>NC_136269.1:35578929-35758929 GCF_964187855.1 Myxine glutinosa | reverse complement strand
TGGAGTGGGATTGAAGAGAGTGAGGGAGTTTGTTCCAGAGGCGGGAGAAAAGAGGAATGAAGGAGTGAAGGTGAGCAGAAAGTCTTGATTTTGGCAGTTTAACCATAAGAGGGTTGCAGGCAGATCTTGTGCGACCTGCAGGAATATTTGGGGGACAGAGCCCAGAGAGGGCTGGGGGGGGGCAAGGCCAGAGAAGAGTCGGTAGAAGACGGAAAGACCACCAACCTGCCTGCGGTGAGTGAGTGAAAGGCCCTTGGAGTTAGCTTCATCACGGGAGATTCCAATGATTCTGAACGCTTTGGTTTCAACAGCGTGAAGACAGGCTAGGTGTGAGGCAGGAGCACCAGACCAGAGGGGAGAGCAGTATTCCATAGAGCTGCGGATGAAAGCCTTGTATGTGGTGAGGAGCTCAGGTGTGCCAAGGAAGGACTTCGCACGACGGAGGATGCCCAGTCGGCGACTGGCTTTGGAGGCCAGATTTGAAATGTGGTTTTCCCAGGAAAGATCATGGCAAATAGTGAGACCCAAAAGCTTGAGTGACAGAACTTCTTGGAGAGGATTATTCAGAAAGTGGATGGGAGGGTTTTCCAGTCGGTCTTTTCGGAGAGACATCGTAAGAGTGTGAGATTTATCATGATTGAAAGACATGTTCCATTTGTTTGCCCAGTCTGTGATTTTGTCCAGGTCTGCAGAGAGTGAGGAGGCTGCAGACTGCCGATCTGAGGGATGAGGAATGGAGCGACAGAGAGTAGAGTCGTCAGCAAAGAGATAGAGAGGATTTTCAAGAAAGTCAGAGAGATCATTGATGAAGACCAGAAAAAGCACAGGGCCCAGAACACTACCTTGGGGAACTCCAGCCTGAACAGGAAGAGGAGATGAGATAAACCCATTCAGGGCCACACGTTGACGACGACCAGAGAGGAAGTCCGCCAGCCATGCGTGGAGATTTCCATGGATACCAAAGGAGGAGAGTTTGGTGAGCAGAGCAGGGTGCCAGACCGTATCGAAGGCACGTGAAATGTCAAGGGAGACAGCTCTAATTTCCTGTTTGGCGTTGAGGACCTCCATCCATTGTTGAGAAAGCAGAAGCAGCATGTCCAGAGTAGAGTGACCAGGTCTGAAACCAAATTGATGATCAGAGATCAAGCCATTGGAGAAGAGGAAAGATTTCATATCTGAAGCAATGATGGATTCCATGACTTTGCTGATAATTGGGAGAAGGCTGATTGGTCTGTAGTTGCTGGGATCTGTTTTTGCACCTTTTTTGTGCAAAGCGGTGATGTTGGCTGATTTCCAAGCAGATGGCAGCTGACTTTGAGCAAAAGAGAGGGTGAAGAGAACAGAAAGAGGGAGTGAAAGAGCGGAAGAACATGATTTTAGGACCCGTGGGCTGATGCCGTCAGGACCAGTTGCAGAATCAGAGTCGAGGGTTGACAGAAACTTTTCCACCTTGTCAGGAGGAAAGGACACAGAGTCCAGGAGCAGCTGGGTACGACTGGGTACGGTGGGTACAGAGAGGGATCGGTTTGGGACACAAGATTTAGAGGCAAACACAGAGTTGAGGCATTCAGCTTTTTCATGTGCGGAGTCAGCCGTTAAGCCATTTGAGGTGAGGGAGGGGATGGAGGGGGAACAAACACCAGAAACAGATTTGACCAGATGCCACCAGGATTTGGAAGAGGGAGACAGATAAGAGTGTTCGGTCTTGAGAACGGTGAGATATTGTTTCCTGGCTCTCCTGAGGGTGGACACACACTTGTTTCGGGCTTTGTGAAAGGAAATGACATTTCCTTCTGTTGGATTTGCTTTCCAGGAGACGAAAGCAAGTTGTTTCAGGGCAACAGCCTCACCACAAGATTCCGTGTACCATGGACGGGAGGAAGGGTATGACAACTGAAGACGAGATGGGATAAATCTGTGCATGAGAGAGAGCAATTTACTTTGAAAGAATTCCCAGGATGAGTTGATGTCAGAGGCGGTAGAGATGGGAGACCAGTCCAGATGATTGATGGCTGCTTGAAGACCGTGCCAGTTGGCCTGAGTGAAATGCCAGACTCGTCGACGCTGAGGAGGCCCTCTGAGAATGGTCAGAGAGATGTCCACTTTAACAAGCACATGATCAGATGAGCCGATTGAAGCAGAAGAAGAGCAGCAGACATTTTCAGGGAAGTTTGTCATTACCAAATCCAGAAGAGAAGATGCTCCGTTGACTGAGATCCGGGTTGGGAAATTGACAGATTGGGTCAGTCCCAGTGAGTCACAGAAGTCCTTTGCTGAAATGCCATGGCTGGTGAGAGAGGTACCCACACCCAGCCAACTGGCATGGTGACAATTGAAATCACCACATATGAGGAAGAGAGAGTTGGGATGGGTCGATAGAAGTTGGTCCATATTATCAGACAGCGAGATGTAGATGGAGTCATCGCTGTTTGGTGGACGGTACAACACACATATGAACAAAAGGTGGGAGCGAAGGGGAAGCCGTAGCCAAAGGTATTCCTGGGGGTGAGGTGGAGAGAGGGCAGTGGAGGGCGAGTGAGGAAGAGAGTTTTTTATAAAGATAGCAACCCCACCTCCAGGACGAGGCTCAGGTCTATCATACCGGAGGAGGGAGTAACCTGGGAGAGATACCAAGGCATCAGAGACATCATGAAGGAGGAAAGTTTCTGTTAAGCAGATCACACCTGGTTTGTCAGAAGCAACCTGTATGGAGAGATCAGTCAAGTTTGAGCGGAGGCCCCGGATGTTTGAGGTCCATACCGTTAATGAAGAGGAAGGGGGAGCATCGGGTCCAGAACAGGGGGGGGGGGAGGGGTAGGGTAAGATGTGGAAGAGGAGGAAGAGGTAGGGAGAGCTGTTGAAGGTGTCAGAGATTTCAGAGATTTCAGAATAGCTTGGAGAAAGGGAAGAATGGGGCGGACAAAATGTTTGATGGAGATTGGGTGAGGCACAGTGAGGTGTTATTTGAGGAGGGGGAAGAGCGAGGCAGAAGGTTGGGGGAGATGAAGGTGAAAGTTGGAAGGGGGAAGAAGCAGGGAGGATGCTTTGAGGAGGAGGGGTGAGAGGGGAGTCTCGGAGGGGAGGAGCGAGGGAGAGTCTCGGAGGGGAGGGGTGTGGGGGGAGTTTAGGAGGGAGGGGAGGGAAGGGGCAAAGGGGGAGATTTGAAAGGGATGGGTGATGGGGAGGATTTGGAGGGGAGGGGTGAGATTGGATTTTGAAAAGTGTACGATTCATGGGAAACGAACATTTTTTGCAAAATGAGTTTGAGACCTTCGAGTCAAAAATAAGTTTGAGGACACTGAAGGAGGGGTGGAGTTCTGGATAGTTCAGGGAATGTAGAAAGGAGGAACTGTAAGAGATGGTATTATATATATATTTTTGGAATGAATAGATTTGGTGAACAAGACGAAAGCATCCTTTTGTAGGAAAAGAAGAAAAGGGTGTTATAATATATGAGAGAAAATAGATGTTCAGGGGAGAGATTATACATTTCTAACCACGTGATCGCGAACGAAGAACGAACGAACAAAATAAGAACAACAAATAAACGAATAAGACCTGGGAAGGAAATATTTTTTTTGGTTTTTTTTTTTTGAGTAGAGATATTAAACAAGGAGGTATGGGGTGAACGACTGGGATGAAACAGAGAACGAAAATAATTGCAGCGGATTCGACGAATCGCTGAGAGAAAAACAAAACCACAAGGTCGGAGACGGTACGGTAGCCTAAGCCTACGAGTACTAGGCCGCAGAATACTCGATACGCATTAACCGACGATTGTGTATACATGTACGAAAAATTAGCACCGAAAATTTTCCAGAAGATACGCTATAGGTACATACACCGAAAGATAGATACAGTCTCGACAAAAACACAACTGAGAAAGATCACTTAGCTTCGAAAGCGTGAGCGCATGGAACAGCTTCGAAAAAGGCTTCGAAATACTTTAAGTACTTTAAATACTCGAAATACTTTAAATACTCGATGCTTCGAAAAATTAAAATACTTTAAGACCAACCAACCGGAGAGGGCCTTTCACTCACTCACCGCAGGCAGGTAGGTGGTCTTTCTGTCTTCTACCGACTCCTCTCCGGCCTTGCACCCCCAGCTCTCTCTGTGCTCTGTCCCCCAAATATTCCTACAGGTCGCACAAGATCTGCCAGCAACCCTCTGATGGTTAAACTGCCGAAATCTCGGCTCTCCGCTCACCTTCACTCTTTCATTCCTCTTTTCTCCCGCCTCTGGAACAAACTCCCTCACTCCCTTCAATCCCACTCCTCAATCCAGGTCTTTAAAACAGCTGTTCACCACCATCTCTTATCTTCCCCCATCCAAAACCTTGATCTTTTCTACCCCCGCTAATTCACCCCAGATCCACCTTGTTTGAAATTCCAACTTCTTTCCTGGAAGTCCTGGCAGTGTCCATATGTTTTATACCTCTCCCACTGCCCCCTTCCCACGCCCCCCCCCCCCCCCCAAAGCCCTCGCCCTCTCTCAGATCTCTCGATGTCTCCATGTCTCTCGGTCCCTGCTCTCAAATGTTGTGTTTGTGTCCTTCCCCCTCTCTCCCCATCTTGTCTACCGCTCCCTATGTTATATGTTTTATGTGTCGGTTTGTCTTTCTGTGTGATTAATGTTCGCTCTTTCACGAGCCTCGATATTGTATACAAAAAAAAAAAAAAAAAAAAAAAAAAAAAAAAAAAAAAACCTCGTTTCCCGGGGCCACACGGGCCCTGGTTATCTTCAACGAAAATCGTCACCAAACACCGGAACCAATGAGATTCGAGCATTTGAAAAGTTATTTCAAAAAAGCTTTTTACCGCGTTTCGGAGGCTGAAAACGGCGTCAAATATTCTAAAATCGACGAAGAATTATTTTTTAGAAATCTCGCGGCCGTAGGGAATAGTTTTTCACGGCCGGAAATATCCAAAATTGAGACGGAATTCACCGAATTCATCAAGAAGGAAATTTTAGAAATTTGAATCTCATCCAGAATGCAAATGGTGTCATTTTGAACAAGGTACGGTACCTACTACACCTACCTACTACCAACTACCTAACCTACTGATGCCATAGTGATGGGTAAAATAGTGGCAAGAGGCTTTGGCTTCGCCGGCTCATTGCGGATTTGCAGTAGGGTACTAGTAGTAGCCGGCAAAGCCGGTGTTGTGAATGAACGCGTACGTATTATGTTGAAAAACCAGATTTTGCTGGATCCTTTGAGAATTCCAAGCTTTGACGCACCAAATCACTCAATAGAGGCCGCCATCTTGAGGATGCGGAAGTATGCACAAAAAATTGAGAAAAAGTTCAAGAGGAGTTTGTTTCACCCGTCTTTTTTTGATTCACAATCTTATGCACCTCTAATTTGTAATTAAAATACTTTAAGACCAACCTCGTTCCCCGGGCCCGCATGGGCCCTTGTGATCTTCAACGAAAATCGTCACCAAACACCGGAACCAATGAGATTCGAGCATTTGAAAAAATATTTCAAAAACCATATCGCTCCATGGAGGCCGCCATCTTGCGGATGCGGAAGTATGCATAAAAAAATTGCGAAAAAGTGCAATAGGAGTTTGTTTCACCCGTCTTTTTTTGATTCACAATCTTATGCACCTCTAGTTTGTAATTAAAATACTTTAAGACCAACCTCGTTCCCCGTGACCTGGTTATCTTCAACGAAAATCTTCACCAAACACCGGAACCAATGAGATTCGAGCATTTGAAAAAATATTTCAAAAAGCTAATTACCGCGTTTCAGAGGCTGAAAACGGCGTCAAATATTCTAAAATTGACGAAGAATTATTTTTTAGAAATCTCGCGGCCATAGGGGATAATTTTTCATGGCCGGAAATATCCGAAGTTGAGACGGAATTCACCGAATTAATAAAGAAGGAAATTTTATATATTTTAATCTCATCCAGAATGCAAATGGTGTCATTTTGAACTAGGTACGGTACCTACTACACCTACCTACTACCAACTACCTAACCTAACTACCTAACTACCAACGCCATAGTGATGGGTAAAATAGTGGCAAGAGGCTTTGGCTTCGCCGGCTCATTGCGGCTTTGCAGTCGGGTACTAGTAGCATTAATATGGTTATGTCGGTGGGGTAGCAATATGTAGAGCCAGATAGATCTGTGTAGGTAGGTATTCGTCTGTCGCGGTAAGGAATCTGCCCTGTAATAAGTTTCATGTGAGGCGTTTTGTCGGTTAAGAGTATACCTGTGAGCATACCAGGATGTTCGAGTGATAAGTAGCGTAGGGATTAAAGAGTAGCGCCCCTTAGTGTCACACCTGGTAGCTAAACCTTTGTCTCTTTTGGCAATGCACACCAACATAGACATGTAGTTAGGTCACGAGTGCAACACTACATAATTCCCTTCCCTGACATGACTTTGAAAGACGAACAGGCAAGGAAACCAGGCCGGGACACCGCCGAAGATGGCCGCCGCCAATTACACCTCCGACAGGCCTAGCCACATCGAGTGCCACGCGCTATGACCACGGAACAGAGAACGTGTGTTGGGGTGGCACGGTAGGCGTGAACCTCCAGCCAACAAGTCGGTGGAGGGCACTGATTGGGTGGCGCGCCAGGGCTGACGTCACCACCGCGAGAAGGTTATTTAAGGGAGCGCCGAACGGCATTTTCTCTCTTGCGGCTCTTTCGGCTGTTTTTTTTTTTGTTGTTTTTTGTATACACAATCGAGGCTCGTGAAAGAGCTAACATTTATCACACAAACAAATCAAACAGACAAACAAACAAAGTATATAAAAAGGGGAGCGGTAGACAAGATGGGGAGAGAAGGGGAAGGACATAAACACAACATTTGAGAGCAGGGACATCGGGAATGTGTGGGAGGGAGAGGGCTTGGGGGGAGGCGGCGTGGGAATGGGGGGAGGGGGGTGGGAGAAGTATAAACACAATGACACCAAGGATTTCCATGAAAGAAGTTGGCATTTCAAAAAATTGGATTTGGGGTGAAATTAGCAGGGGTAGAAAAGATCAAGGTTTTGGATGGGGGAAGATAAGAGATGGTGGTGAACAGCTGTTTTAAAGACCTGGAGGGAGGAGTGGGATTGAAGAGAGTGAGGAGGTTTGTTCCAGAGGCGGGAGAAAAGAGGAATGAAGGAGTGAAGGTGAGCAGAGAGTCTTGATTTTGGCAGTTTAACCATAAGAAGGTTGTAGGCAGATCTTGTGCGACCTGTAGGAATATTTGGGGGACAGAGCACAGACAGAGCTGGGGGAGCTAGGCCAGAGAGTAGTCAGTAGAAGACAGAAAGACCACCAACCTGCCTGCGGTGAGTGAGTGAAAGGCCCTCAGAATCAGATTCATCGCAGGAGATTCCAATGATTCTGAAAGCTTTGGTTTCAGCAGCGTGAAGCCGAGCTAGGTGTGAGGTAGGAGCACGAGCCCAGAGGGGGGAGCAGTATTCCATTGAGCTGCGGATGAAAGCCTTGTATGTGGTGAGGAGCTCAGGTGTGCCAAGGAAAGACTTCGCACGACAGAGGATGCCCAGTCGGCGACTGGCTTTGGAAGTCAGCTTGGAAATGTGGTTTTCCCAGGAAAGCTCATGGCAGATAGTGAGACCCAAAAGCTTGAGTGACAGAACTTCTTGGAGAGGATTGTTGAGAAAGTAGATGGGAGGGTTGTCCAGATGGTCTTTTTGGAGAGACATGGTGAGAGTGTGAGATTTGTCAGGATTTAAAGACATGTTCCACTTGTTTGACCAGTCTGTGATTTTGTCCAGGTCTGCAGAGAGTGACGAGGCTGCAGACTGCCGATCTGATGGAAGAAGAATGGAGCGGCAGAGAGTGGAGTCATCAGTAAAGAGATAGAGAGGATTTTCCAGAGAGCCGGAGAGATCATTGATGAAGACCAGAAAAAGCACAGGGCCCAGAACACTGCCTTGCGGAACTCCAGCCTGAACAGGATGAGAGATGAGAGAAATCCATTCAGGGCCACACGTTGACTACGACCAGAGAGGAAGTCTGCAAGACATGCATGGCGATTTCCATGAATAGCATAGGAGGAGAGTTTGGTGAGCAGAATGGAGTGCCAGACCGTATCGAAGGCACTTGATATGTCAAGGGAGACAGCTCTGATTTCCTGTTTGGGAATACAGATATACAGACAGACACCAAATTGTTTAATTTTGTATGATGATACATTGCCCATCCTCCAATCTATTGCTTATCATATTGTTATGAATTTGGGGGTAAAGAGGAATATCTAGATCCAGGTAGATCTGCATAGATAGGTGCTCCGATGATCGTGATAGAAGAACCATCTCGATGTACAGTAAGTCAGGGACCTGTAGGCTTTATGTCGGATTAAGTGTATCTTCGTCCCCACCACGAGGGGGTGGGGCATGTTAAGTAGTTGTAGGGAATATGCTAACTCGATTGTGTGTCGTTCCCTCTGTGAACATACCTGTGTCCCTTATGGCAACGTACACTTGTAGACATTAGATGGGTCCTTATAGCACAAATTAATTAAATCCCCCCCCCCCCCCGCCCACCCCCCTTACAATGACTGACCATAAGAACTGACCGGAAAGACAAGCAGGCAGCGGCCGCACAGTGGGACACCATGGAAGACGAACATCGTGCCAGGCAGGCTGGGAGCCACGCCCAGAAGGGCTCTTGGTTGGTAGAGGGGGAGGGGCGAGCAACAAAGACCACACCGATTGGCAGAGTAGGGGAGGACGTGCGATTGGTCAAAGGAAGGGCAGAGAGCTTCTCCGTGATTGGGGGTGAGAAAGGTAAAGGAGCGACACACTGATTGGCCACCAACCGATGAGACCACGGCCAATCAGTGCAGAAGGCGCGAAAGAACTACCAACAAGCTACGCACTGGTTGGAGGAGAAGCGCCGGTGACGTAAAAAGGCGCGAAAAGTGACTGGTTGGGAGAGTGAGAGGGCTGACGTCACACCACAAGTGACAAAATGACTCGCTCGCCGGCATTTTTCTCTCTCGCTTTGGTTTCTGCCCTTCCCAGACCTTCCTTCTGCCCTTGCTTTTCCTTCCGTTTGGACTTTTCTTTCTTTGCCATCTGGGAATTTGCCTGCTTGACGACGGACGTTGGAGCACCATCGATTCTCCTCCCTGGTGTCCATGTACGAGCAAGGCTTGTTGCTGGAGCAGATGAGGCCGGGGTGAGCAGGTGGCTCGGGGCCCAGCAGCGCGCGAACGGGGGCGCATCGAGGCCTTTCTTCACGCCAACTGGAGCCGCGTTGGACGACGGACGCTGCTCATCCAGATAGATAAGCATAGACATGCAAACAACGGTTCCTTTAATTCGTTCTCCCATCGTGTGTATTTGAAGTGTGTGTGTAAGAGCGCTCAATAGGGGGTTTAGTTTTTATCATCGCGTTCCATAATAAATATTTCTTTCTTGTACATTTTACCTCCGTCTCGGGTTGGGTTATTAATTTGCAGGTGAAGACATCTTCGGACCGATAGGTAAGCCGTGGCAATCTCCTCCGAACCCCTTCTCGTGTATTGGTCCCCCATCAATTAGATTGCATAAACGCCTCCATTAAAGCTCGTTTTGGCCATCCGCGATTCCCGGTCTTAAAGCTCATTTTGGCCATCCGCGATTAACCAAGGGGCAATCGCGCGACAATATATATCCTATCAAACGGTTTGGCCAACCATAAAAATGTCTTGTAAAGGGATTTTGAAACCAATATAACTTCTTTTTTTCATTTATTTTTAATTATCATATAAACAAATTATTTATTTGTCCAAGTTTACTAATATCCTTATAATTAATGTAAGAGTACAGTAATCTCTCCTAATGCCCATATACTATATATATATATATATATATATATATATATATATATATATATATATATATATATATATATATATATATTGCTCCGGTTTTGAGATTTTCACATTGAGGTCAATAAATGCTAAAGGTTTGCCCCTCATAGTTAGTTCCACGAGCAACATATAGACCCATTTGTAGTATAGTTATGTCTTAGTATGTGTAAGAATAGGCCATTTCCCCTCTTAGTACCTGCGTTGTGTAAAGACAGGAGAGTAGGCCATACATTCATTTTGCGTCCACCCTCCAATTCTACCTCTATGGGTGCAATCCATCCCGCATCCCATTTGGCTGACCACTAGTCGAGTAACACGAGGTAGGCCTAAAAAGGTGGGGGCGGCATTGAGGTCGGGAGCGGCAGAGGCGATGATGGTAAGAGCCACCAGCCAATCAGAGCTCGAGCGGAATGGCGTGAGAGGGTGTGGTGAAGAGAGTCTGGTGAGTTCCAGAAGGTTCGCAGGGCGGGTCTATATAAGCCCATACGAAAAGCCCTCGAAAGGACTTGCAGAGAGGGAGCTTGATAAGAGGACTTGCGTGCACACGGCAGTGGCAAAAGGACTTGCTTGCAGCAGTGGCGCGAAAGGACTTGTTTGAGGACTTGCGCAGAGAGAGAGAGAGAGAGAGAGAGAAGAACTTGCATCACTCGCCGTTGTTGAACTTTGAACCGTACATGTACGCGGGCGCAGCCAGACGCGCCGGTAACGCAGATAGCGCATTTTTGGCCACGCGAGTGAACGCGGCCATGACCGCGAGTGAATAACCGCCAGTTGCGCCAAAGTCCGCCCTCTACCGTGCGCCCCGAGATAACCCGCTTGTTCAGCGACACACTACGAGCTCCTGCTTTCACCTACCTCCATCTCCACGGGACGTGTCGGGGACCGGAGAGAGCTGCACGAGAGCCATCCCTGGACGCGCTGAACATCATCCTGCCGATCAGCAACCCCCGTGTGAGTGTGTGTGAGACGGGCCCGTTTGTCCAGGGGTATTAAGTAAGACTGTATAAGGCTTCTCTGTGTCCCTTTCTTTCTTCCATTGTATAGTGTTACGGATTCCGGATTTAGGTGAATTACTATTCAGGTCATTGCTTATTAATGTTTATTCTATTAAAGGTTGTTGTGGTTAAATGGTTAGAGGCGCTCCTGATAACAGGAGACCGGAAACGGGATGGTGAACCGGAAGAAGAAAAAAAGACACGAGGTCCTGGGGAAGCGGCCATCTTCTTCTTCCTCGCCCAGCTCCGACGCGAGCGGTGTCGATATTGATTAGCGTTGGGAACGCTGAGTTTGAAAAGCCCATCTGGCGAGAGGAGTTACCTGCGCGGGGTGATTGCCTGTTACGTGTCAGGCTGCCGTGGTCCTGGAAGGAACCAAGCGTCCGGCACTGTTCGCCTCGACGCCTCCGAGGGCGTGTACGGGTCGCACCTTGGGCCTCGCGTGCTTTGCGAGCCGCGCTTTGCTTTGCCCGCTTTGCTTTGCGAGGAGGTGTGTGCTGCAGCAGCTGTTCCCGGTACGTAACGTGCACGTTTGGAGCACGTCAGCCAGGGGTCCGTTCAACCGCCCGTGTGCGGAGACGTCGACCTTCACCTTGGTCTGGAGGGGCCCAGAGACATTGTGAGGGACAGTGACAATTGAGGGTGTCGTGAGTGGGGAAAGGGGGGAAATATATGAGATGGCCATCTGAGTAATATTGTTGATTGATTGTTGAGTGTTGTTGATTGATTGGGAATATATTATCCATTAATCCGGATCCTTGGTGTGGGGGTTTCTTATTGACTTGAATTGTTGTGTCTTTCATATTGATTGCGTTACGAAAGCGTATAAATCATATATCTTTCTGGCGGGGTTCCTCCCATGGTCCGGGGGTCACCAAGACCAGGTAGTTACCAGGAGGACCACGTAACAATAGTGTAAATAAATTCTGTTCTTCCTTCTGATTCGATCGTTCCCGTGATTTCTCCATTGACTAAGCGTGGTACGAATAAAACCGCTTGAATCGGGTTCCGCCATCCATAACGGCACGGATTACATGTACGCAACTGCTCGGCGTATCACCAACACACGTGGTTCGTGTGAGGCTTATCTCCTCATTTCAGGGCAGCGCTAGTATTTAGGTAACAGCGAATGTGGTCCTGAAACCCTATTTAGCGCTGTCCGGAAGGGACGTGATAGGTCTCGGGTCATGCCAGGTCAGTCAAGACAAGGGGACTGACCCCCCCTTGATAAGGGGAGAAGGCCGGCGACAGATCCGCAACAATATATAATAATAATAATAATAATAATTCATTTATTTTGTATAGCGCTTTTCCAGAAGCCCAAAGGCGCTTTGACAGAGTGGAAAACATAATGCATAACAATACATGAAAACAACAATTGCAAAAAGACAAGAATCAAGAAAACAAACAGCAGCGATATACGGCATATATATAAGACAAGAATCAAAAAGACAAGACAAGAATCAATAGGGAAATATTTAAAGCAAAAGGAGGGAGAAGGAGAAGAGATAGTCAGGGGTTAAATGCTGTGGGTTGAATGTTGAATGCAGCGTTGAACAGGTGGGTCTTTAGTGATGTTTTGAATGTGGTGAGTGAGGAGGAGTCTCTGATGGTGTGAGGTAGTGAGTTCCAGAGGGTGGGAGCAGCGATGGAGAAGGCCCTGTCCCCCCAGGATCTGAATTTGGTCCGGATGGAGGGGGTCAGGAGGTTGGTACCAGCAGAGCGGAGGTTGCGGGTGGGAGTGTGTCTGGAGAGGAGGTCAGCCAGGTAGGATGGGGCCAGGTTATGGAGGGCTTTGTATGTCAAGAGGAGGATTTTGTACTGGATTCTCTGGGGGATGGGGAGCCAGTGAAGCTTGTAAAGGACGGGGGTGATGTGGTCACGGGTCCGGGAATGAGTGAGTAGACGGGCAGCGGAGTTCTGAATGTATTGGAGTTTATTGGTGATTTTTGAGGGTGAACCATAGAGGAGGCTATTGCAGTAGTCCAGACGGGAGGTGATGAAGGCGTGGATGAGGGTTTCTGCAGCCGTGGAGGAGAGGGATGAGCGGAGACGGGCAATGTTTTTCAGGTGAAAGAAGGCTGACTTTGTGATCTGTTTAGTGTATTTGTCGAAGGAAAGGGTTTGGTCAAAGATGACGCCAAGATTCCGGATGTGAGGGGAGGTGGATACTGGGATACCGTCGATGTTGAGGGCAAAGTTATGGGTGGATTTTGTGAGCGTTTTTGGGCCAATGATGATTATTTCAGATTTATCACAGTTAAGCTTGAGGAAGTTGATTTGAAGCCAGGATTTTATTTCAGTGATGCAGTTTGTCAGGATAGAGTGGGTGTCGGTGGAGACGGACTTGGTGGAGATGAAAAGCTGGATGTCATCGGCGAAGCAGTGGAATTGGAGACCATGACGGCGGATTAAGTGACCGAGCGGGGACAGGTAAAGGATGAAGAGGAGGGGGCCAAGAATTGAACCTTGGGGGACACCTTGGGGGAGGGGAGCAGTGGGGGATTTGCAGTTATTGATGGAGATGAACTGGCATCTGTCAGAGAGGTATGATTTAATCCAAGAGAGGGCAGTGCCGGTGACGTTAAAGGTGGATTCAAGTCGGGTGAGGAGGATAGTGTGATCGATGGTGTCAAAGGCAGCGCTGAGGTCGAGGAGGACGAGAATGTTGAGGTTGCCAGCGTCAGAGGAGAGGAGAAGGTCGTTGGTGATTTTGAGGAGAGCAGTTTCAGTACTGTGGTTGGAGCGGAATCCGGATTGGAATGTTTCATACAAGTTATTGGCAGAGAGATGATGTTTGAGTTGAGTGGCTACAGCGCGTTCCAAAACTTTTGACAGAAAGGGTAGGTTGGAGATGGGTCTGAAGTTGTTTAGGGTGTCAGGGTTTAGACCAGGTTTTTTTAGAATGGGGGTAACAGCAGCAATTTTGAGGGAAGGTGGGACGATGCCTGTAGACAGGGAGGAGTTTATTGTTGCAATGATAAGTGGAGAGAGAGCAGGGAGGGAGGCTTTGACAAAGCTGGAGGGGATGGGGTCAAGAGTGCAGGTGGCAGTTTTCATTCCTATGAGGAGTTCAGAGAGGTCAGTAGGAGAGATTGGGGAGAACCGAGACAGGGGATGGCAGGACAAGGGGGGGCAGGTGGTTGGAGGGGGAGCGGGTGCGGCGGTGGTCAAGCTGTTGTAGATGTTGTCAATTTTGCGTTGGAAGAAAGAGAGGAAGGAGATGCAGTTGTCTACTGTGAATGACTGGGTGGTGGTGTTCAGGGGGCGGAGGAGTTTGTTTATTGTCGAGAAGAGTGCTTTTGGGTTTCCGGAGCCAGAGTGGATAATTTGAGAGTAGTAGGCAGAGCGGGCGCGGGAGAGGGCATCTTTGTAGTGTTGTATGTGGTCCTTGTAGGCTTGGGAGTGAACTGTGAGACCCGTTTTATTGCGGAGTCTTTCAAGTTGGCGAGCACGAGTTTTCATCAGGTGGAGTTCAGGGGTAAACCAGGGAGCAGAATGGGTGAAAGAAACTGTTTTGGTTTTTACAGGCGCAAGCTGGTCAAGGCAGGAGGAGAGAGTGTGGTTGTAGTAGTCAGTGAGGTCGGAAGGGGTGTGGAGGTCAATGAAGGGAGAAGTGGACATTTTTTCAGAGAGGGTGGATGAGAATGAGGTAGGTGAAAGAGCGTTTAGCTTACGGAAGTTGATTGTGCGATAATGCCTTGGTGTTGGGGCGGGGATGTTGATGGTCAGAGTGATGGCTAAGTGGTCAGAGAGGGTGAGGTCGGAGCCATAGAGATGGTGCAAATTTAATCCAGTGGAATATATATATATATATATAAATATATATATATATATATATATATATATATAAATATATAAATTTTTAATTTGGGGGATATCGTGAATATATATATATATATATATATATATATATATATATATATATAATATATATATATATATATATATATATATATATATATATATATATATATATATATATATATATACCCTTGGTACAAACTCCTCCATGAGACTTAGATCACTGGATTTATAATTGAATAAACTCTTCCCCTCTGAACATGCCTCAAGTAAATCAACATGAGAGTGAAGTTGATGGCGCGTCATCGCAAATCCCCACCCTTCTCAACTAAAGGAATGTTGAAAGATGGCAAAAAGTTCCACCAGGAATGACCCAATATCAAATTTTGATATCACAAAAATTCCCCTTTTAACCCCTGTGAGCCCAAGTCCACAACCCTGAGACATGAACCGGATGTCAAATACCCAAAAAATGTCACATGTTACATGTGTCCCCAATGTTGATTGCACATACAAAGTTTAATTTCAAAAATGTTGAAAAATGTGCCCTTAATTGCATTTTTCGGTATGTGACTTTTTGACCCCGCCCCAGGAACAGTGCCAAAAATTATACTGCTCTTGCACCTTTATGCCAGGTTATGATCATAGCTACTAAGTTTGGTGAATTTAAGCACAACCGTTTAGGAGGAAATAGCGTGATGGAAGGACGGACAGACAGACAGATGGACAGACAGACAGAGCTGATTAATACAATATCCCACCGTTTTTTTTTTTTAAGTGTGGGAATAAAAATCGGATTGTTATGGTGGAGCAACGGGGGGAGAAAATACTGAAGACCCTTGTTACGGAACCAGAGCGGGTGTTTGTTGATAAAGACCTGTTGGGGCCGCAATTGATTGATGATGAGATTAATGACGTGATACAGGGGCGGCCCAGCACCTTGGACAATACCATCGAGAGAGAGATTGCTCGGGTCCAACAGAGTCTGAGAGATGAGGTGAGTCGGTCCATCGAATATTCCCAGGAAGAGATTAAAGTGACTGAGGGGACCCTCACCACGAACCATAATTCGGCATCCGAGGCTCCGAAATTGGATACCCAGCTGAGGGGGGTAGGGGGGGGGGGTGTATTGGCCCAGATGAACCAGAGGAAGGGGTTGTTACCTGCAGCTGCGGTTGGGCATATGAGGCCAAATTTTTCTAAAGTAAATTTAAAATTAAAATTAAATTCAAATGGGAATTTGATTTGGAGCAGCCATGGAGAGAGTTGCTCCCCGGCCTGCGGAATTCGGACCGAGGGAGGTCTTTGGGGTCTGCCTCGTGGGAAATTTCCTCACTTGGAAATTGGGTTATGCCAGCCTGCTGGGGGGCTGTGCTGGCAGGATTTGGACATGGGGTCCGACCATGGGTGTCATAGTACAACCCGGAGCCCACTAGGGGTCTAGTGGAGTGTGGCGTCCCTTGTCCATCGGGGCACCGCCCGATCGAGTGTCTCAGGCAGGCAGGGTTGCCGCTCCCTGGAGGGGGTTAAGACGTCTGGGGGATGTGGGGGGTGGGGGGGGGGTCTGAGGTGGTTTCTCACAGGCACCTGGTATGGTGTATCATGAGGACCACGAGGGGGAGGTGTTGCAGGTTGCGCTTTGGTGGCTGCAACACAGATGGCCAACATGGGCCTGATGTGGTGACCACCTGGGCATGTGCCCTGGCAGCCTCTCCATGAGACTCTGGGACAGCCAGCATGTGATGACCTGCCATGCTGTGCTGGTCTATGGACGTGGGTCGAACCGCATGGACAGGGATGGATTATAGCCCACCGGGCAACCATTGGGGCATCTGTGGAACATGATGGTAAGAGCATGGTCTTCCACAGATGTCCGCTATAATTTGTGGACTCTCGGTTTGGGAAGAGAGCCATGGGATCGATTGATTGGGAAATTGGAATGAGCCGAGTATACGGGGCCATGCTCAGCTGGCAAGTGTATGGAGAAGCGCCCTTCTTTGGTGAAAATAATGAAGAAAAAAAAAAATTGGCACGGGTAATCTGAGGGTTAGATTCAAAATTTAAGGGTGAATTTTGTGAGGCCGTGGTGGACACTGAAACCAGTGACACCACCATTATTGATCCAGGTGTGTTAGACCAAAGTGATGGAGGCTGGGGAAAAAGTGGATAGAGTAGCAGGACACAGCCTTCAACTGGCTGCGGGGGCAACAGTGCCAATATTGGAATGCGGGGTCGTGGAAATGGAGTCTGGCAGTCTGGGGGACAACATTGTGTTATGGGTGGCCGAGGTGTGTGGACCATGTCCTCTGGGATGGAGTCTCCTGGTGGAACATGGCTGTTGACTAGACCTTGGGCATGGTCATACGTGGTTGGGCACTGGGGGCTGCATGTGGGTGGACTGGGGGATGAAAGAGGTGCAGGGTTCGTGATGTGGATGCCACGCACTGCGACCGTGCCCCTGAGGTCCGAGGCCTTGGGAATGGCGGAGTTGGCAGCAGGTGCTCACCACATTGGCCAGCTGGGGATAGTGGAGCCGTGGTCATCGCAGGGGGCCGAAGGATGGATGGTGGGTTGCACCATTATGGACACTCATGGGCCATGTTGGCATTTCGGCTGCTCAACTTATCCGATGGCACGGTAGAGGGGAGGAGCTGTCATAGCAAAGGGTAGTAGTGTAGTAAAGGTCACCGGAGGAGGCGGATCCACATGCTTGCCAGTACAGTCGGATAAAAGGAAATTTGAGGAAAATTGATTGGCCCCATGGGACAAATTTGGAATTCGGCGGGGTGGATGGCACTCTTGGACCCGACCAACCTGGGACTACCTGCATGTAAGGCAAGGTGCCTTGTTGAGTAATGTCCCAAAGTTTCGGTACTTGCTCATAAATTAGGACACCAGTAATTTGGAATGGGGGCGGGTGAGAGTGACGACATGCTCCGTGAGTGGAAGAGTGTGTGCCACGGGGTGTCTTGTGGGTGGCGTTTGTTTATGTGTCAAGGTTTTTGTGGTTTTTTTTGTGTGGTTGGGAGAATGGAGATTGAGATGTGTTTGGAAATGTGAATGGGGATTTCACATGTAAGCAGGCCATGGCAGCATCTCTTTATGACATCTTTATTGAAATATATGTTGAGAATTGAATGGCAGCAGGGGAGGAAATGTTATTGTGGATTTTGTGGGTGGGGATGGTGTGTGTGTCTGCAGGTACGGATCAAGCTCTGGAGGAGTGGTGACTGCGGTCCCCCTGAGGTAATTTGCCCCTGGCAACCAGTGGTGTCTGGAAATTGGAAACCCATCAGTGAGGGGTCTGGAGGGTGCCTTGAGGTATTGAGACCCCTAGCGATCCGGAGGCTATGAGAGCCTGAGGCTAACCAAGCCCGGTGCGGAGACCTTCCTCGGCGGGACAACAGCTAAGGAGCTGTTTGGCTGCCACGGGGCCAATAATTGAAGAAGGGGGGCGGTGGGTAAGGAAGTCGCAAGTCGAGCACTTGCTTTTGGGACTGCGGGCATCACAGCCTGAAGCGCCCCCACCATTTTGCTTGTATGGTACCTCCCCGCTGCCTAGTTGTGGATCACATGTATGTTGTGACATCTAAGCCATGGTCTTGCAGGGAGGTTGAAATGAGTGTTTTGATTATTGAAATGTGTGTGACTGAGTATAGAGTTTGTGTGAATGAATGGGGGAAGATCCACCGAGCCACGTCATTCACCTGTAACACGTCATTCACCACGTCATTCACCTGTAACACCAGGACAGGGCCCGTGGAAATTTGGGTACATTGGGATGGCTTCACAGGTAACGTTGAGTATTGTGGCATCCACCGGGGGGACATGGTCTTTTGACGGACCCAGGGTTGTACAAATGTTCTTTAATTTTATTAAGGTTTCGTGGTTAAGGTAGACTTTGTGTGTTGACATTTTTTTCTTCCCGCCCCAGGATTTAGGAGCGCGGACACTAGAGTTGTAAATATTTGAAATGTTGTTAAGGGGTGTAGAACGTTAAGGAGAACAGGTAAGTTAGCTATGGCTCGCTTCCCACAGCCCCTCCTAATTTATCTCATAGGCTAAGTAAGTGTGAGTCGGTAAGTGTTAAGGCTAGAACAGTAACGCCTGCAGTGAACCTTGCAGGAGCTAGGGTTCTGGGGGGTGGGGGGGGGGGGGGAGAGGGGGAGCGGTTATGGGGGTAGCTCATGAAATACCTTAGGCCAGGTAGGATTGTAGAGGGTAGTGTGCTTCGTATGCCATGTAGAAACCTTCCTGCAACTAAGTAGGCCGCATGTCCGGTAAGGTTGTATATTTGTCTCCATGGCAATGGGTGGAGCTATACTAATTAGTTAGGGTATCTTACTATAATTCACCAAATGTCCGTCCGTCTGTCTGTCTGTTCGAAGGTACCGTAAAAACTGCTGAACCGATCTCAACGATATTTTGGGTGGATAATCCTGGGATCTCCACAGGAGTAAAATAGGCTATTTAGTTTTCCCAAATTCAGCTTTAGTCTCCAGCATTCTCAGGTTTGGACTCACGCATAACATTCGCGTTCGCATAACGTTCATTGTTCTCATTGTGACGATGTTGTTTTCCCGGGTGCCACACAAACGCCTGCACCGATCGCTGCACACCTGCACCGATCGAACTCGGTGACCTCAGACCAAGACCTTTTATAAGGACACAGGTTGAATCCCTGCTTGAGAGAATTCTAACCCATTTCAACTGAAGGAAACACGTATTGGGAGTACATACGACATAGCAATTGTGAACACGATTAGTTTAATCTCCACATGAGAGAATTCCGCGTAGCTATTTGGGTGGTGAATACGCCAACAGATCGCTGTCTCCATCGATCTTGCCAAGGCCGTAACAGCTATCAGCTCAAAATCCTTTTAACTGTTGATTTGGAAGTTTTTACAATATAGGAAACACGTATCGGGAGTACATACGACATCGGGAGGACTAACTGCACGCGTCTTCAGTATCAAGCTTAAATCTGTCATGGCGGATCTGAAGAGCGGAATGCTTGGAGAAGTGGTGGGCTACTTCGGCATGAAGGAGGATCAGAAACGTGGACTCCCACACTGCCACATCCTGCTGATACTTGCTCCCGCATGACGTTATTTTCCCGGGTGCCGCACAAACACCTGCACCGATCGAGATTTAACGGATGTTTATATAAATCGTTTAAAAGAAGAAAAAAAGCCTTCAATTTCTGATATTTAGCCTTTTAGTTTGGGCCTCCCAATTGAAGCCCCGCCTGTAGGGCAGGTACCGTTGCTAGTAAGGGTAATTCCCTGTATGTATATTGCCTCTGTGGTTTTCCCTTTGTTCCTTATGACACATGCAACACCAGCCATGCACACCGCACCTATACTGAACACCCTAAATAAAGCGACCGGATCCGGACATTGAAACACTGCCACTGACGCCACCAGCCGAGTCATCACAAGGGCATGAAAGAAGGGCCGTGAGGCACCGTCCCGAGAGGTGATGATTGGTCGCGGCCGTGGAGCGATGAGATGGCACTTGCTGATTGGAGCACGGGCGGACGTCATCATAGAATGTTCCAGCACGAGGGATGAAAAGGACACGTCCCGCCATTTTCTCTCCCTTGACTCTGACATTCACTGCGTGCAGTCGCACGTCTGGCTCCTGGTTCCAACATTGGCATAACAGATGGTCACAGCTCATGCACTCTTACTCTCTGGACCCTGGGTGGCACCGCTGGCAGTCGCAATTCATGCACAATCTTGGTGGACGCATCCTTCTCTTGTCCCACCTTGGTGCTTTGTGGAGCGGAAGGTGAGGAAGGAGCGAGGGCCTGTTCGCTTCAAGTTCGGCGGCTGGCGGGTGAACGGACATGGCGCCAAAGCGTGTTTTCCCGTGCAGGGACCTGTGACGACACCGGACAGTCACGGACGCCAGGCGGAGCAGCAGGCAAACGCACCACACACAATTTATTACTTTCATTTATTCATCCCTGTGTCTGTTTTATTAGTCCGTATGGGAGCGCCCCAATTAGGAATTAGATTTTACCCCACATTTCTTGTTGCCTGCATTTAGTTTATTAAACCCTTCATTTGTTGCATTTCAAAACCTTGTCTTGTCCGTTTATTTGTTGTGGGAATCGGATAACCCCATGCCGCGTATGTCCATCCAGGTAAGCTCGCTGCCCTCCACTACACCCTCGCTCATATAAATAACACCGCCATAGTTTGAGTGAACGCCTCGGAGTTAAAGCTCGGTTGGCCATCTGTCACCAGGGGTGTTAATCCCTGATGAACACGACAATATACTTCAAAATATAATTTTGCTTCTTTTCATGGTAATTCAATATTGGTCGACTGGATCGTGGTTTTGACCAAGTGCATTGTGCGGGTAACCCACATACCCCAGGGCAGGTTAGAATTACAGACAGGGAAGACCTTAACTTAGGGAGTCCTTGTTCATGTGAAAGATTTATACCTCCGCTGCCAGTTATGTTTTTACCCCTGTTTGCTTGTCAGTGCATGAGCAGGATATCTCAAAAAGTTATGGACGGAATATGACAAAACTTGGTGGATGAGTTGGGTAGGTGACAATTAACTGACAAGAACAATTTGATTAGATGTTGGTTCAGGTGCGGATCCAGATCCAGCCAATAAGTGGGATACAAAACTTAACCTGTTCAGCCTGGTGGAGGTATGCGCTCTACCAAATGCCGTTCTTGTTTTGTTTTTTTCTCGTTGTCTAAGGCTTGTACATTAATAGTCCAATGGAGGAGCTTGTACATAAATTAGGTGCAGGACAAAGACAGCGATAAACATCAAACAAACGGACATGAGCAGACAATCGACAAACTTATAGTACGTGGAATTTGAACCTGTGCTTTAGTGGATCATTAACCAGGGGTTCAGATGGGAAGACCAACAGGTAAAAAAACAGGTAGCTCACTATCATAGAATTAAGAAGACAATTAAAGAAAGAATCCATAAAACGTACCGATTGATCATGAATGAAGGTGAACTGGCACGCATACACCGGCCATGGCAGAGACCATGTGGGAGACCTCTGTTCAGTTTTTTCCGGCCTTGCTGCCCCGCCAAGCCACAAATAGTCCTACAGTGAATGGTCCACAATAAGAAGAGACCGCAGCAAAGTATGGCTGGAACCGAAGAATTCCACACCTGCCGAAAACCTCCACACACCCTTCCGCAAACACAGCTCCATGTTTTTGGAACAAATATTTCTCTATTTTTTAACACTTTGGACCCAGAAGTCTCCAATTTTGCGAAGGTTGTAGGTTTGTGGTGCATATGATGAAAAAACAATTGCAACAGGTAAATATGAATTTATTTATTTCTCTATTTTCTGTTCAACAAATCAAAACTTCCCATCTGCAATTTGCCGAACACACAGCTCGTTATGTGCAGGTGCCGGTGCAGGTGCATGAGGTACAGGTAGGAAAACCGTTACTTACTTATTCATGGTCCGCACCCGACATCAGATGGAGAAGGGAGGGGTGTGCTATGGGGTAAAGGAGGGTTGAGGGATGTATGGGGTCTGTATAGGCATCACCTTGGGACTATGGCCACCATGATGGTTGGTCTCCGTAGCCCCTTTCGATTATATTCATGCCAATGACACATTCCCGGATATTATTGATCTATACGCCGAGTCCTATATTTACAACACGACCCCCCCCCCCCCCACCCCCCGTCATGGGGGTCCATGGAGACCCCGGCAGGGGGTCACGTTCAGGCCCGTTTTTCCATTCATTAACAGTTGGAATTTCAGTCTCGCAAATACCGCCTTTAATAATCCCAAGTACGTTAACTATTTGTATTTCAATAATAGTGAGGACGATCGACCAGTTTGCCTTCTCTGAGGATCCTTTGTTAGAAGCTCGGATGGCCGTGGCCGCAGCAGCTGCGATTATGAAATCTGATGTCAGAGCAACGTTCTCTCTCCCAGAGGAACCGCAGCCCGAATCGTTTCGATATCACCATCCCGCGCCATGGCAATGTTCCCCCACGCACTCCCCCCAACATACACCCTTAATCTGGATTTCTTGCCCCATCTCCCCCCAATCCGGGCCCTTCTTCTATCCTCACCCACAAACGCCTACACACTCATCTCCCTGTCTGGCCCCCCACTCCCCACTCCAATTAAGATCCTTTCCACCCTGCCTTCAACATATACCCCAATCCCCCCAACTCGCAGCCTTTTTATCCCGAACCCCTCCCAAACTCGCAGCCTTTTTATCCCGAACCCTCCCAAACTCGCAGCCTTTTTACCCCGAACCCTCCCAAACTCGCAGCCTTTTTACCCCGAACCCTCCCAAACTCGCAGCCTTTTTACCCCGAACCCTCCCAAACTCACAGCCTTTTCACCCCGAACCCTCCCAAACTCGCAGCCTTTTTACCCCGAACCCTCCCAAACTCGCAGCCTTTTTACCCCGAACCCTCCCAAACTCGCAGCCTTTTTACCATGACCCCCCCAAACTCGCAACCTTTTTACCATGGCCCCCCAAACTCGCAGCCTTTTTACCATGGCCCCCCAAACTCGCAGCCTCTTTACCATGACCCCCCAAACTCGCAGCCTTTTTACCATGCCCCCCAAACTCGAAGACTTTTTACCATGGCCCCCCAAAACTCGCAGCCTTTTTACCATGACCCCCCAAACTCGCAGCCTTTTTACCATGGCCCCCCAAACTCGCAGCCTTTTTACCAAGACCCCCCAAACTCGCAGCCTTTTTACCATGACCACCCCCCACCCCCAACTCGCAGCCTTTTTACCCCGAACCCCCCAAACTCGCAGCCTTTTTACCATGGTCTCCCCCAAACTCGCAGCCTTTTTATCATGGCCCCCCAAACTCGCAACCTTTTTACCATGGCCCCCCAAACTCGCAGCCTTTTTACCATGACCCCCCAAACTGGCAGCCATTTTAACATGCCCCCCCAAAACTCGCAGCCTTTTTACCATGACCCCCCAAACTCGCAGCCTTTTTACCATGGCCCTCCAAATTCGCAGCCTTTTTACCATAGCCCCCCAAACTCGCAGCCTTTTTACCATGACCCCCCCAAATTCGCAGCCTTTTTACCATGACCCCCCAAACTCGCAGCCTTTTTACCATGACCCCCCAAACTCGCAGCCTTTTTACCATGACCCCCAAAAGTCGCAGCCTTTTTACCATGACACCCCCAAACTCGCAGCCTTTTTACCATAGCCCCCCAAACTCGCTGCCTTTTTACCATGACCCCCCCAAACTCGCAGCCTTTTTACCATGGCCCCCCAAACTCGCAGCCTTTTTACCATGACCCCCCAAACTCGCAACCTTTTTACCATGACCCCCCAAACTGGCAGCCTTTTTACCATGGCCCCCCAAACTCGCAGCCTTTTTACCATGACCCCCCAAACTCGCAGCCTTTTTACCATGCCCCCCCCCAAACTCACAGCCTTTTTACCATGACCCCCAAAACTCACAACCTTTTTACCATGACCCCCCAAACTGGCAGCCTTTTTACCATGGCCCCCCAAACTCGCAGCCTTTTTACCATGACCCCCCAAACTCGCAGCCTTTTTACCATGACCCCCCAAACTCGCAGCCTTTTTACCATGCCCCCCCCAAACTCGCAGCCTTTTTACCATGACCCCCCAAACTCGCAACCTTTTTACCATGACCCCCCAAACTGGCAGCCTTTTTACCATGACCGCTCCAAACTCGCAGCCTTTTTACCATGATCCCCCCAAACTCGCAACCTTTTTACCATGACCCCCCACCCCCAACCGCAGACTTTTTACCCCGACCTCTCCTCCCGGCCTTACAACCTATATACCTCGACCCCAAACTCGCGGACCTTTATAAGCCGACCCCATAGCAACCCTCTACTCGCAGCCTTAAATACTTCCTACCCCCGTTCCCAAAACAACCCACAACTCGCGGACCTATATAACTCGACCCCAAAACAACCCACAACTCGCGGACCTATATAAGCCGACCCCATAGCAACTCTCTACTCGCTGCCTTATATATCCCGACCTCCTGTTCAGCTCCCTCTGTGATCGTCACCCCACAGCCACGTTCCTCGATCCGCATCCCAGTTCTAGACCCGGAGGCTCATTTGATCCCACAATTAAAATCTTGGACCCACGTGACCCGCTGTTCGACCAAACTGGCAGATCTTGCTCCCACGATTCATGTCCAATACATTTATTCGTGTTTTCCATCAGAGATTTTCTGCAAGAACTTAGTATTACAATTGTTTTCGTACAAACTCTTCTGCCAAACATCTTCACCTATGTCCACATAGTTCGAGCAAAATCCCCGAAGCGGTTTGTGCCGCCGTTTTGTCCGGAGATGATCTTGTCCGAAGATATCGGGAGCCCGATGTTGAATACACGGGATGAAAAATGATGTCACAAATAATATAAGCGCGATTCGTGATGGAGCCCCGACTGCGTCTCGCCTCGTGCGCTTTAAGTGCCTTTTAAACCTTATTGAATGACGTCATAGAGGCACGAAGAGCTCGCGACGCACGCGTCACGTCACGTACAACGTCGACGCAGCTCCGTGCGTCACGGGTCGTGGGGGGCCACCACCCAGGTCTTCAGCACGTTTGGGACAACCTCAGCCGACCAAGGCCCGAATCCCATTACCAGTGAAGAACAAAACGAATACCGAGCACCAATCAAGCCGCGGGAATGGCGCCGATTGTTCGTCGTCCGTTATTCTTGGATAGAAGAACGAGAAATTCTTCTTCCTCTTCATGTGGACATTTGATCGAGAAATGCGGATTTTTAAAAAGTTTTTTTTTTAGTTTAATTTAGTGTTTTAGTTTAATTTTAGATCGAGAAATGCGGATTTAGTTTAGTTTAATTTAGTTTTTATAAAAACATTTCTGCCGTGCAGCGGCGCAGTCCACTTCAATAGGTTATTTGTGCTTCATGACGTCATCAGTATCCCTGAACCCAAAATGGAGTTCACCAGTCTGGAGCGATTTTACATTTGATTTGCGTGTTGAAGATTCTTGTAAAACAGAATTCTGATCATTTTAAATTTTCGTATCAGGTTTCAAGACTGAATTACGCACATTTGATTCTTTCGTTATTGTCAATAACAATGCTGACGTCATGAATAGCTGTTGGTTGTGGAAATGGTTACATCACAATTGGAATTTATTTAGATATTCACAACCCACAGCTGTTAATTCAAAACATAATGTTGACAACAAAACTACTATTACTACGACTACAATGATGTTAAAGCCTCCAAAGAATCCCACCTTCTTCTGAGGTTGACTGTACTGAAGATTGGCCCAAGTCTTTCACGAATCGGCTGACCAGCCCTGCCTTTTTTTTTTCTTTTTTTATTATTATTATTATTTATTTATTATTATTATTATTATTATTTTTTTTGTATACAAGATCGAGGCTCGTGAAAGAGCTAACATTAATCACACAAAAAGACAAACCGACACACAAAACACAAAAAACAAGGGGAGCGGCAGACAAGATGGGGAGAGAGGGGGAAGGACACAAAAGAGAGGGGGAAGAGGGGGAAGGACACAAACACAACATTTGAGAGCAGGGACATCGGGAGGACTTGGAGGGAGGTGGGAGAGGATTCAAACATATGAACACTGCAAGGACTCTGGGGTGAATTACCGGGGGTAGAAAAGATCAAGGTTTTCGATGGGGGACGATAAGAGATGGTGGTAAACAGCTGTTTTAAAGACCTGGAGGGAGGAGTGGGATTGAAGGGAGTGGGGGAGTTTGTTCCAGAGGCGGGAGAAAAGGGGAATGAAAGAGTGAAGGTGAGCAGAGAGCCTAGACTTTGGCAGTTTAACCATAAGAGGGTTGCAGGCAGATCTTGTGCGACCTGAAGGAATATTGGGGGGACAGAGCACAGAGAGAGCTGGGGGAGCAAAGCCGGAGAGGAGTCGGTAGAAGACAGAAAGACCACCAACCTGCCTGCGGTGAGTGAGTGAAAGGCCCTCGGCGTTGACTACATCGCAGGAGATTCCAATGATTCTGAAAGCTTTGGCCTCAACAGCGTGAAGCCGAGCAAGGTGTGAGGCAGGAGCACCAGCCCAGAGGGGGGAACAGTATTCCATTGAGCTGCGGATGAAAGCCTTGTATGTGGCGAGGAGCTCAGGTGTGCCAAGGAAGGACTTCGCACGACGGAGGATGCCCAGTCGGCGACTGGCTTTGGAGGCCAGCTTGGAAATGTGGTTTTCACAAGAAAGATCATGGCAGATAGTGAGACCCAAAAGCTTGAGCGACAGAACTTCTTGGAGAGGATTGTTGAGAAAGTAGATGGGAGGGTTGTCCAGTCGGTCCTTTCGGAGAGACATTGTAAGAGTGTGAGATTTGTCAGGATTGAAAGACATGTTCCACTTGTTTGACCAGTCTGTGATTTTGTCCAGGTCTGCAGAGAGTGAGGAGGCTGCAGACTGCCGATCTGAGGGATGAGGAATGGAGCGACAGAGAGTAGAGTCGTCAGCAAAGAGATAGAGAGGATTTTCAAGAGAGTCAGAGAGATCATTGATGAAGACCAGAAAAAGCACAGGGCCCAGAACACTACCTTGGGGAACTCAAGCCTGAACAGGAAGAGGAGATGAGAGAAACCCATTCAGGGCCACACGTTGACTACGACCAGAGAGGAAGTCCGCCAGCCATGCGTGGAGATTTCCATGGATACCAAAGGAGGAGAGTTTGGAGAGCAGAGCAGGGTGCCAGACCGTATCGAAGGCACGTGAAATGTCAAGGGAGACAGCTCTAATTTCCTGTTTGGCGTTGAGGACCTCCATCCATTGTTGAGAAAGCAGAAGCAGCATGTCCAGAGTAGAGTGACCAGGTCTGAAACCAAATTGATGATCAGAGATCAAGCCATTGGAGAAGAGGAAAGATTTAATATCTGAAGCAATGATGGATTCCATGACTTTGCTGATAATTGGGAGAAGGCTGATTGGTCTGTAGTTGCTGGAATCTGTTTTTGCACCTTTTGTGTGCAAAGCGGTGATGTTGGCTGATTTCCAAGCAGATGGCAGATGACCTTGAGCAAAAGAGATGGTGAAGAGAACAGAAAGAGGGAGTGAAAGAGCAGAAGAACTTGATTTTAGGACCCGTGGGCTGATGCCGTCAGGACCAGTTGCAGAATCAGAGTCGAGGGTTGACAGAAACTTTTCCACCTTGTCAGGAGGAAAGGACACAGAGTCCAGGAGCAGCTGGGTACGACTGGGTACGGTGCGTACAGAGAGGGATGGGTTTGGGACACAAGATTTAGAGGCAAACACAGAGTTGAGGCATTCAGCTTTTTCACGTGCGGAGTCAGCCGTTAAGCCGTTTGAGGTGAGGGAGGGGATGGAGGGGGAACAAACACCAGAAACAGATTTGACCAGACGCCACCAGGATTTGGAAGAGGGAGACAGATAAGAGAGTTCGGTCTTGAGAATGGTGAGATATTGTTTCCTGGCTCTCCTGAGGGTGGACACACACTTGTTTCGGGCTTTGTGAAAGGAAATGAGATTTCCTTCCGTTGGATTTGCTTTCCAGGAGACGAAAGCAAGTTGTTTCAGGGCAACAGCCTCACCACAAGATTCCGTGTACCATGGACGGGAGGAAGGGTATGACAACTGAAGACGAGATGGTATAAATCTGTGCATGAGAGAGAGCAATTTACTTTGAAAGAATTCCCAGGATGAGTTGATGTCAGAGGCGGTAGAGATGGGAGACCAGTCCAGATGATTGATGGCTGCTTGAAGACCGTGCCAGTTGGCCTGAGTGAAATGCCAGACTCGTCGACGCTGAGGAGGCTCTCTGAGAATGGTCAGAGAGATGTCCACTTTGACAAGCACATGATCAGATGAGCCGATTGGAGCAGAAGAAGAGCAGCAGACATTTTCAGGGAAGTTTGTCATAACCAAATCCAGAAGAGAAGATGCTCCGTTGACTGAGATCCGGGTCGGGAAATTGACAGATTGTGTCAGTCCCAGTGAGTCGCAGAAGTCCTTTGCTGAAGAGCCATGGCTGGTGAGAGAGGTACCCACACCCAGCCAACTGGCATGGTGACAATTGAAATCACCACATATGAGGAAGAGAGAGTTGGGATGGGTAGATAGAAGTTGGTCCATATTATCAGACAGTGAGATGTAGATGGAGTCATCGCTGATTGGTGGACGGTACAACACACATATGAACAAAAGGTGGGAGCGAAGGGGAAGCCGTAGCCAAAGGTATTCCTGGGGGTGAGGTGGAGAGAGGGCAGTGGAGGGCGAGTGAGGAAGAGAGTTTTTTATAAAGATAGCAACCCCACCTCCAGGACGAGGCTCAGGTCTATCATACCGGAGGAGGGAGTAACCTGGGAGAGATACCAAGGCATCAGAGACATCATGAAGGAGGAAAGTTTCTGTTAAGCAGATCACATCTGGTTTGTCAGAAGCAACCTGTATGGAGAGGTCAGTCAAGTTTGAGCGAAGGCCCCGGATGTTTGAGGTCCATACCGTTAATGAAGAGGAAGGGGGAGCATCGGGTCCAGAACAGGGGGGGGGGAGCGGTAGGGTAAGATGTGGAAGAGGAAGAGGTAGGGAGAGCTGTTGAAGGTGTGTCAGAGATTTCAGAATAGCTTGGAGAAAGGGAAGAATGGGGCGGACAAAAGGTTTGATGGAGATTGGGTGAGGCACAGTGAGGTGTTATTTGAGGAGGGGGAAGAGCAAGGCAGAAGGTTTGGGGAGATGAAGGTGAAAGTTGGAAGGAGGAAGAAGCAGGGAGGATGCTTTGAGGAGGAGGGGTGAGAGGGGAGTCTTGGAGGGGAGGAGCGAGGGAGAGTCTCGGAGGGGAGGGGTGTGGGAGGAGTTTAGGAGGGAGGGGAGGGAAGGGGCAAGGGGGGAGATTTGAAAGGGATGGGTGATGGGGAGGATTTGGAGGGGAGGGGTGAGATTGGATTTTGAAAAGTGGACGATTCATGGGAAACGAACATTTTTTGCAAAATGAGTTTGAGACCTTTGAGTCAAAAATACGTTTGAGGACACTGGAGGAGGGATGGAGTTCTGGATAGTTTAGGGAATGTAGAAAGGAGGAACTGTAAGAGATGGTATTATATATATTTTTTGGAATGAATAGATTTGGTGAGCAAGACGAAAGCATCCTTTTGTAGGAAAAGAAGAAAAGGGTGTTATAATATATGAGAGAAAATAGTTGTTCAGGGGAGAGATTATACATTTCTAACCGCGTGATCGCGAACGAAGAACGAACGAACAAAAAGAACAACAAATAAACGAATAAGACCTGGGAAGGAAATGTTTTTTTTTTTTTTTTTTTTTTTTTTTTTTTTTTTTTTTTTTTTTTTTTTTTTTTTTTTTTTTTTTTTTTTTTTTTTTTTGTGAGTACAGATATTAAACAAGGAGGTACGGGGTGAACGACTGGGACGAAACAGAGAACGAAAATAATTTCAGCGCATTCGACGAATCGCTGAGAGAAAAACAAACCACAAGGTCGGAGACGGTACGGTAGTCTAAGCCTACGAGTACTAGGCCGCAGAATACTCGATACCATTAACCGACGATTGTGTATACATGTACGAAAAATTAGCACCGAAAATTTTCCAAAAGATACGCTATAGGTACATACACCGAAAGATAGATACAGTCTCGACAAAAACACAATTGAGAAATATCACTTAGCTTCGAAAGCGTGAGCGCATGGAGCAGCTTCGAAAAGACATGACCTCGCCGTGATCTCGCGAGTTCTCTCCAAACGCATTTAAGCATTTAAACGCATTTAAGCAAACGCATTTAAGTGACTTTCGACTGAAGGCGATTTCCTCCACAACCAAAGGCGGATGGAGGTTATGTTTTCACCCCTATGTGACAATGTAGCGTATGTGACAAGGACGAAATGATTAGATTTTGATGAAGATCCGGATTCGGATCCGGCTAGTAGAATTTTTTAAGTGATTCTTCACCATTGGTAGATTGGACCAAAAACGACACATAGGATATCTCAAAAAGTTGCCGACGGATTTGGACGAAACTTGGTGGACCGGTTGGGTGTCTGACAAGGAAGAATCGATTCAATTTTGATGAGGACCTGAATATGGATTCGGATATGAGAATTATTTAATTTTTAAGTGATTCTTCACCATTGGGAGATCGGGTTAAAACCAACATATAGCAGGATATCTCAAAATGTTATGGATGAATTTGGACGAAACTTGGTGGACAGGTTGTGTGTGTGACAAGGAAGAATCGATTCAATTTTGGTGAAGATCTGAATATGTATTCGGATATGAGGATTATTTAATTTTTAAGTGATTCTTCATCATTGGGAGATAGGGCCAAAACGACCACAACTCACTCAATCTGTCCACAAAATTACGTCCGAACCCGTCAATAACGTTTTGAGATATCCAGCTCGCAGACAAACAGGCAGACAGGGGTGAAAACATAACCTCTGCCCACCTTCAGTGGTGGACGTAACTACGATATGTGGAAACGCATTCAGGTGTTCTACACATCCCTCGTGTCAAAAATGTCCTTGAAATGAACACTGGAACAATCCTTCAACAATTACATTATCAACTCTACGTGTTCTGGTTTGTTACTTCCGAAAACCGAAGATTTATCAAGTATATTGGTTGGTCTTGTGCGTTATTCTGTCTGTCTGGTTGTCTGTCTGTATGTCAATCGCCTACAGGTCACAATTTTCAACCGATCTTCACGAAACTTTGTGTTTGGGGTCAAAAGGTCAATAGATCAACATAGGCCAAAGGTCACCAACTTTGTCAAATTTCTAAAATCCTCAATTTTCATCTGGTTGACTTGAAATTTGAAGAGGATTTGCCTACCTGGTCACTGAATTCAATCACCAATTATATTTAGGTCAACATAGGCCAAAAGGTCAACATAGGCCAAATTTCTAATATCCTCAATTTTCATCCGATTGACTTGAAATTTTAAACGGTCTTGCATATATGGTCACTGAATTCAACCACCAAGTATTTTTGAGGTCAACATAGGCCAAAAAAGTCAACGTAGGCCGAATTTCTAAAATCCTCAATTTTCATCCGATTGACTTGAAATTTGAAGAGGATTTGCATATCTGGTCACTGAATTCAACCACCAAGTATATTTGACGTCAACATAAGCCAAAATGTCAACATAGGCCAAAAGGTCAACATAGGCCAAACTTCTAAAATCCTCAATTTTCATCCGATTAACTTTAAATTTTAAGAGGATTTGCATATCTGGTCACTGAATTCAAACACCAATTCTTTTCGAGGTCATTTTAGGCCAACAACTAATTTGAAGGATTTCGCAAGTATCGTGCTATGCACGCCATATTTCTTCTTTGTTTGTTTTGCAGTGATCAAAGGCTCACAAAGGTCTATGCACATAAATCACAAAGTCACAAATCACAAAGGACAAATACATTTGGCGACGTATACTTTGTGTATTATAAAGACATTAGTAGACAACAGACAAATGGATATGGTTTCAGGGATTCAAACCCATGCTCATTGCAACAACAAAAAAATCCCATCGTTCCGTAAACTTGTTGAACGATAGCTTACAGTTTAGTTTATTTTGTTGATTGACTCGTTAAGTGACGGCACATACTAACTTGGTGATTGCTCCTTAGTTATCCACAAATTTGATTTTCTAAAGTTTAAAACTCGATGCAGTTGGGGGCGGGGTTTTAAGTGCGCACTTAGGATGACGTAGTTTCGGGGATTGCCCACCTGTGATGGTCTATCGTGCTGAGGACACTGGGCTAGTATCCCAGAGGTCACTGGTTCAAGCCAGCAGCGGGGGAAGGGGTTTGAATGGCCAGCTCGCTATTGCAGCGTTGATAACAATTAAATATCAAGATTGTCATGCACTAATAATCTACACCTGTTTGCTCCACCTGGGCTGATGTACACACTCTGTGGTCGACTCTTAAAAGCCTCCGGGAAACTTGGGATAGGCACTGAAATACTGACTATGAAAAGGCGAGGGTGCACACCGGTGTTCCTCCGCTACCCACCGCAACCCACTCCCCCCTCCATCCCCACGCGGTTAGTGTAATATAGAGAATACAAATAATGGCAGACTTTTATCACAGATCGACATGACATCATCGGAGGCCTGTCATGTAATTACCCGTTCACGGTCATTGCCTGGTTTCTGACTGAGGCTTTTGTGCGCAAACTCCAGGGGAATTCAAAGAATAAATCTTTGATACATGTTCATGTTATTCTGCTTTTCGTCTGCACATCCATCCCGCCATTTCGAAGGCGAACGGCGAGCCGAGCTGTTCGGACAGTTTGCGAAAACAGGATAGACAATCCGTTCATATCTTTTTTTTTAACCCTTTTGCTGCCACGATACATGTTTGTACGTACGAAGGTGTGTTCAGATAGTTCGAGGAACGGTACGCTCACCATAGTCCAAGTGTGATCAACTCTATGTCTTTCTGAATGTACAAATGTACTTATAGTAGAAATGTATATATATAGTAGTTTAGTGTCTGAATGCAGTTCGAAAATAATGTATTGTGATTAATATGGCGATGGTCGTTGAGATGTTCAATCGTGGTGGTGTTGGTGATCGTGGTGGTTTGTTACGATTGATATCAAAGCTCAGCTATATAGCGCTCAGACACGCGGAGCTATAGCACTCAGACAACGAACTACAGCCCTCAGACACGCGGAGATATATAGCGCTCAGACACGGAGCTATATCGCTCAGACACGGAGCTATATCGCTCAGACACGGGGCTTTCGTGCTCAGACACGCGGAGCTATAAAGCACTAAGACACGGAGCTATAGCGCTCAGACAACGACTACAGCGCTCAGACACGGACCTATAGCGCTCAGACACGGAGCTACAGCGCTCAGACACGGATATATAGTGCTCAGACACGCGGAGCTATACAACGCGCAGACACGGAGCTATAGCGCTCAGACACGCGGAGCTATAGCGCTCAGACACGCGGAGCTATAGCGCTAAGACAACGAACTACAGCGCTCAGACACGCTGATCTATTGCACTCAGACAACGAGCTATAATCCTCAGATACGGAGGTACAAGTACAACCATCAGACACGGAACAACACCGAATGCCACGTCTAAAGACGGTCCTCGTGACCACCCTCGCTTCCTCCAATCACTTCTCCTTTCCACAGACAGCTTGTCCGAGTCACGCAAACCCGATCGATTAAACAACATCTCTTATTTACTCGATCACGTGCCCATTTACACTACACTCTACATTTACATTTCATATTTACATTTACTACATTTACATTTACTACATTTACATTTACATGTACTACATTTACACTACATTTGCATTACACTCCATTTACACGAGCCTCGATTTGTCGATTAAAAATACAAACCGATCCTTACCATCTACAAACGTTTCATTATATCATATCGATTAACACGACTCATAACCACCATTATCAGGACAACAACTGTCCTTGTACCCACGATCGATGTGATACACGACCCTAACCCTAACTACACGTTGTACTTGCAATAAAGGACAAACTGGCGGGAAATTCTCATTTTGTCCCATGAGAATGTTGTATTATAATTACGCGCCAAAGACCCTCGGCTATTACGCAATTCGTTACACAGCATCAATAACGGGATTATTAACTATAACACCCTTTAGTTATTATTCGCGCAGAGTTATAGCAGAATCCCCCTTCCCCTCCTCCCACTGCTGGTTCGGTTTTCGCGCCAAATATTTTTCCCACGCCAAGCGCTTGTCGGACGTACATCGAAACACTGACGCAGCACGGATCCTGTGCGAGCACGAATATGTACACCGTGTGACGTGCGTGGTGATCGACACCAGGGACTCCGCACGAAAGATCAGGAAAGGAAAAAATCCTTCCTGTAAAAATCCTGCATCCACACTTTGGACTTTGGTGGTAACAATGAGGATGTTTCTGCTGCAGGTGAAAGTGGTTCTTTGATGCACTCACTCTCTCACTCTCCCCCCCCCTCTCTCGCTCTCTCTCTCTCTCTCTCTCTCTCTCACTCTCTCCCTCTTCCTCTCTGCCTCTTCCTCTCTCTCTCTCTCTCTCTCTCTGCTTCCACGAACACTGTGGGGAATCCCCCTGCGTGCCCATGCGTGTTCGGGCACGCCCGCCCACCAGCCCTCCTTCGCGAGTTTCCTATTGGATGAGAGCCTCGGGGGGCGTGTCCACCGCCGTCACAAGCTGAACTCGCGCGAAAACGGAACCTTTCAACACGGGCAATCGTCTGTTGCGTTTCGTAGAACGACGAGGGAGACAGACATACAGAGCCTGAGGGTGAAACCATTGGAGTGCGACGGACACTCGGAACAACGGACAATTGCTCACGGCTAGACAAAAAGGGCGTTCCGACGTGTCTAAAGATTCGAACCTTGAGGGATTGCACCACTCGAGTGTACAGGTGAGTACATTAACCGCGGTCGATGCTCTTTTCCAAAGTGATATTAGTCTGATGTGCTCTTGGTACAGGTTGTTGAGAACTTAAAAACAGGACAAGTTAATTTTTTTCGTTTAATAAGGTTTTTTATTATTAGTTTGACATTTCTATCAATCCTTCCGCCATTTGCTTCTTCCCTAAAAATGAAGAGTTTATGTTTTATACTCAAGAGTGAGTACATTGTGTGGATATTTACCTGCAGACAGGACAGTCATTTACACACTCGAGTGTGTCTTGTCTTTCACGTTGTCTAAGTGTAAAAGCCTCAATGCCGGTGACATGATTCTCTTCTTAATTAAACGCCCGTATGTCCAAACACACTCTCGTGGACATTTTAAAAATGATCATTAAATGTCGATCGGAAAACATTCCGAACACCCAAACTCATACCCTGAGATATGTACAACCTGTCACTGTGGTCATATTCTTGAACATAACAGTGGTTGTAATTCAAGAACCTGTCACAGTGGTTATATTATTGAACCTGTTACTGTTGTTGCAAGTCAAGAACCTGTCTGTGGTTGCAAGTCAAGAACCTGTCACAGTGGTTATATTATTGAACCTGTTACTGTTGTTGCAAGTCAAGAACCTGTCTGTGGTTGCAAGTCAAGAACCTGTCACTGTGGTTGCAAGTCAAGAACCTGTCACTGTGGTTTATTATTGAACCTGTTACTGTTGTTGCAAGTCAAGAACCTGTCACTGTGGTTTATTATTGAACCTGTTACTGTTGTTGCAAGTCAAGAACCTGTCACTGTGGTTGCAAGTCAAGAACCTGTCACTGTGGTTGCAAGTCAAGAACCTGTTACTGTGATTATAATTGGGAAACCTGTCGCTATGGTTATAATTCGAGAACATGACACTGTGGTTATATTATTGAACCTGTTCCTGTGGTTATAATTCGAGACACTGTCACTGTGGTTGCAAGTCAAGAAACTGTCACTGTTGTTGCAAGTCAAGAACCTGTCATGGTGGTTGCAAGCCAATAACCTATCACTGTGGTTGAGTCAAGAACCTGTCACGGTGGTTGCAAGTCAAGAACCTGTCACTGTGGTCACAAGCCAAGAAACTGTCACTGTTGTTGCAAGTCAAGAACCTGTCATGGTGGTTTCAAGCCAATAACCTATCACTGTGGTTGAGTCAAGAACCTGTCACAGTGGTTGAAAGTCAAGAACCTGTCACGGTGGTTGCAAGTCAAGAACCTGTCACTGTGGTTGCAAGCCAAGAACCTGTCACTGTGGTTGCAAGCCAATAACCTGTGACGGTGGTTGCAAGTCAAGAACCTGTCATGGTGGTTGCAAGTCAATAACCTGTCACGGGGGTTGCAAGTCAATAACCTGTCACGGTGGTTGCAAGTCAAGAACCTGTCACTGTGGTTGCAAGCCAAGAACCTGTCACTGTGGTTGCAAGCCAATAACCTGTGACGGTGGTTGCAAGTCAAGAACCTGTCATGGTGGTTGCAAGTCAAGAACCTGTCATGGTGGTTGCAAGTCAATAACCTGTCACGGTGGTTGCAAGTCAATAACCTGTCATGGTGGTTGCAAGTCAAGAACCTGTAACTGTGGTTGCAAGCCAAGAACCTATCACTGTGGTTGCAAGTCAAGAATCTGTCACTTTGGTTGCAAGTAAAGAACCTGTCGCTGTGGTTGTAAGTCAAGAACCTGTCACTGTGGTTGCAAGTCAAGAATCTGTCACTTTGGTTGCAAGTAAAGAACCTGTCGCTGTGGTTGTAAGTCAAGAACCTGTCGCTGTGGTTGTAAGTCAAGAACCTGTCACTGTGGTTGCAAGTCAAGAACCTGTCACTGTGGTCATATTATTGAACCTGTTACTGTGGTTGTAAATTCAATAACCTGTCACTGTGGTAATATTCTGGAACCTGTCACTGTTGTTGTAATTCAAGAACCTGTCACTGTGGTTGTAATTCAATAACCTGTCACTGTGGTTGCAAGTCAAGAAACTGTCACTGTGGTTGAAAGTCAAGAAGCTGTCGCTGTTGTTTCAATTCAAGAACCTGTCACTGTGGTTGCAAGTCAAGAACCTGTCACTGTGGTTGCAAGTCAAGAAGCTGTCGCTGTTGTTTCAATTCAAGAACCTGTCACTGTGGTTGCAAGTCAAGAACCTGTCACTGTGGTTGCATTTCAAGAACCTGTCACTGTGGTTGCAAGTCAAGAATCTGTCACTGTGGTTTCAATTCAAGACCTGTCACTGTGGTTGCAAGTCAAGAACCTGTCACTGTGGTTGCAAGTCAAGAACCTGTCACTGTGGTTGCAAGTCAAGAACCTGTCACTGTGCTTGCAAGTCAAGAACCTGTCGCTGTTGTTTCAATTCAAGAACCTACCACTGTGGTCTGAGACGTGTCAAGTTTATTTGTTTATTTGTTTTGTTTATCCTCATCGCGCCGTTACCTGTATATTAGCCACGTGGTAGTTTCATTGGTTTGGGGTTACAATCCGGGACGTATCTCTGTTGGAACCCATCTGTGGATCGGTCCCATCGGCCGATGGGTCTGCGCCATCTGCGGATGTGTTGTTCACCTTGAAGGAATGTTCCAACATCCAACAACTTCATTCCTTGAAGGAATGTATTGACAGAATGGTGCTCTTCAATCAGGTACACAGTCATTGGAATTACATGTGGTAGGAATTTAACAGAGATGATTTTTAAATGTTTTATTATCTATTTCTACCCATCTATTTATACATTTTGTCAATACATTTTGTAATTAACAGATACATGGCAGTTGTATTGTATGGCATGGCAATGTATTGACAAAATGTATAAATAGATGGGTAGAAATAGATAATAAAACATTTAAAAATCATCTCTGTTAAATTCCTACCACATGTAATTCCAATGACTGTGTACCTGATTGAAGAGCACCATTCTGTCAACACATTCCTTCAAGGTGAACAACACATCCGCAGATGGCGCAGACCCATCAGCCGATGGGTCTGCATTGTCATTTCTCGTGCATCCACAGATGGGTCAGACCCATCGGCCGATGGGACCGATCCACAGATGGGTTCCAACATCTCCACTCCGACACAGGATACCCAGGTGAGGGAGCAGTCATTTGTTATTTGTTCAGTGTGCCGGCGATAGCTAGCCTGCCCTTCACGAAGGACACTGTGGGATGTTTGATGTCCACCAACTAACACTAACAGACTGAAAATAAGTTTAACGTCTATCCGATGGATGGCGCAAACATTAATGCCAGGAAGCCTTGTAAGCGAATCCCAGGATGAGAGTTTATAGCTGCGTGGGGATTCGAACCCACGAGAGATATCTCAGAGGCGAGTATGCACGATGCATACCTATATAATAGGCTATTCTACCAGCCCTCAGACCTGCCGTGTACACAGCACAAATGCATCGTTCACGTTGGCTATCCCAGCATGGCGGGCACGCCCGTACCTGTGCCATCTTGCCCGTGCCTGCGACGCAGTACAACTTGCACGTTGGTAGTACACTTATTTGCAGTCCGTACGTGTGCCATATACCTCGTATGTATGCCATTATAGCATTTATAGGCCTACATGTGCCATATAGCGTGCACACTTGGCATGCAGCTTGTACGTGTGCCATGTATTATGTACAATGCACGTGATATATCTCGTACTTTGGCGATGTGGCGTATCGTCTGTACACGTGGCGTGTAGATGGTACATATACCGTATAGTCCATACATGTGCCGTATAATCCGTACATGTGGCGTATAGACCGTACATGTGGCGTATAGTCTGTACATGTGGTGTATAGTTCGTACATGTGGCGTATCGTCCGCACACGTGGCGTATAGTCCGTACACGTGGCGTATAGTCCATACACGTGGCGTATATTCCATACATGTGGCGTATATTCCATACATGTGCCGTATAATCCGTACATGTGCCGTATAATCCGTACATGTGGCGTATAGTCCGTGCATGTGGCGTATAGTCCGTACATGTGGCGTATATTCCGTACATGTGGCGTATATTCCGTACATGTGGCGTATAGTCCGTACATGTGGCGTATAGTCCGTACATGTGGCGTATAGTCCGTACATGTGGCGTATAGTCTGTACATGTGGCGTATAGTCTGTACATGTGGCGTATAGTCCGTGCATGTGGCGTATAATCCGTACATGTGGCGTATAGTCCGTACATGTGGCGTATAGTCCGTACATGTGGCGTATAGTCTGTACATGTGGCGTATAGTCTGTACATGTGGCGTATATTCCATACATGTGGCGTATAGCCCATACATGTGCCGTATAATCCGTACATGTGGTGTATAGTCCGTACATGTGGCGTATAGTCTGTACATGTGGCGTATAGTCCGTGCATGTGGCGTATAGTCCGTACATGTGGCGTATAGACCGTACATGTGGCGTATAGACCGTGCATGTGGCGTATAGTCCGTACATGTGGCGTATAGTCCATACATGTGGAGTAGATAGTTCGTACACGGTACATGTGCCGTATAATCCGCACATGTGGCGTATAGTCCGTGCATGTGGCGTATAATCCGTACATGTGGCGTATAGCCCATACATGTGCCGTATAATCCGTACATGTGGCGTATAGTCCGTACATGTGGCGTATAGACCGTACATGTGGCGTATAGTCCGTACATGTGGCGTATAGTCCATACATGTGGCGTAGATAGTTCGTACACGGTACATGTGCCGTATAATCCGCACATGTGGTGTATAGCCTGATGAGGATGTTGTGAATCCACTCTTACGCGATTACCTTGACACCCCTCGTTTGTTACCAGGCTCAGCAAGTTGTGCCACATAACATGCTGATACTGGTGGCGAGCCGCGGAGTCATGGTCCGAATGAGTAGTGCAGTGGGGTGTCGGTAGACCTTAGTTGCGGTGGTGGGGGTAGTAGTCGGGATGCCACGCAATTACTATTCGCGTTTCCAGCAAAGCATCCAACCGACTTATTCAATATCCAGGTGTGCTCGGAAAAGTCAGGAACGTTACAGTCGTTTCGACCTTCAGCGCGTCATCTGTAGAAATACAGAGAAATGTGCTTGCACGTGGGAAGGTAGGGGTGGCAGAGCGGCGGGAGGGTTGGGACGTGGGCGGTTCTGAGCGTAGCCCCTCCCGAGCTCGTGCACCAAGCGCCGTCGGACGACCGCCGCGCTCAGTCCCCGAAGGCAGCCTCGCGTCGCGGATCTCTAGCCATGAGTCCCGTTCCCACGTACGAAAGCGCTGGCTGAGCCGGCGCCGCGTCCCTCAATAAACCTTCTCGAGTGTGTGACGCATGTGTATCCCCCCCACGTTTTAGAGGCGCCATGGCCAAGCAGAGAGCCGACGGTGAGCGGGCGCACGATGGAGGGGACCGCGAGACGGCTCCCGCTGTCCCGCCGCCGCCTCTATCTCCGCTGTTTCCCATTCCGAGCCTCCGCCGGTGTCTGCACGACCCCGCGACAATACCCCGTCGTTTCCTCTTCGGTTCGAGTCCGCCTGGTCACTCGGGATTCTACAGCGTGGGTTCCCCACCGAGCAGTCCCCGCGGATGTTTCGGACCGAGCAGCACGACGTTCGGACTCGATTGGCCGCCCTGGTCTCCACCCCAGCGCTGCAGCTGCGATAAGTGGACCCAAACTGCGCATCAACAAGCGTCTGCAGAGCCGACGGATCGGGTCGCGCCTCTCGCTCTGGGTAAGCATCCGCAGCGGGTTATCCGTACGAGGTGGTGTGGAAGGACTATGGCTTGTGGGAAGGAAAGGGTAGACCGCTCGTGCTGTGTGGTGCTTTGCAGAGCTACGTTGCGTGGCACCGGCAACGTGGCTTTGTTTACGTCCGTGACGCTCGTGTGGAGCGCGGTGGGAGCGAGGGGAAAGAAAGGGGAGGGGCAAAGGAGGAGGCGGGGCTTAAGCTCATAACATCAGGACGTCAGAAGCGTCATGCGCGCCGAGCCTTGCTATGGGCGGAGCCAGGAATGTAAACAGATGACGTCATTGCTGATTGCATCATGCTGAGTGGGAGGGAGGGGGTGGTCCGCGTTTGGTGTGAAGGAGCGTTGAGCCAGCTCTGGTCACAGCTGTGGGGAACTTGTGGCGCTCCGGGACGTGCGTGCCTGTGCGTGCGTGCGTGCCTGTGCTGTGCACGAGAGAGAGCCAAAGAGGAACGGAGAAAGATAGGAGACGGGGATAGAGATACGTGTTCGATTTATCTATAGACTCGCAAGCATAGGGACCTGGGTTCCTCTGATGACCTCACGATGGGGGGCCCGGCGCGAGAGTGGGAAAGTGAGATTTGTAATATTATATTCTTTATTTTTATATGTATATTTATATGTTTAAACTTATTTTATGTTTCAAGCGCAATGTTTTTGGCTGATCGGATTGTGTGTGTGTGTGTGTGTGTGTGTGTGTGTGTGTGTGTGTGTGTGTGTGTGTGTGTGTGTGTGTTGTGTCTATTGTACAACGACACTTCTCTGTAAGATAATGATAAATAATGTATCGCTACATAATATCTGTGTATAATATATAATGTTGTAAAGAAGTGTGGTCTCCCCCCATCTTCTCTTGTTTTTCTCCTATGGCTAAATGGGAGCCCCTTGTGAACCGGCTGTAATGTTCGGAGCGATAACAAAGCGTTTGGAGGGAGCAAGGCATTGGGGGTGGCGGGGAGCAGTGGAGGGGAGGGGCCAAGATCTGGGAGTAAGGCTTTGGAGGGAGTGAGTTTCCCGCGACGCCGGGCAAGTCCGGGCATGCACCGAAACCACAGGTCCGCAAACCGCGTTACCACTGCGGGGTCTACACGGCTCCGTGTCCGGGTGGGGGATGGGTGGTGGTTGTGGTGGGACCGAAGGGGGGGGGGGGGGGGAGGCGACTGGAGGCTCCAGCACATAATTCGCGATCAGTTCGCCGAGATATAAATTGCTGGAATATCCGTGTGTACAAACACGTGTTTATACAATCGGACATTGGGAGATCGTGTCGAACGTCCCACATCCGGACATCCACCTCTCTTGGTGTTGCAATGAACCACCAGGTAATTAGGGTCTCCCAGATCCAGAACCATTGCTTGCCAATGTCCCGGTGCCATTAGTCGACGAGACTACGTCTTTTGCGCTTCCGAAGTCGGGTTAATCATCAAGTCATCAACGACCTGAGCCAAATTACCACGTGTCGTAAACAGTTATAATTTCCGCCACATTGTGCGGTTCGCACAGTTATGCCAATTATTTATGATGGAGCCAAGAGTTTGGGATCGGTTCGTGATCGGTGCACAGGGTCTGATTTTTCGTGCGAGTCCCTCACTTTGTGTCCCCCAATGTGGGACGGTGTACATCCATGCTGCTTTTGAATCCCTTCCGACAATAACCGTGTCGACAGATCGTCGTTGTTGTCCTTAAGTTGTGTTAACGAATCGCCGAAGAGACAAATGGCGTTCTGTCTAAGTCTGGTAAATGCATTGCTTTCCTGATAGCGGAGTTTATGGTGGAGAAACTGTCCATTGTATGAGGGTTGAGTCTGTGTGTGTCTGTCTGTCTCTCAGCCTGTCGGTGTGTGTGTGTGTGTGTGTGTGTGTGTGTGTGTGTGTGTGTGTGTGTCTGTCAGCCTGTCGGTGTGTGTGTGTGTCTGTCTGTCTGTCGGTGTGTGTGTGTGTGTCTGTCTGTCTGTCAGCCTGTCGGTGTGTGTGTGTATGTCTGTCTGTCAGCCTGTCGGTGTGTGTGTGTGTCTGTCTGTCAGCCTGTCGGTGTGTGTGTCTGTCTGTCAGCCTGTCGGTGTGTGTGTGTCTGTCTGTCAGCCTGTCGGTGTGTGTGTGTCTGTCTGTCAGCCTGTCAGTGTGTGTCTGTCTGCTGTCAGCCTGTCAGTGTGTGTGTGTCTGTCTGCTGTCAGCCTGTCGGTGTGTGTCTGTCAGCCTGTCGGTGTGTGTGTGTCTGTCAGCCAGTCGGTGTGTGTGTGTCTGTCAGCCAGTCGGTGTGTGTGTGTGTGTGTGTGTGTGTGTGTGTCAGCCTGTCGGTGTGTGTGTCTGTGTCTGTCAGCCTGTCGGTGTGTGTGTGTGTGTGTGTCTGTCTGACACCCTGTCTGTGTGTGTATGTGTGTGTTTGTCAGCCTGTCGGTGTGTGTGTGTCTGTCTGTCTGTCAGCCTGTCGGTGTGTGTGTCTGTCTGTCAGCCTGTCGGTGTGTGTGCGTGTGTCTGTCTGTCAGCCTGTCAGTGTGTGTGTTCTGTCTGCTGTCAGTGTGTGTGTGTCTGTCAGCCTGTCAGTGTGTGTGTGTGTGTCTGTCAGCCTGTCGGTGTGTGTGTGTCTGTCTGTCAGCCTGTCGGTGTGTGTGCATGTGTCTGTCTGTCAGCCTGTCAGTGTGTGTGTTCTGTCTGCTGTCAGTGTGTGTGTGTCTGTCAGCCTGTCAGTGTGTGTGTGTGTCTGTCAGCCTGTCAGTGTGTGTGTCTGTCTGACAGCCTGTCGGTGTGTGTGTGTGTGTCTGTCTGTCTGACAGCCTGTCGGTGTGTGTGTGTGTGTATGTGTCAGCCTGTCGGTGTGTGTGTGTGTGTCTGTCGGCCTGTCGGTGTGTGTGTGTGCGTCTGTCTGTCGGTGTGTCTGTCTGTCTGACACCCTGTCGGTGTGTGTATGTGTCTGTCAGCCTGTCGATGTGTGTGTGTGTGCGTCTGTCTGTCGGTGTGTGTGTCTGTCTGACACCCTGTCGGTGTGTGTATGTGTCTGTCAGCCTGTCGGGGTGTGTGTCTGTCTGTCAGCCTGTCGGTGTGTGTGTGTGTGTCTGTCTGACACCCTGTCAGTGTGTGTATGCATGTGTGTGTGTGTTTGTGTCTTTCAGGCTGTCGGTGTGTGTGTCTGTCTGTCAGCCTGTCGGTGTGTGTGTGTCTGTCTGTCAGCCTGTCGGTGTGTGTGCATGTGTCTGTCTGTCAGCCTGTCGGTGTGTGTGTGTCTGTCTGTCAGCCTGTCGGTGTGTGTGCATGTGTCTGTCTGTCAGCCTGTCGGTGTGTGTGTGTCTGTCTGTCAGCTTGTCTGTGTGTGTCTGTCTGTCAGCTTGTCTGTCTGTCTGTCAGCCTGTTGGTGTCTGTGTCTGTCTGTCAGCCTGTCGGTGTGTGTGTGTGTGTGTGTCTGTCAGCCTGCCAGTGTGTGTGTGTCTGTCTGTCTGTCAGCCTGTCGGTATGTGTGTGTGTCTGTCTGTCTGTGAGACTGTCGGTGTGTGTCTGTATCTGTTTGGTGGAGGTGCTTGACCACGGACCAACTGGTGCTCTCATTTCTGACCCACCCCGCAGCCGCCCCACCGAGACCCACGCGGCCCAGACCCGAGATGGCCAGAGGGTCGGCAGCCATTCCGGACGTGGTCCCTCTGCGAGAACACTCACCCCTGCAGCATGAGCAGAACTTGTACGTGTTTGTGGCGAGGCAGCTGCAGGTCATCGCCGATGAAATCACAGCAGAATACTTTCAACGCAGAGAGGAGGTGAGTTTCTGTCGCTCGGTCATGCCAGTAACATTGATACGTTCACTCCAACCACCTCGATGGCTTTTCTCCCCGAGTGGATTTGCTAAAAGGTCACGTGTCTTTTGGAACGCGATTGCACGTCGAGGAATGCCACGGCCATGTTGCGTTTTAAAGATGGTGGTTGAAAAGTTGGATGCAACCATTTTGTGCTTGTTGATTACAGTTTGGTTTAAGGCCGAAGCAGAATTTTCATTTGGCATCAAACAAACACAAACCGTGCAGCCAGAGTAGCACAGCCGACGAGTAACGACACCCCGCGGGAACGTGGAACTGCATGCTCCACGGTGAACCTCAAGGCTGAAAAGCAATCTTTGATGTGAAATAATCTCAAAAAAACCCAATCAGGGAATGGGTATAGATAGCCAGGGCCAGCGTTTGAAAAAAATCCGACTCTGCGGTCTGAAAAGCTTGGCAATCGGTTTAAGCAGCGGGTTAAACCCCGGGTCTTTCCTTGATCTGATCTCGTCTCAAGTAAACATGGTAGACTGGCCGTGTCGCAATCCCACGGTACACTGCTACTGGCGATGGTATCTACAATATGTCTACATGCAAGTAACTGCATTTCCCGTTTTGTCTCCACGAGGGGGCCTTGCGAGGCCGCTAAGGGGCAATGGAGGCTGTGGATTTGGAGATGGCGTTAAACAAGAGGCCCTAGACATGCATCGCTTTGGAGGGAGGACATAGAACCTAGAACTCCTCAACTAGAACTCCTAGAACTTTGGAGGGAGGACATAGAACCTAGAACTCCTACTCAACTAGAACTTGAGGGAGGACATAGATCCTAGAACTCCTACTCAACTAGAACTCCTAGAACTTCGGAGGGAGGACATAGAACCTAGAACTCTGACTCAACTAGAACTCCGAGAACTTTGGAGGGAGGACATAGAACCTAGACCTCCGACTCAACTAGAACTTGAGGGAGGACATAGATCCTAGAACTCCTACTCAACTAGAACTCCTAGAACTTTGGAGGGAGGACATAGAACCTAGAACTCCTACTCAACTAGAACTCGTAGAACTTTGGAAGGAGGACATAGAACCTAGAACTCCTACTCAACTAGAACTCGTAGAACTTTGGAGGGAGGACATAGAACCTAGAACTCTGACTCAACTAGAACTTTGGAGGGAGGACATAGAACCTAGAACTCCTACTCAACTAGAACTCCTACTCAACTAGAACTCCTAGAACTTTGGAGGGAGGACATAGAACCTAGAACTCCTACTCAACTAGAACTCATAGAACTTTGGAGGGAGGACATAGAACCTAGAACTCCTACTCAACTAGAACTTGTAGAACTTTGGAGGGAGGACATAGAACCTAGACCTCCGACTCAACTATAACTTGAGGGAGGACATAGAACCTAGAACTCCTACTCAACTAGAACTCCTAGAACTTTGGAGAGAGGACATAGAACCTAGAACTCCTACTCAACTAGAACTCGTAGAACTTTGGAGGGAGGACATAGAACCTAGAACTCTGACTCAACTAGAACTTTGGAGGGAGGACATAGAACCTAGAACTCCTACTCAACTAGAACTCCTACTCAACTAGAACTTCTAGAACTTTGGAGGGAGGCCATAGAACCTAGAACTCTGACTCAACTAGAACTTTGCAGGGAGGACAGAGAACCTAGAACTCCTACTCAACTAGAACTCCTAGAAATTTGGAGGGAGAACTCCTAGAACCGTAGAACCATGAGGAGAGAAAGCACAAGACTAGATGAGCATGTAATTCGATACATCAATAAGTTAACCTCCATCATCAGACGGCGCGTATTCATCACCCGGACAAAGTGTAATGTTGTGCGAAGCAAGCGCAAGGTTTTTCATCTCGGTTCAGGTAACCGTGATCTCGCTAACTAACCGATATCTCAATCCTAACCAAGCTCGTACTTTGTTGGTTCCTGAGGTCACACGTTTCCATGGCGATGCGGTTGTAACCATGTAGATTCTCTTTTTTTTATTTCCTCCAAAGCCTCACTTTAGGGGAAGTCTCGCACCTTGTTTACGAGTACTATCTCAAAGGTGATTGCACGCTTTACACCATGGCCTGAAGGTTCACCTTGCATCTTCCGGACATTCCGTGCTGAAAGCACTGGTTGTGTCATTATAACCTAGGGGAAAACGACAAAACAAACAAACAAAAAATAGCAATCCCGCAAACTATCGGCATGCGGCGCAACCACGTGGAAACGAGTCGACCCAGATGGCGGGAGTTTTTAGGTTTTTTTTGTTTGTTTTTTAAAGTGGGATGACTTCAGACCGGAAGTTTTTGTTCCTCTGTGACTTGTTTTCCTTCTGCGGTCGGTCCTAAATGAGGTAACGGGACAACCGCCTTAAGTGCACCCTGACCTAAGGAAGTGTATATATCTGGGAGAGGGACGAGTCGTGGAATTTATCAAGGTTGGTGTCAGTCTGCGTCATGGGGAACATTTAGAACGACACCACCACAGTGGGAAGCAAAGGACGCTGACGTTCTTCCTCCAATGAAGGGGCTAATTCTCAAAACGTCAGTTTCTCTCAATTCCCCATGGGAGTCGGCACACCTTTATCGACCTCAAATAGATAAAACCCACCATTTATATTGGGAAGAACCTGCTTTCAGATGAATCTTGTCCGACGCACATTCAGCAGGTGAAAACTTCACACCTGAGCGTTTTATTTTCTTTCGATCGGAAAGCACTCCTTTACGTCACTTCGTTTCAGGTGTTTGTTTACCTTGTAAGATTTAAGTTCTGTGTCGATGAGACTAGTTGGTGACCGTTACAAAAGTTACAATTTCAGGTATCGCTTGTTATAGTACGCATGGTTAGGTAGGTGGGTTGTTTACGTGTGTTTACCTGAGCACATGCTGCTTGGGCATGTGTACACCTTACTTAAGATTGCATAAGTGGGTTGTCAGGTCTTTGTGTTCCCTTGAGTACATTGTGTTATTCTCACACTCAATTGCGAACGTCATGTCTAGGTTGTCATTTAAGCGGCTGCCAATGCTCAAAAATAGGTTGCCATGGTTTCTTACATGTTCGGTCTCCTTTTTGAATGGAAGTGCTTTGTGACACACAAACAGAAGTGATATATTTGCTCAGTTTATGTCAGAACTACAGCTGCTTTGCCTTCATGCCTCGGTTGGATTCTGCGTTGCAGGACGTGACATTAACTTGGCGGTATAACTCGCCAAGAGCTATGGCATGAAAATGGATGGCGCATGTGGAATAGAAAACCGCTTCTGGTTCTACTTGACATAAACCGATTTAATTGTAGAGTACGGTGTAAACAGAGCCAGGGATGTTGTTAGGGGCTTAGCAGTGGTGAAGCAACGTGAACCAAGCTGAAACAGAAAGTGAACCAAGCTGAAACAGAAAGTGAACCAAGCTGAAACAGAAAGACGTAGCATTTGCGACCAAAAGCCAAAATCTGAAAAATACGAGTCTCCAAGACAACATTGTACGCATTAAACAGGTTTTTCTGCCACTGCGCTTCTGTAACCCATCAGGACGTGCGCCTCCGAGGATTTTTGGCCTTTATTCCCTGGAAGTTGCCAGCCCAGTTTTTTCCATCAATAACAACAGGCCGAGACAGCAGCAGGGCTGGAGACTGAGTCAGCAGATTGAGAGGGAGGTGGGTTAGGATGGGGAGGAAATGGGTGGGTGAGGGAGGAGGTGGGTAGTGCCAAGGAAGAACAAGGTTTTTGGAGGGGTGGGAATCTTGAATTTAGATTGGGGGGGGGGGGGAGCAGCCTGTATGTCTGGCTTTCAGCCAAGGAGATATGGCACTCAACCATGGGGGTTGTGGGGAGCGGTAGTGGTTGGAGATGCGAGGTGGGGGTGGAGGAGGGGGTAACGAGTGCAGGAGAAACAAGTAACATTTATCACAACATGAGCAGGCCCCGAGGGCAGAGTGGGCAGTGACTGCTTGTTGACACAAGAGGAGGGGTTAGACAATTGTGACAAGGGCCATCAAGGATTGGGTAACTGAGTGCAAGACAACCTGGCAGGAGGATAAAGGTTAATGACAAGGGCTTACGTTTATTGAGTTGTTTAATCATACTTTATGCATTTGACATGATGCCACGCATGCACGGTTGAAGCTGGCTTTGCTGTGGATCCCTTACCTGCACTAAATCACACAACTCCAGTGTAACCGCGACCGAACCGAACACACATCTATATTTGCCACTAGTTAATTTCATATCATGTTAAGCCACTATTACTTTGAGAGCTCATGTATTTATAGGTTCCCAGAAAAGGCCAGATATAGCATAGTTTTTTTTAAGGTTTCTAATCTCCGTTTATTCGACGACAGACATCGTTTTGGTGCTTTGCGGTTACAGCATTGCAACAAATACGAAGACATCTTTATTAATGGTGGCATTAAGCTGGTTGTCTTACCAGTAAACAATTGCTTGTGGTTGGGAGATATCTCAACAGTGTCTTTGAAAAAGAGCATGCCACTGTGTGCCGGCAGTCTCACCAAAATCTGAATCTTCGTTCAAGCAGAGGGCTGTGTGTCAACAGCCCCTTGGAATAGGGTTATGACCTGTTCAGGGTAAATACTGAGCTCTATGGAAAACGTTCCCTGTCACTGGAGTCGCCCACCTCCCCCCCCCCCCCCCCCCCACCCACCTCCCTGTAACTGTACATTGATACAAATGGATTGAAATAGATTTGGAGAAACGCATCAGATATCACAGAATGCTATCACTTAACATTACGAGTGAGTGTGCACGTGCACCGTTTCAGCGACTGTTATCGATGCATTTGTTTGGCCTTCATCATTCTACCATCATTTGGCATTGTGTCTTTATAATTACTTGGTTCATAAATCAATTCAAAGATAAAATCTCAAACAGAACATTCATTATGTCGACAGTAGTTTATATATATATATATAGTCACGTGAAAAAGTCAGTCCACAAAGTTTTGACCTTTTCAACATATTTCAACATATAGCTATTTGATCTTCATTTCAACAATATTGATAGATAAAGGTGATATAATATAACAAATATCATGAAACATTTACATTTTGTAGTCCATTGCATAATTTAAATAAACATAAATGCAAATTTCGCATGTGAAAAAAGTAAGTACACCCTTGGCTCTAATAGGTGGTATTGCCCCCTTTGGCAGAAACAACCTCAAGTAGGCATTTCTTATAACTGTCTACCAGTCTCTGACATCGACTGGGAGAAATTTTTGCCCACTCCTCCATGCAGAATTCTTTCAGCTGTGCGATGTTTGAGGGGTTTCTTGCATGCACAGCTCGTTTCAAATCCCCCCACAACATCTCGATGGGATTTAGATCCGGGCTTTGACTTGGCCATTCCAGAACCCTCCATTTCTTTATTTTCAGCCATTCCTTGGTGGATTTACTGGTACGTTTAGGGTCATTGTCACGTTGCAAGGTCCACCTTCGGTTGAGCTTCAACTCTCCGACAGATGGCCTCACATTATCCTCAAGCACCCTCTGGTACAATGAAGAATTCATAGTGGATTCTATGATGGTGAGCTGCCCAGGCCCTGATGCAGCAAAGCTGCCCCAAACCATAATATTTCCACCACCATGCTTTGCAGTTGGTATCAGGTTCTTGTGGTCAAATGCTGTCTTTAGTTTAAACCAAACAGGTCTTCTGGTACTGTGGCCAAATAGCTCTACATTTGACTCATCTGGCCAGAGCACATTGTTCCAGAAGTGCTGGTCTTTGCCCAGCTGTTCATTGGCAAACTTTAGTCTTGCCCTGATGTTCTTTCTGGACAGCAAAGGTTTCCTCCTGGCATACTTCGCATGTAGATAAAATTTGTGCAGCCTCTTTCTAATGGTAGACTCGTGCACTTTGACATCAACAGCGCCAAGAGCTACCTATAGGTCCCGTGATGACATTCTGGGGTTCTTTGAGACTTATTTCAGCATCTTTGCGGTCTACTCTCGGGCTGAACTTGCTGGGGCGGCCTGGCCTGAACAAGTTGGCAGTTGTTTGGAATCTTCTCCACTTGTAGGTGATCTTCCGGACAGTCGAATGATTGATTTCAAATTGTTTGGAGATCTTTTTAAATCCCTTCCCAAACTAGTAGGCATCTATAACCTTCTTTCTGAAGGCCTCAGAGAGCTCTTTTGATCGAGGCATGGTGACGCCGCACACTTCAACAACAAAGAGCAAACCAAACTAATGTCTCAGGTTTAAATAAGACAGGTTCCTCCAAGATCCTATCTAACGATGTTCTAATCATTTGCACCTGAGCTGGTGAACCTGATTCTAATTTTAGGTATTTGGAGTCGTGATAAATGTAGGGGTGTACTTACTTTTTCACGTGACTGTATATATATACAGTATATATATATATATATACAGTATATATATATATATATATATATATATATACATATATATATATATACAGTATATATATATATATATTTATATATATATATATATATATATATACAGTATATATATATATATATACAGTATATATATATATATATATATATATATATATATATATATATATATATATATATATATATATATATATATATATATATATATATATATACATACATAGGTACATCTATATTATAAAAAGGAGCCGTGTCTGTCTGTCTGCCTGTCTGTTTTTTGTGTTGTAACTTGAGAACGGATTAACGGATTTCAATAAATCCAACTACGGTGGATTCGGTTAACTCCCGGGAGTGTTTGTGATGGAATTTTTTTTTATAGGTATATGCACATGCGTGTCAAAATTGCAAATACCAACACGTGACGTTGGTTATCCCTGCACGGAAAGCAGGATCTCCCAGGAATCCTTTCTTTTTTTTCCTACCCCATAGATTAGGCATCGCAGTAAAGATTGGCATTTCCGCCAGCGAAGCGATGGGTCTTATATTCCAGTAATAAATAGAATATAAGCTTTATGATTATAGGCAAGCATCACCGACCTCCTGCTAGATATCTGTTGAGGTTGTTTTTTTTGTTTGTTTTTTTAAAACAGACGCTTTATGGTTTTTTAACGTAAATTTTCATTTATGGACGCTTTCTGACGGTTCTGTGATTTTTTCCCCCGGCGTATCGGCTTTGATGTTTGTCGGCACCCAAAATTTCAGCTTTCTATGCCACCCGGAAGGTACCAAATATTAATATCAGTCAGTCATTAAACCAATGAGTGGTTAGAATGGTTAGATACAGTGCCCTCCATAAGTATTGGAGCCGTGAAGTCAAATTTGTTATTATTGCTATAATACTCAAGAAATTTAGATTTCAGATCAAAAGATTAATATGAGGCAAGAGCTCAGAAGATCAGCTTTTATTTATTGGTATATCTCTGTTTTACACCCACACACCCACACATATAAACCTATAAAAGGCAAAAAAAATCTCTTACTCTCTTGAGCTCTGTTTGTATGCGTTCTATGCACGGCCACATCTTTTACGTTACAAACTCAGGATACAAATACAACTTTGTGTGGGGGTTAACATAGGCTATGTGGCTGCTGCCTCACATGGGGGTTGGGGGGACGGCATAAATTCTCTATGTAAATGTGTAGCCCTACATGGTGGTGGTGAGAGAGGGTATTACAATTCCTTTTTTTTTTACCTGGGAAACATTGAGGTTAAAGCACTCTTCACACGGGTAAATTTATTTTGGCAAGCAAGACGACTAATTGGTCCGTCAGTGAAACGACGGGTAGGCTCCACAAGCATACTGCCAGCCATATAATACCAGCTGTTTACACACATACTTGTGGGTATAGAAAATTCAACTTCAATTAATCTTTATTATAATGGAGCAAACGTATATTGTTATGTATGTATATTTGTGACCAAAACGACTTCTTCTTCTTCAAATATATGTAAAACTGAAAAGCACAGTCCGCGAAGCTGTGAGGTGGTGAGGTGGTGAGGGGATGCAGCTGTGTGACTATATATTAGGGTGGTCAAAAAAAACAAAAAAACCCGAAGTTAGTTGAATCGTTTCTCCACATATGTTGTTTTTGTCCACTAGGATCGATTTACTTGTGTGTGAAATTTGAGCTTGATTGGCGTATATTTAGAGGTCGCCCCATGTTGCACTCATAAATCAGAGGTCCCACGTAGCATAAACAATCATTCGCTTTAAAAACTATGACAGAGCTACCTTTGATGGAGTAGGGAGCTCTTTTCTGTGATTTGCCACCAGTCGAAGAAGGAATTGTTTCTGTTCTTCGCCTTTCGTCAGTGTTTCGTTCTATTTTTGGATCAGGTTGATGCCCCGTTCTGCCGTGTCATTTATTACATTAACCCGAGAGGACTGATCCCGAAGTTCGTTGAAAAAAGTATCGTCAGTCCACTGTCTGGGGGGTTTCTTTAGAAAAGATTGAGATTTCGCTTACCCCCCTTCTATAAAGACACAGCAGATGATGAAACAAGACTTTTGATCAAGATCAAGACTCAAAAAATATCAAAAAATATCAATAAAGAGATCAAGACTCTTGATGGAAGGGGGTATGTGACCCTTGGTTAGTAAATGTGTGCATAACATTGAGCGATCCTCCACAACATCTTGCTATATACCCCCCCTCCCCCCGATGGAAGGGGGAATGTTTATGCTACGTGGGAGGGGCAAAGCTTGGGAAATTTGCTCCAGCCAATCTTGCTGAAAGGGCAGAGCTTGTACTGCGTGTGCGCTGCCAAAAATTTGCTCCGACCCCATGTCCTTGCTAAGTGGGGTGGAGCTTTTTGCGCCCTCATTCTGAGTAGAGGGGCAGAGCTTGCATCAAACAAGCAAGCAAACTGGGTAAAAAATAAGAAATCGAGCATGCAATTATTATTTTTATTTTTTTGGTATACAAGATCGAGGCTCATGTAAGAGCTAAACATCAATCACAAAAAACAACAACAAACGGATGCACAAAACATACAAAAAAGGGAGCGGGAGACAAGATGGGGAGAGAGAGGGACTCACACAAGTACAACAGCAGAGAACATGGGCAACAGAAGATCTGTGGCAGAGAGGGGGCTTGGGGGGAGGAGGCAGTGGAAGGTGGGGGGAGGTGGGAAAGTTTAAAACACATGGACACTGCTGGAACTTCCAGAAAAGAAAAAAATCGGTATTTCCAAAAATAAAAGTGGATTTGGGGTGAATTAACGGGGGTAGAAGAGATCAATGTTTTGGATGGGGGAAGATAAGAGATGGCGGCGAACAGCAGTTTTAAAGACCTGGAGGGAGGAGTGGGATTGAAGAGAGTGAGGGAGATTGTTCCAGAGGCTGGAGTAAAGAGGAATGAAGGAGTGAAGGTGAGCAGAGAGTCTTGATTTTGGCAATTTCACCAGAAGAGGGTTACTGGCAGATCTTGTGCGACCTGTAGAAATATTTGGGGGACAGAGCACAGATAGAGCTGGGGGAGCTAGGCTGGATAGGTGTCGGTAGAAGACAGAAAGACCACCTACCTGCCTGCGGTGAGTGAGGGAAAGGCCCTCGGAGTTTGCTTCATTGCGGGAGATTCCAATGATTCTGAAAGCTTTGGTTTCAACAGCGTGAAGACGAGCTCGGTGTGAGGCAGGAGCACCAGCCCAGAGGGGAGAACATTATTCCATTGAGCTGCAGATGAAAGCCTTGTATGTGGTGAGGAGCTCAGGTGTGCCAAGGAAGGACCACAAACCTTCCACGTGGAACACGTGACGAGACGGACTTCGCGAGCCGACGGAGGATGCCCAGGCCGGCGACTGGCTTTGGAGGCCAGCTTGGACATGTGGTTTTCCCAGGAAAGATCATGGCAGATAGTGAGACCCAAAATATTGAGTGACAGAACTTCTTGGAGAGGATTTTTCAGAAAGTAGATCGGAGGGTTGTCCAGTCAGTCTTTTCGGAGAGACAAAGTAAGAGTGTGAGATTTGACAGGATTGAAAGACATGTTCCACTTGTTTGACCAGTCTGTGATTTTTTCCAGGTCTGCAGAGAGTGAGGACGCTGCAGACTGCCAATCTGAGGGATGAGGAATGGAGCGGCAGAGTGTGGAGTCATCAGCAAAGAGAAAGTGAGGATTTTCAAGACAGTCTGAGAGATCATTGATGAAGACCAGAAAAAGCACAGGGCCCAGAACACTGCCTTGAGGAACTCCAGCCTGAACAGGAAGGGGAGATGAGAGAAACCCATTCAGTGCTACGCGTTGACTACGACCAGAGAGGAAGTCAGTAAGCCATGCGTGGAGATTTTCCATGGATACCATCAGAGGAGAGTTTGGTGAGCAGAGCGGGGTGCCAGGGCGTATCGAAGGCACGTGATATGTCAAGGGAGACAGCTCTAATTGCCTGTTTGGCATTGAGGACCTCCATCCATTGTTGAGACAGCAGAAGCAGCATGTCCAGAGTAGAGTGACCTGGTCTGAAACCAGATTGATGATCAGAGATCAAGCCATTGGAGAAGAGGAAAGATTTGATATCCGAAGCAATGATGGATTCCATGACTTTGCTGATAATTCGGAGAAGGCTGATTGGTCTGTAGTTGCAAGGATCTGTTTTTGCACATTTTTTGTGTAAAGCGGTAATGTTGGCTGATTTCCAAGCTGATGGCAGATGACCTTGAGCAAAAGAGAGGGTGAAGAGAACAGAGAGAGGGTGAGATAGTGCGGCAGAGCAGGATTTTAGAACCAGTGAGCTGATGCCGTCTGGTCCAGTTGCAGAATCGTAGTCGAGGATTGACAGAAACTTCTCCACCTTATCAGGAGAGAAGGACACAGAGTCCAGGAGCAGCAGGGTATGACTGGGGACGGTGGGTACTGGTTTGGGACACAAGATTTTGAGGCAAACACAGAGTTGAGGCATTCAGCTTTTTCACGTGCGGAGTCAGCTTTTAGCCGTTTGAGGTAAGGGAGGGGATGGAGGGGGAACAAACACCAGAAACAGATTTGACCAGACGCCACCAAGATTTGGAGGAGGGAGACAGGTTTGAGAGTTCAGTCTTGAGAGTGGAGAGATATTGTTTCCTGGCTCTCCTGAGAGTGGACACACACTTGTTCCGAGCTTTGTGAAAGGAACTGAGATTTCCTTCAGTTGGATTAGCCTTCCACGAGTTGTATATATTTTAATTTTTATTTTATTTTAATTTATTTAAGAAAGAGACGATTTTGTCTTATGGATCTAATGTCTGGTTCTTCTCAAATGTAATAAGCGTTAATTCATCTTTTATTGATAGCAATGGAATTTTCTTGTGTTCCAAGCTCATGTCTGTTTTCTTATCCACCTCCCTGCACAGCGCCACATACAACAGCTGCGTCACAACCTCCGACTTTGGCGTCTCATCATCAATTGGGTCTTGGGCTTCTTTATACGTTTGTAATGGATCCTGGCACCCTCTGCTCTCCAGGCCTACCTGTGCCTTTCAGGTCACCTCCATGGTGCTGAGGCCCATCTCCAAGCCTCCCTCACCTGTGATCCCAGCAGTTTGACCAACTCCGATCTTCTGTTCTTCTCCATGTCCTCGCCAAGTGGGGTTGTCAAGAGAATGGAGCAGCTGGGGAATCAATGCCAAAGAGAGAGGAGGCGATCTCTGCATCTTGAGCCGGCATCACGCGTGTTGCCTGGCAGTCACGACGCGCTAACATCAGGCTGCGCCGCGGGCAGCCGTTGGTTGAAAAATTTCCTGTGGACCGTTCATTCAATTAGCGTATTGCTCCTTTGTGCTTTTTCTGTTCTTTTTATTTATGATTGCATACCTATCCTGCCACCTGCCTTAATCGGGCTTCCTACAGATGCTTCCCAGTACTTCCTGCTAGACTCGCACCCTTCGTTGCAGGGGCAGTTCCTTCCAAGTCGACTCCCACGACGTTTCCATGAAGAATACCACTGCAAAGTTGACTCTTCATTCAATTTGGATTGTGAAGGCCTTCGTGCAGCATCCGTGCCACCGATAGTGTTCAAAATGCTTTGCCTCCGACCTGCCCGCACACGCTGCCAGCTCAGCACCACACAGCTGCCTATCTCATGACACTTGAAGCTCTGCCGACCCCCAAAACATTGCCTTAACGCTGCATTGTACATAGCGTGCCGAGATTGGCCACAAACTTTGTATTTATTTGTAGTTATTTCATTTTTGCTTGCATGCCTTATTTCTGAGCCAGCGGTTTTGTGCAATTTATCGCGCTTTTTGTTTTTCATTTCTCGTTGTAGTTTGTCTCGCGTGGACCCGATGAATTTGTATTTTAGCGTCGGCTCCGAAGTTTAACTCTCGTGATCCCGGGGGTTTATTCGTAGCGTCTGTTTTTTATTTTTATTTTTTTGCCATGCCTTCTGTCTTATTGAAGGTTGAATGACCAAAGGTGATGTGGGTACAGACTACCAGCTGAATGATCTGATGTTTTTTTGTTATTTTTTTCATTTTGAAGAAGCTGGACCATGTGAAGTTTCAGATAAATCAAACCAGCATCACAAGCCTGTGGTCAATCGAATCGAGCACGGCATAAATGCACTTTGTTACTGGCATGTAGTTTTGGACTAGAATGCACTAAGGCTTAAGCTCAGACTGAGAGCTAAGGCCGTTTGAAATTGTCTTGAAGGCGTGTGTGAGAGATGTGTGTGTGTGCGTTTGTTTGTGTGCGCACACGCATGTGCATGGTTATGAATGTATGTGCACTGTTCGAATTATGCTCCTGCTTTTGCTGTAGCAATTTATTTGACTTGAGATTCGGGGTGAGATGGGAGAGTTGGGTGAGGGGAGAGAAAGGGGGGGGGGGGGGGGTAAGTTTAATTACTAATGTCATTGAGCCCACACTCACACCTCTCTGGCTCAATACCAAATTGAGTGTCGAATCTGGAAGAAAATTGACTCCTTCGATCGATGGTCATGCTTGAATCTTAAACATTGTCACAGTGATCTGATATGTTTGTCATTTGAGTCCGTGTGTGTGTGTTTGTGTGTGTATTGGCAATCCAGAGTGCGCCTTCGCTGTTTCCATTTTGTTTGGCCATGATTGAAGTCAAGAAGGAGTTGTATTCTTTAACGTTTCAGTACACGCCTGAACAGCTACGCTTCCCCGTGTACACTTTTGCACACGTCCCGTGCTGTTCGGCTGAGTTGTCCTGTGAAACGGCTTTTCATTCGGGCAGCAGGCTCTGCTCCGATGCCCGACGGGCTAAGAGCTTGTACAGAACTGACGCGGAAAACGATCCCTGGGCCTTCTATCGAGGCCTGTGGTTTTCTTTTTTTGGGGTGGGGGAGGGGGGGGGGGGGTTGAGTTTTTTTTTTGACAAAATGACTTGCATTCTATTCCTCTTTTTGTACAAAAGAATAAAACAAAACAAAACGAATTTAACCACAGCTCCTGAGGAGTTTGAAACTCCAAGCTCTGGGAGAGTTATTACCGTTGTTGTTTCAACAGTTGTTGTGCATATTCTAGTAGGTTAGCTTGTTTATTTTGTGCACTAATGTTAATATTTCAGCGTAATGTAGCAGGACCGTTTTTTATTTTTATTTTTTTTTGTCTTTCCTGCACTAGACACTAGGAAAGCCGCAAGGTGCAATATAGCTGTAAAATACGTTTTTGCCTTCCTTGATTGTTAAAAAGCAAACGTTTTTTTTAAATTGTTTTTTGTTATTGTTTGTGACAATAAAATTGAAATACCCATCAAACATTGTTGGTTTATTTTGTACTGAGGTTTACCTGCCCTCTTTATAAGCCACTATGACTTATTGGTTCAAACATTCCTTGCAAATAAATAGTAATAGCAGTAGGTGACCAGACCACTGGTATTACTACAGTACTACTACTACTACTACTACTACTACTTATTCAATGGCCCCAATCATCCCCACTTTTTTGTGCGGTCAGCTGTGGAACCTTTTTTTTTTTCAGGACTAAGTCTTTCACAAGCAGGGTGACCAAAGGTCGTGTTTGATTGAAAGTGGAAAGCAATTTGAATGGACTCTCCCCTTTAATAGACACCCAGCGAGGACTCTCTCCGCTCTTCGTGAAAGTGTGATCTGTCATATAAACCAACTAATACAAGCAGATGGGCAATTGCCCTTAAGTGTGTTTGAGTGTGTGTTGTGTGTGTGTGTTGCATGAATGGTTTTGCATGTTTGCATGAGTGGTGCATGTTGGTAAGGGTAGGTGGTTGGTTGTGTGTTTTTTTTTTTTGGTTTTTTTTTGTTACTATTATTATTTCTTATTTTGTGTATGTGAGTGAGTGAGTGGGTGAGGGTGTGTGTTTTTGCATGAATGACTTTTTGCATGAATGTGTGTGTTTTTATGTTGAGTGGTGTATGTTGAAGGGTAGGTGGTTGGTTGGTGTTGTGTGTGTATGTGTGTGTATGAATGATCTGGTGTGTTTTTTTGGTGAGTGGTGAAGGGTATAAAGGTGGGTGTTTGAGTGTTCCACCATGTTTGTTTGGTGCTGTGGATTCTGGATGTGGAGGTGTTATTGTTGTAGTCTGCATTCGCACTGGCTGGGGGGTGGGGGTATGTACGCATCCAGGTGTAGTTGCTGCATGTGGATGTGTATGTGGCCCTGCTGGCTCACCTTAGCTGACCGTATCGAGGTTGAAGGGCCGAATCGGGATGATGCTGAGGACCTCGACTGAGGACCCGGTCAGTGCGGCACACTTGTGACCAGGTGTGTTTTGAACTTATATATATATATATATTTATATATATATATATATATATATATATATATATATATATATATATATATATATATATATATATATATATATATATACAGTCACGTGAAAAAGTAAGTACACCCCATGTAAAGTTTTGACTTTTTCAACATATTTCAACATACAGCTATTTGATCTTCATTTCAACAATATTGACAGATAAAGGTGATATAATACAACAAATATCATGAAACATTTACATTTTGTAGTCCATTGTATAATTTAAATATACATAAATGCAAATTTCGCATGTGGAAAAAGTAAGTACACCCCGACATTTATCACTACTTCAAACACCTAAAATTAGAATCAGGTGCACCAGCTCAGGTGCAAATGATTAGAACATCGTTGGAGAGGATCTTGGAGGAACCTGTCTTGTTTAAACCTCAGACATTTAGTTTGGTTTGCTCTTTGTTGTTGAAGTGTGCGGCGTCACCATGCCTAGATCAAAAGAGCTCTCTGAGACCTTCAGAAAGAAGGTTATAGACGCCTACCAGTTTGGGAAGGGATTTTAAAAGATCTCCAAACAATAATTTGAAATCAATCATTCGACTGTCCGGAATATCATCGACAAGTGGAGAAGATTCCAAACAACTGCCAACTTGTTCAGTCCAGGCCGCCCCAGCAAGTTCAGCCGGAGAGCAGACCACAAGATGCTGAAAGAAGTCTCTAAGAACACCAGAATGTCATCACGGGACCAACAGGTAGCTCTTGCCACTGTTGATGTCAAAGTGCACGAGTCTACCATTAGAAAGAGGCTGCACAAATTTGATCTACATGGGAGGTGTGCCAGGAGGAAACCTTTGCTGTCCATAAAGAACATCAGGGCAAGACTAAAGTTTGCCAATGAACACCTCGGCAAAAACCAGCACTTCTGGAACAATGTGCTCTGGACAGATGAGTCAAAGGTAGAGCTATTTGGCCACAGTACCAGAAGACATGTTTGGTGAAAACCAAAGACAGCATTTGTCCACAAGAACCTGATACCAACTGTAAAGCATGGTGGTGGAAATATTATGGTTTGGGGCAGCTTTGCTGCATCAGGGCCTGGGCAGCTCACCATCATAGAACCCACTATGAATTCTTCATTGTACCAGAGGGTGCTTGAGGATAATGTGAGGCCATCTGTCGGAAAGTTGAAGCTCAAACGAAGATGGACCTTGCAACATGACAATGACCCTAAACATACCAGTAAATCCACCAAGGAATGGCTGAAAATAAAGAAATGGAGGGTTGTGGAATGGCCAAGTCAAAGCCCGGATCTAAATCCCATCGAGATGTGGGGGGACTTGAAACGAGCTGTGCATGCAGGAAGCCCCTCAAACATCGCACAGATGAAAGAATTCTGCATAGAATAGTGGGCAAAAATTTCTCCCAGTCGATGTCAGAGACTGGTAGGCAGTTATAAGAAACGCCTACTTGAGGTTGTTTTTGCCAAAAGGGCAATACCACCTATTAGAGCCAAGGGTGTACTTACTTTTTCCACATGCGAAATTTGTATTGATGTTTATTTAAATGATACAATGGACGACAAAATGTAAATGTTTCATGATATTTGTTATATTATATCACCTTTATCTGTCAATATTGTTGAAATGAAGATCAAATAGCTGTATGTTGAAATATGTTGAAAAAGTCAAAACTTTACATGGGGTGTACTTACTTTTTCACGTGACTGTATATATATATATATATATATATATATATATATATATATATATATATATATATATATATACATATATATATATATATATATCTTTCTAATCACTTACTCACTCATTATTTTTATTTTTTTATTTTTTTTAAATCACTTACTCACTCATTAATATAAATGCTTAGTGCTTTCTAGGTGGGGTAGAAAGCTGAAATATTGCATACTGATGCAACTCAAAGTCAGTATCCCAGGGAAAAATCACAAAACTGTTGGAAATGTCCAAAAACAAAAATATCCGTGGATAAAAGTCAGCTGGTGCAGCCTCGGACTGCTTACTGCGGGTCAAGTAATCCAAGACAATTTAGCTTACACTGAAACTGGTTGCTAGGCAATGCTACCACGCATCTCTTCTGCCTCTTATTTTATAACTTTTGCCACATTTACATTAAAAATTACTATAGCTGTAAACTTTTAAATAAAGAGCTCATTCTAATCACTAATTATTTATTTACTTCATCTAATATATAAAGGTCTTTCTAATCACTTGATCACCCACTGATATTAAATTTTAGTACCTCCTAGGTCGGCTAGAAAGCTGAAATTTCATAAACTTATACAACTAGAAGCCAATATTCCAGGAAAATCACAAAAGTACTGGAAAATGGCCATAAACGAAAATATTGACGAATACAATTGGGCCAGTACAGAATTGCTTTGCTCACGGCAGGCCACGTGTCCCCTGAAAATGGAGCTTTAAATCAAACTGGTTTCAAGATAACCCCAACACATTTTATAACCTTTGCCGTATGTATAAAATCTCACACGTATCCAAAGGAAGCGGTTTGGTTTGGTATTTTCAGTATGAAATAGGCAAAGCATAAAAAACGAATGAAACCCATTATAATTTCCCTTTAGACCCTTTTAAATTAAACATGGTTGTTAGAAAGGTTTTTGATTTCCGACAGAAGGACTAACATAGCCAAATATTGAAGCAGCTTCGCCACTTAAAATTACAATGGTTGTAAACTTTTAAATGAAGCACACCGCTTGACTTTTTCACATTTTATTGTGTTCGAGCGTCATTTTAAAATGGATTAAATTGAGATTTTTTTTGCCATTGATCTACACATAATGATGACATCATGATATCAAAGTGGAATTTTTTTCTCAAAAAGTTTGACAAGTTAATTAAAAATGAAAAGCTGAAATGTCTCAAGTCATTAAGTATTCAACCCCTTTGCTATGACACACCAAATTGAGGTCAGGTGCATCCAATTTCCTTTGACAATCCTCGAGATGTCTCTACAACTTGATTGGAGTCCACATGTGGCCAATTGAGTTGATTGGACATGATTTAGAAAGAAACACACCTTTCTATATTTCAAATATTTTGAAAAACAAATTCTACAAATTTCAGAAAATTAATTTAAAATACAAAACTAGAATATCTTGGTTGGATAAGTGTCCACGCCTCTGAGTTAATAATAATAATAATAAAAATAAAAATAATAAGAATCTTTATTATCCCATATGAAAGGGAATTCTTCATTGGTGACACCATAAGTTTAACCATCATAAAAAACATAAAACATCAAAGGGAATAAGAAAACAAGGTAAAAATTATGGAAGATGGTCTAGGAATAAAATATATGGAAGAAAAAAAAAAATATATATATATATATATGGAAGATGAACAGCAAAATGGCTGGGAATTGAATTTAGCACTTGAATTGCACATGGTACAAATTACTTTTTGAAAATGTTCTTCTTCATTCACCTAACACGAAAGCGTCTCCCTGATGGCAGTTTTTCAAAAAGTCAGTTCAAGAAGTGACTTTCATCGGTACATACATGCATCGACTTCCTTTCCAATGCTCACAAGTAAAGAGACTCCATACTGGTTGAAGGCCCATCCACTTTAATTGTCAGTGTAATGACCTTCCTCAATCGTGACTTGTTCTGCACATTGAGATAACTGTACCAGGAAACCAAATTAAACAAGAAAGAGCAATCAGAGATTGCAGACCATCGTCAGGATGTGTTTTAGTGGTTTTTAAGGCTTTTGTGTTAAAACAAATATGGCTGCCGAACCACCTGACCGATGACATCATCATTATTATTTTTTTCTCCACCAATTTATCCCTAGATGACACTCAATAAAATTCATCTTGATCGGATTAAGTTTTGTACTTGTCGAATAATGACGCCATAATGGAGGCACATATGACATCATCATGAACATATGTTATTAGTCCCCTACCGGTGTACACCGGAGGGGACTATAGGTTTGCACGCCGCCCCTCCGTCCGTCAGTCCGTCAGTCCGTCAGTCCGTCCGTCAGTCCGTCAGTCCGTCAGTCCGTCACACAAAGAACAGTTTTCCGGACTTTTTTTCTAAACGCTTAAAGCTAATGATTTCAAACTTGGCACATGGTTTCCTCATGATAAGTTACAGATCAAGTTCTAACTTCATGACGTTTCGATCATTTTTGACAAAGTTATGGCACTTTGAACTTTGGGAATTCTGATAATTCTGATGATCCTTAACTCAGTGCCATTTTAAGTTTTAATTTCCTTTAAAAAAGATTTTCCCTGCAATAATTGGACCGATTGAGATTAAATTTTCACCATATGAGGGACTCGATCTGTAGAATATTTTCATGGTAATTATGACGTCACAGGTGACGTGGTTCGGCCGCCATATTGTTTTTCGTGAAAACACGAAAACCCCTTTTTCTCTGCAACGGCTGAACAGATCGAGGCCAAACTTTGCAGGCAGAATCGCATACCCATGACGAAGAAAAAAGTCAGCGAGCATGACGTCATGCGTCACATGGTTTCAGAGTTATGACGTTTTTAAGCATGAACATTTAAATCCGAGCCGCTCCCTCATTTTTGATCCAATCGAGGGGAAACTTCACAGATCTGTTCCGCATGTCAGTCTACTAAAACGTCCTTTTGGAATTTGCGAAAGCTCACGTGGTTTGGCAGATATCGTTAATTGAACGAAAATATAAAAAAATGGATATCTCTTGAATCGCTTTATTGATCGACGTGAACCTTCATACTATAGTAGAAGTCATGAAGAGTAACAAGTGTGCAAAATTTCAAGATGATTGGATGTATGGTCTGGAAGCTAGAAGTTGTTATTGCGTGAAGAAGAAGAGGCGCTAAGTGTGCGGATTTAATTTTTTATCACGTGGCCAGACTGAAAGCATCGTTGGACACGACCTGTCGCGGTCATTTTAACCTCAAATAAAATTCTAATTTAAGATTTGTCAATAGTTGAGGTATATTAACAAACGAATAAAAAAGATTTGGTCAAATTCTGACTTTTTTAACTCGATCGCATTTGACAGAGTTGTGACAAGCTGAGGAAGAAGAAACCTCGCATTGGCTTCTCCAATGTGCCATAAAAAAAATGGATATCTCTTGAATCGCTAGTACCTCAGACTGTGAGTTGGTAATAATTTATATAATTCACACAGTGCAATACGTGCAGGCCGCTCCACGGAGTGACCTTGCGGGCTTATCAACGAGGCGAGGCGTGACACACGTGTCTCAGCATACCTCAGATCAAGTTTGAAAACCAGCATCAACCGTGCATAAATTTGCATATTCGATCATTTTTGACAAAGTTATGGCACCTTGAACTTTGGTAGGGGACATGTATTGCAGCGCAATACTCAGAATGCTTGTTCTTCATGGAGAGTTCTTTATAATGAGCAATGTCTCAATTTTTTCTATGTAGCGCTTTCGGAGATATAAAGGTGCAAAGGTTTTCGGTTTTTCCAAGATGGAGCCCATACCACGTGACCTATGACGTCATAATTATCATTCAAAAATTATACAGGAGGAGGTGCACCTGTGGTGTAAATTTGCTGTCAATCAGACCAACGGATGCAGAGAAAATCATATTTATTCTATGCAGACAAACAGACAGACAAGACGGACTCAAATGCAATACCCTCTCCTCTGGCGAGGGTAATGACAAAACACTCATCGGTAAGGAATTGGTTAACATCTGCATCACGCGTGAGCAAACACCGAATTAATTCAACTTCCTGAGAAGATACAATCTTTGCATTGATTTATTGTACACAGCATCGGTATTTCCATCAAAAGTTAACTTATTATTAATAATAGTGCCCAGGTATTTGAATTTGTTCACAATTTCCACCTTGTCACCATTTATAGTGACAGGCTCATGATTGTGACCTTTCCGAAAGCCCAAAATCATCTCTTTTGTTTTGCACACATACAGAGTGAGACAAAAGTCCCCACACCACTTATTCAATGTGTCAATCTCATTGAGGTACGATACAAAGGATGATTGATCAAAAAGACAGCCGACAATGGCCGTATCGTCCACGTACTTAATAAAGTTATGCTTGTTGGAAGCACCTTTGGCAGCAATTACAGCTGTAAGTCTGTTGGAACAGGTCTCCAACAACTTTGCACACCTTGATTGGGCAATATTTGACCATTCCTCAGTACAAAACTGTTCAATCTCAGTCAATTTGCATGTGGAGCATTGATGGACAGCAATCCTCAAGTCATGCCATATATTTCCGATTGGATTTAGATCAGGGCTCCGACTGGGCCAATTAAGGACATTTATCTTTTTGTCCCTTAGCCACTCCAGTGTAGCTCTTTGGCTGTGTGTTTCGGGTCATTGTCATGCTGAAAGGTGAACGTCCATCCTAATTTCAGCTTTCTTGCAGAGGGCAGCAGTTTTTCCTCGAGGATTAATCTGTATTTTGCTCCATTCATTTTCCCTTCTTTCTAACAAGTGCCCCAGTCCCTGCTGATGAGAAACATCTCCATAACATGATGCTGCCACCACCATGCTTCACAATAGGGATAGTGTTCTTTGGGTGATGTGCTGTGTTGGTTCTAGCACCAAACGTACCGTAACAATAAGTTCCATCTTGGTTTCATGAGAAACCAAAACTTTTTGCCACATGGCTTCAGAATCTCCAGAGTGGTTTTTTGCATACCTCAAACAGGACTCAAGGTGGGCTTTTTTGAGTAATGGCTTCCTTCTTGCTACCCTACCATACAGGCCAGACTTGTGGAGTGCTTGGGATATTGTTGTCACATGTATACAGTCACCAGTCTTTGCCATAAAGGCCTGTGGCTCTTTCAAAGTTGTCATTGACCTCTTGGTCGCCTCTCTGATCAGTCTCCTCCTTGCTTGGTCATCCAGTTTGGACGGACAGCCTGACCTAGGCAGGGTCTTGATGGTACCATACACCTTCCACTTCCTAATGATTGTCTTGACTGTGCTCCAAGGGATATTCAAGACCTTTGAAATATTTTAATACCCATCCCCTGATCTGTGCCTTCCACAACTTTATCCCGGAGATCTTTTTAAAGCTCCTTGGTGCACATGTTTGAGTCTTTGCTGTGAAATGCACTACCCAGCAGAGGAAACCTACAGGAACAGCTGATTTTATTCGGAAAAAATCAGAATCACTACAATTTAATACAGGTTGAGGACAAATAACTTGGTGTGCGATTTTGAAGGTGATGGTGGCCGACTGGCTTCGGAACAAAAAGATAAATCTCCTTGAGTGGCCCAGTCAGAGCCCCGACCTGGCAGATAGATAGTGAGATCATGGCAGATAGTTAGACCCAAAAGCTTGAGTGACAGAACTTCTTGGAGAGGATTATTCAGAAAGTGGATGGGAGGGTTGTCCAGTCGGTCTTTTCGGAGAGACATCGTAAGAGTGTGAGATTTGTCAGAATTGAAAGACATGTTCCACTTGTTTGCCCAGTCTGTGATTTTGTCCAGGTCTGCAGAGAGTGAGGAGGCTGCAGACTGCCGATCTGAGGGATGAGGAATGGAGTGACAGAGAGTAGAGTCATCAGCAAAGAGATACAGAGGATTTTCAAGAGAGTCAGAGAGATCATTGATGAAGACCAGAAAAAGCACAGGGCCCAGAACACTGCCTTGGGGAACTCCAGCCTGAACAGGAAGAGGAGATGAGAGAAACCCATTCAGGGCCACACGTTGACTACGACTAGAGAGGAAGTCCGCCAGCCATGCGTGGAGATTTCCATGGATACCAAAGGAGGAGCGTTTGGTGAGCAGAGCGGGGTGCCAGACCGTATCGAAGGCACGTGATATGTCAAGGGAGACAGCTCTAATTTCCTGTTTGGCATTGAGGACCTCCATCCATTGTTGAGAAAGCTGAAGCAGCATGTCCAGATTAGAGTGACCAGGTCTGAAACCAAATTGATGATCAGAGATCAAGCCATTGGAGAAGAGGAAAGATTTCATATCTGAAGCAATGATGGATTCCACGACTTTGCTGATAATTGGGAGAAGGCTGATTGGTCTGTAGTTGCTAGGATCTGTTTTTGCACCTTTTTTGTGCAAAGCGGTGATGTTGGCTGATTTCGAAGCAGATGGCAGATGACCTTGAGCAAAAGAGAGGGTGAAGAGAACAGAGAGAGGGAGTGAATGAGTGGAAGAACAGGATTTTAGGACCCGTGGGCTGATGCCGTCGGGTCCAGTTGCAGAATCAGAGTTGAGGGTTGACAGAAACTTTTCCACCTTGTCAGGAGGAAAGGACACAGAGTCCAGGAGCAGCTGGGTACGACTGGGTACAGTGGGTACAGAGAGGGATGGGTTTGGGACACAAGATTTAGAGGCAAACACAGAGTTCAGGCATTCAGCTTTTTCACGTGCGGAGTCAGCCGTGTAGCTGTTTGAGGTGAGGGAGGGGATGGAGGGGGAACAAACACCAGAAACATATTTGACCAGCTGCCACCAGGATTTGGAAGAGGGAGACAGATAAGAGAGTTCGGTCTTGAGAACGGAGAGATATTGTTTCCTGGCTCTCCTGAGGGTGGACACACACTTGTTTCGGGCTTTGTGAAAGGAAATGAGATTTCCTTCCGTTGGCTTTGCTTTCCAGGAGACGAAAGCAAGTTGTTTCTGGGCAACAGCCTCACCACAAGATTCCATGTACCATGGATGGGAGGAAGGGTATGACAACTGAAAACAAGATGGGATAAATCTGTGCATGAGAGAGAGCAATTTACTTTGGAAGAATTCCCAGGATGAGTTGATGTCAGAGGCGGTGGAGATGGGAGACCAGTCCAGATGATTGGTGGCTGCTTGAAGACCGTGCCATTTGGCCTGAGTGAAATGCCAGACTCGTCGACGCTGAGGAGGCTCTCTGAGAATGGTCAGAGAGATGTCCACTTTAACAAGCACATGATCAGAGGAGCCGATTGGAGCAGAAGAAGAGCAGCAGACATTTTCAGGGAAGTTAGTCATAACCAAGTCCAGAAGAGAAGATGCTCCGTTGACTGAGATCCGGGTCGGGAAATTGACAGATTGTGTCAGTCCCAGTAAGTCGCAGAAGTCCTTTGCTGAAGAGCCATGGCTGGTGAGAGAGGAACCCACACCCAGCCAACTGGCATGGTGACAATTGAAATCACCACATATGACGAAGAGAGAGTTGGGATGGGTAGATAGAAGTTGGTCCATATTATCAGACAGCATGATTAAGATGGAGTCATCACTGTTTGGTGGACGGTACAAAACACATATGAACAAAAGGTGGGAGCGAAGGGGCAGCCGTAGCCAAAGGTATTCCTGGGGGTGAGGTGGAGAGAGGGCAGTGCAGGGTGAGTGAGGAAGAGTGTTTTTTTTTAAATAAAGATAGCAACCCCACCTCCAGGACGAGGCTCAGGTTTATCATACCGGAGGAGGGAGTAACCTGGGAGAGATACCAAGGAATCGGAGACATCATGAAGGTGGAAAGTTTCTGTTGAGCAGATCACGTCTGGTTTGTCAGAAGCAACCTGTATGGAGAGATCAGTCAAGTTTGAGCGAAGGCCCCGGATGTTTGAGGTCCATACCGTTAATGAAGAGGAAGGGGGAGCATCGGATACAGAACAGGGGGGGGGGGGAGGGGTAGGGTTAGATGTGGAAGAGGAGGAAGAGGTAGGGAGAGCTGTTGAAGGTGTGTCAGAGATTTCAGAATAGCTTGGAGGAAGGGAAGAATGGGGCGGACAAAAGGTTTGATGGTGATTGGGTGAGGCACAGTGAGGTGTTAATTGAGGAGGGGGAAGAGCGAGGCAGAAGGTTGAGGGAGATGAAGGTGAAAGTTGGAAGGGGGAAGAAGCGGGGAGGACGCTTTGAGGAGGAGGGGTGAGAGGGTACAAGGCATCCAAGCTATAAGGCAACCACAGGTGGAAATTTTGAAAGGGGGTGTGGACTTTCTTTGGGCAATGTATATAATATATATTCAATTTAATGGCGGTAATAATCGGAGCTTTGTTGAGATTTTATATGACTTTGTATACAGAATCCCGACTTTTAGAAATGTAACTTGGCAAATAAATAGAATGATACCATACTGAAAGTTGAATGGTTGCCAAACGGCTGGAAACAAACGGGGTAGGGGAAGAGAGAGAGACAGAGATGTCTAAAAATGAACAAGAACAACAAACCCCTAGGGGGCATTGTTCATGTCAGCATTCAAAAAGGTTCAGTCTTGAACACGTGTTTTTCTTTTGAGTGATGCCTTTTTATATTAAACAAAAATAATTCACAAACCGAGACATTGGGCCATAGCCAAGCACATGTACAGATGTACTTCATCCTAAAGACGAAAATGTATGGTCAGACACAACCTCTCAAATGAGTACATTTAATCCTTGGCCATTAGGGTAAAATCCATAGTCCGATAACGAAGGTGCATCTTCACCAGCAAGGTCAAAATCAATAGTCCTACAACAAAGGTGCATCTTGCACATTAGGGTAAAATCCATAGTCCGACAACGAAGGTGCATCTTCACCAGCAAGGTCAAAATCAATAGTCCTACAACAAAGGTGCATCCTGGCCATTAGGGTCAAAATCAATGGTCCCACAACAAAGGTGCATCTTGGCCATTTGGGTCAAAATCCATGGTCCTACAACAAAGGTGCATCTTGGCCATTGGGGTCAAAATCCATGGTCCTACAACAAAGGTGCATCTTGGCCATTTGGGTCAAAATCCATGGTCCTACAACAAAGGTGCATCTTGGCCATTGGGGTCAAAATCCATGGTCCTACAACAAAGGTGCATCTTGGCCATTTGGGTCAAAATCCATGGTCCTACAACAAAGGTGCATCTTGGCCATTTGGGTCAAAATCAATGGTCCCAAAACAAAGGTGCATCTTGGCCATTTGGGTCAAAATCCATGGTCCTACAACAAAGGTGCATCTTGGCCATTGGGGTCAAAATCCATGGTCCTACAACAAAGGTGCATCTTGGCCATTAGGGTCAAAATCCATGGTCCTACAACAAAGGTGCATCTTGGCCATTTGGGTCAAAATCAATGGTCCCAAAACAAAGGTGCATCTTGGCCATTTGGGTCAAAATCCATGGTCCTACAACAAAGGTGCATCTTGGCCATTGGGGTCAAAATCAATGGTCCCAAAACAAAGGTGCATCTTGGCCATTTGGGTCAAAATCCATGGTCCTACAACAAAGGTGCATCTTGGCCATTTGGGTCAAAATCAATGGTCCCAAAACAAAGGTGCATCTTGGCCATTGGGGTCAAAATCCATGGTCCTACAACAAAGGTGCATCTTGGCCATTAGGGTCAAAATCCATGGTCCTACAACAAAGGTGCATCTTGGCCAGTAGGGTCAAAATCAATGGTCCCACAACAAAGGTGCATCTTCAGCAGCAAGGTCAAAATCAATGGTCCACAACAAAGGTGCATCTTGGATATTAGGGTGAAAATCAACGGTCCCACAACAAAGGTGCATCTTCACCAATAAGTTCAAAATCAATGCTCCACAACAAAGGTGCATCTTGGCCAGTAGGGTCAAAATCAATGGTCCCACAACAAAGGTGCATCTTCACCAGTAAGTTCAAAATCAATGGTCCACAACAAAGGTGCATCTTGGATATTAGGGTCAAAATCAATGGTCCCACAACAAAGGCGCATCTTGGATATTAGGGTCAAAATCAATGGTCCTACAACAAAGGTGCATCTTGGCCATTATGGTAAAAATCAATGATCCCACAACAAAGGTGCATCTTGGCCATTATGGTAAAAATCCATGATCCCACAACAAAGGTGCATCTTGGCCATTATGGTAAAAATCAATGGTCCTACAACAAAGGTGCATCTTAGCCATTATGGTAAAAATCAATGATCGCACAACGAAGGCGCATCTTGGACATTCGTCAAAATCAATGGACCTACAACAAAGGTGCATCTTGGCCAGTAGGGTCAAAATCAATGATCCCACAACGAAGGTGCATCTTCACAAGCAAGGTCAAGATCAATAGTCCTACAACAAAGGCGCATCTTGGATATTAGGGTCAAATTAAATGGTCCCACAACAAAGGTGCATCTTAGCCATTAGAAACAAAATCCATAGTCCTACAACAAAGGCGCATCTTGGATATTAGGGTCAAAATCAATGATCCCACAACGAAGGTGCATCTTGGCCATTATGGTAAAAATCAATGATCCCACAACAAAGGTGCATCTTGGCCATTATGGTAAAAATCAATGGTCCTACAACAAAGGTGCATCTTAGCCATTAGAAACAAAATCCATAGTCCTACAACAAAGGTGCATCTTGGCCATTATTGTAAAAATCAATGATCCCACAACGAAGGTGCATCTTCACCAGCAAGGTCAAAATCAATAGTCCTACAACAAAGGTGCATCTTGGCCATTAGGGTCAAAATCCATGGTCCCACAACAAAGGTGCATCTTGGCCATTAGGGTCAAAATCCATGGTCCCACAACAAAGGTGCATCTTGGCCCGTAGGGTAAAATCAATGGTCCTACAACAAAGGTGCATCTTGGCCATTCGGGTAAAAATCAATGGTACTACAACAAACGTGCATCTTGGACATTAGCGTCAAAATAAATGGTCCCACAACAAAGGTGCATCTTGGCCATTAGAAACAAAATCCATAGTACTACAACAAAGGTACATCTTGGCCAGCATGGTAAAATCCATGGTCCTATATCAAAGGTGCATCATGGCCATTAGGGTAAAATCCATGGTCATAAACCAAGCACATGCTCCTTGACCCAAAGACAAAATGCATGATCACATAATAAGTACTTGCTGTTTATAGGAATAACAAACATCATGACATACATCTTTCTTTTGAAATCTTTGGAAACATCTTTTGAATTTTTGAATTTGAATTTTTTTCAATCATCTTTTGCATGAAAAACATGAACATTGTTATAAATATAATTTTTCACCTGAAAAGTCAGTCAAAGTCAATAAACGTGGAGATAAGAAACCCCTAATTTGGCAAAAGTCTCTATTTTCAATCTAGTCAACTGTAAAACAAAATTCTTTCTATTCTACAAATGGATTTGATAAGCAGTTATAATTTTTTGAGTTTTGGTGAAATGTTTATTTGGAGAACCTTCCATCTTTCGATTAATCTTTGTTGCCCCGCGCACGTGACGCAAAGCTGGGTCAAGCAATTAGTTCACTCTGTCTGTCTGTCAGTCAAGGAATTACTTCATTTCCATATAATTTTATATTTGAGCACTATAGAACACGAATCAGACCATGAATCGGAACACAAACCTGCAGTTCAGCAGTACTTTGGCTCTGAATTTAGGAAATTGTATGGAGTGAGTATCGTCCCGATCACACTAAAGCAATTGCCTCAGTCTGTCTGTCAAACAAAAATTAATATCATTCCAAACAGGAAACTTACTCTTTATAAACGTTATAAATGACATGAATAACTAATTTAACATGTTAAATAAGGTGGTGTAAAAGACGGTGCATCAACGACGGTAAACTTCTCAATAAATGTTTTGTTTTTGTTTTTCAGCCTTCACAACTTTTATTTTTTTTCAATTTAAATATAGATGTGAACACTGCAGAACACAAATAGCCTTGTTTGAACTTTTTTAAAAAACATACAGTTTAGTTGTACTTTGACAAATTGCTACGCCGTCTCAACCAAGCAAATGGGCTTCAAGCTCTGAGGGCAGAGTAACAGCGAAATCCAGACAAAAATGGCAGGGCCTATCCAATGAAGTCCCATGTCTTTTTTCTCAAGACTGCATGAGATGAGGTGTTCATTGAACTCTCTTGTTTGCTATATGTACATTTGACCATAATGAGATGGAGTGGGTGGGAGAGTAATGTTTGAAGGTGAAAATATGATGTCAAATTAAATGCTTGAAAATGTTACTTTCACATGTACAAAACATATTAACAACGTTAAATGTAACGTTCTGTATGAATGAAATTTTAAAACTGCATTGCATAATATTGTTGTTGCGTATTGCGTGCATGGGATGTAAGAAACTGCCCTCCCGTAAGTGTGTTATGCTTAACCCTTAAACTTGGGGCGTGGCTCTGGATGGCCGAGCCATGATTGGCCAATTTTAAAGCTGTGCCCATACTTTGCTAACAGCTCTCTGCTCCCTAGTGTTCTATGGTGTGTTAGCCCTGATAGTGGGGAAAGCTGTAGACCCCTCCACACAAAGAATTGCAATTTTTAGAACACAGTAACTATAAAGACAATGAAACAAACACAGCACAGCAATAATAAACTCGACCAATGTGACTGTGTCACCAATATGCCTCTGCGTAGACCCTGCCCATGACAACGGGTAGATGCCTTCGTTGACTGTCCTAAGAATAAACAAGTTTGATTTAAATCCCTTCAGCTGTTTTCAAGTATCACATTTTTACCAGACAGGACAGGTTTAACATCAATCAGTGACGCGGTTTCGGAGAAGGTTTTTTTTTTTTTTATATCGGCTTTCAAACTAATATGGCTGTCGAACCAAATGACAAATGACATCAAAAATGTACAATCTGGATAAGTATAGGTATGAGATCACATTTGTGACATTTAGTGTTTATCGGATAAAGTTCGTTTTTCTATCCAAGATGGCTGCCAAACCAAGTGACATACGGCATCATTATTTTCAAACTATATTCAGCAGTGGTGTTAGATGACATTTGTAAAGTTTCACAGCGATTTGGTAAGTGGTTTCTGAAATATAATTATTTAATATTTTCCTTCAATCCAATATGGCTGCCACACCATGTGACAGATGACATTTTCGTGATCAAATTTTAATAGCCATGCCTAGTTGATGAAACACGTAAAGTTTTGAGTCAATCGCTTTGGGAGAAGATGCTTTTTTGGGAGAAGTTTAGGTTTGGGAGAAGATGCTTTTTTAAAGTTTAGGTTAAATTCAATATGGCTGCCAAACCCTTCCTGTCCAGGATGGAGCTCCTCAAGGCAGTGTTCTGGGCCCTGTCTTTTTTTTTAGGTGTTCATTTATTATCTCTCTGACTCTCTGGAAAATCCTCTCTATATCTTTGCTGACGACTCCACTCTCTGCCGCTCCATACCCCATCCCTCAGATCAGCAGTCTGCAGGCTCCTCACTCTCTGCAGACCTGGACAAAATCAGACTGGTCAAACAAGTGGAACTTGTCTTTCAATCCTGAAAAATCTCACACTCTCACTATGTCTCTCTGAAAAGACCGACTGGACAACCCTCCCATCTACTTTCTGAACAATCCTCTTGAAGAAGTTCAGTCACTCAAGCTTTTGGGTCTCATTATCTGACATGATCTTACCTGGGAAAACTATCTGTGCTCTGTCTGTGCTCTGTCCCCCAAATATTCCTTCAGGATGCACAAGATTTGCCAGCATCCCTCTTCTGATGAAACTGCCAAAATCAAGACTCTCTGCTCACCTTCACTCCTTCATTCCTCTTTTCTCCCGCCTCTGGAACAAACTTCCTCACTCTCTTCAATCCCACTCCTCCATCCAGGTCTTTAAAACAGCTGTTCACCACCATCTCTTATCTTCCCCCATCCAAAACCTTGATCTTTTCTATCCCCGTTAAAACACCCCAAATCCGCCTCTTTCAATCCCCAACTTATTTCCTGAAATTCTTAGTAGTGTTCATTTGCTTTATAATGTGTATCCCTTCCTCCTCCCCCAGCCCTCCCCCTTCCTCAGATCTACCGACAAACCTGTTCTCTACTGTTGTTGCGCTTGTGTGCTTCCCTCTCTCTCTCTCTCTCCCTCTCTTGTCTCCCGTTCCCTTCATTGTATGTCTTCGGTGTCTGTGCATGTTTTCATGTTTAATGTGTTTGCTCTTACACGAACCTCGATGCTGTATACAAAAAAAACAAACAAAAAAAAAAACATGTGTCCTATGATGTCATAAATGTTATATTTCAATACAAATGGGTCATTGATCATGTGCATGCAATTTCCGATTTTTAGGAAAAGGAATTCGATTAAAACATTTATGGCTGGTATACCACTTCACCGATGATGTCATTATCATGCCTTTGTTCCCCATTGGGAGTACTGGACAATGTGCTAAGTTTAGAAAATTTCCATTCAGCATTTTCCGAGAATTTTTTAAAATTATTTGTGTTTAATCCATTATGGCTGCCATACCACGTGACTTGTGATGTCACAATTACCATTACAACTTTCTCGATGGGTGTCGCTCCTCGCCTGAAAGTTTAGTCTCAATTGGACATGCGGTTGTTGCGAAAAACGAGGTTTAGCCCGTACGGGCGGACGGACAACCCGACACATAATGCCTCCGGCCACCTGTGGGGGAGGGAGAATAAAAACAACTTCCTATATTTGGACGATGGATGAGGGCACAAGTCCATATGGAGCCCTGTCCCTGGCAATACAACAACTGAACAAGGATCTCAACTTGAGTACTGGTGATGGGGAAGAGATTGTGGAATTTTGGAAATAAATAAATAAAATTTAAGCAGGGAACAGATGAAGATAACTGGGATGTAGTTGGAATGGCGGCACTGCTGGCGCATCCACCGCAGGCGTGGGCGAGGCTGGTACAACCTACGTCATGAGGAGGTGAGGAGAGGAGTACCCAACCCAAGCAAATGGCAATACTTTCTGCCTCTAAAATGATCGACAGCTCTGGCCTCATGCACGTTGTTGGAAAACCTCACTCTGCTAAGGTGGAACTGATAGTTTGAGGGAAACAGCAATTTTATTTACACTTCATAATATACACCACGTCACCATGTCACCACCCTTTACCATAAACACAACACCATGTTATACAAAGACAACCAGGTGTATTCATGTACCTACCGACCACCATTAGTTTCTGAACAGCACAAAGTCTTAAACTATTCACCCTCCTGTACCCCTCTGCACTCACCCCTGCACCCCCGTCCCAACACACACACACACACACACACACACACACACACACACACACACACACACACACACACACACACACACACACACACACACACACACACACACACACACACATACACACACACACACACACACATACACACACATACTTACACACACACACACACACACACACACACACACACACACACATACACACGCACACACACACACACACACACACACACACACACACACACACATACATACACACACACACACAGCACATACTTACACACACATACATACACACACACACATACATACACATATACACACACACACACACACACACACAGCACATTTTACAATGAATGAATGTGACATTTCTTTCAACATCCTTAGCAATAAATTGAACCCACGTTTTTCTTGCAATTGAACATCCTGCACCTCTCCCGACAGTCATTCAATACCTGACAATATGGCTCGCTAATTCTTTCATCTGACGACAATGCCTTACTGAGACCTGCAATCCAAGACCTTGATCATATCATACAAGAAGGTTTGGAGGAAACGTCCTGAGCTTATAACCTTCAAGTTACCCCTTTGCAGGTCCCACGATTCCACTTCATAATTTGTGCTCGTTTAGTATGCATCTTCCACTCCCATTCGTCTTCTCTTTTATGTTGCTTTCCTATTCTTTCTTTCCTTCTCACAAACTGTGCATGCACCCTGCTCTTTGTCCTTTATCGTCCATTTTCTTTTTAATACTAAGTCGAGGCTCGTGTAAGAGCTAACACGTAGACCATACAATAAAGGGAGCGGGAGACAAGAGGGGGATAGAGAGGGAAGCACAACAACAGTAGAGAACAGGGACATCGGCAGATCTGTGGAAGGGAGAGGGCTGGGCGGAATACATGGGATAAACAAGATGGACACGACAAAGACTTTCAGAAAAGAAAACGGAATTTGAAGGAGGTGGATTTGGGGTGGATTAACAGGGGTAGAAAAGATCAAGGTTTTGGATGGGGAAAGATAAGATATGGTGGTGAACAGCTGTTTTGAAGACCTGGGGGGATGAGTGGGATTGAAGAGAGTGAGGGAGTTTGTTCCAGAGGCGGGAAAAAAGAGGAATGAAAGAGTGAAGGTGAGCAGAGGGTCTTGATTTTACCAGTTTCACCAGAAGAGGTTTACTGGCAGACCTTGTGCATCCTGAAGGAATATTTGGGGAACAGAGCACAGACAGAGCAGGGGGTGCAAGGCCGGAGAGGAGTCGGTAGAACACAGATTAACGGGGGTAGAAAAGATAACATACACCAACCTGCCTGCAGTGAGAGAGTGAAAGGTCCTCAGAATCAGCTTCATCATGGGACATACCAATGGGTCCAATGATCCTAAAAGCTTTGTTTTCTAGAGCGTGAAGGTGAGCTAGGTGTGAGGCAGGTGCACAAGCCCAGAGAGGAGAGCAGTATTGCATTAAGCTGCGGGTGAAAGCTTTGTATGTGGTGAGGAGCTGAGTAGTGCCGGGAAAGGACTTCACACGACGGAGGAAGCCCAGTCGGCGACTGGCTTCGGATACCAGCTTGGAAATGTGGTTTTCCCAGAATGATCATGGCAGATATTGAGACCCAAAAGCTTGAGTGGCAGAACTTCTTCAAGAGGATTGTTCAGAAAGTAAATGGGAGGGTTGTCCAGATGGTCTTTTTGGAGAGACATAGTGAGAGTGTGAGATTTGTCAGGATTGAAAAACATGTTTCACTTGTTTGACCAGTTTGTGATTTTGTCCAGGTCTGCAGAGAATGAAGAGGTTGCAGCCTACCGATCTGAGGGATGAGGTATGGAGCGGCAGAGAGTGGAGTCATCAGCAAAGAGATCGAGAGGATTTTCCAGAGAGTCGGAGAGATCATTAATGAAGCCCAGAAAAAAAATCAGAGGGCCCATAACATTGCCGTGGGGAACTCCAGCTTGGACAGGAAGAGGATATGAGAGAATTCCATTTGGAGCCACACATTTAGACTACGACAGGAGAGGAAGTCCGCAGGCCATGCATGTAGATTTCCATGGATACCATAAGAGGAGAGTTTGGTGAGCAGAGCTGGGTGCCAGACCGTATCAAAGGCACGAGATATGTCAAGGGAGACGGCTCTGATTTCCTGTTTGGCATTGAGGACCAATCCATTGTTTTGACAGCAGAAGCAGCATGTCCAGAGTAGAGTGGCCTGGTCTGAAACCAAATTGATGATCAGAGATTAAGCCATTGGAGAAGAGGAAGGATTTAATATCAGAAGCGATGATTGATTCCATGACCTTGCTGATGATTGGGAGCAGGCTGATTGGTCTGTAGTTGGAAGGATCTGTTTTTGCATTTGCACCTTTTTGTGTAAAGCGGTAATGTTGGCCGATTTCCAAGCAGATGTCAGATGACCTTCAGCAAAAGAGAGGGTGAAGATAACAGAGAGAGGGTGAGATAGAGCGGCAGAGCAGGATTTTAGGACCTGTGGGCTAATGCCGTCTGGTCCAGTTGTAGAATCAGAGTCGAGTTTTGACAAAAACTTCTCTACCTTGGTGAGAGAGAAGGACACAGTGTTCAGGAGCAGCAGGGTAAGACTGGATAAGGTGGGTACAGAGAGAGATGGGTTTGGGACACAGGATTTTGAGGCAAACAAAGAGTTGAGGCATTGAGCTTTGTCACGGGAAGTGTCAGCTGTGTAGCTGTTTGACGTAGGTGAGGGGATGGAGGGGGAACAAACACCAGAAACAGATTTGACCAGATGCCAACAGGATTTGGAGTCGGGAGACAGGTTTGAGACTTCAGTTTTGAGAGTATAGAGATAGTGCTTCCTGACTCTCCTGAGGGTAGACACACACTTGTTCCAAGCTTTGTGGAAGGAACTGAGATTACCTTCAGCTGGATGTGCCTTCCATGAGGTGAAGGGAAGTTGTTTCAGGGCAACTGCCTCACGACAAGATTCAGTGTATCATGGACAGGAGGAAGGGTATGACAACTGAAGACGAGATCGGATAAATCTGTGCAATAGAGAGAGCAGTTTGCTTTGGAAGAATTCCCAGGATGAGTTGATGTCAGAGGCAGTAGAGATGGGAGACCAGTCCAGATGTTCGATGTCTGCTTGGAGACCATGTTAGTCGGCTTGAGTGAAATGCCAGACTCGTCGGCGCTGAGGAGGCTCTCTGAGGACGGCCAAAGATATGTCCAATTTAACAAGGAAATGATCAAATGAGCTGATTGAAGCAGAACAGCAGACAGCAAACATTTGCAGGAAAGTTGGTCATAACCAAGTCTGGAAGATAAGATGCTCTGTTGACTGAGATCCGGGTTGGGAAATTGACAGATTGTCAGCCCCAATGAGTCGCAGAAGTCCTTTGCTGAAGTGCCGTGGCTGGTGCGAAAGGTACCCACACCCAGTCAGCTGGCATGATGACAATTTAAATTGCCACATATGAGGAAGAGCGAGTTGGGATGAGTAGATAGAAGTTGGTCCATGTTGCTGGACAGCCAGATATAAATGGAGTCATTACTGTTTGGTGGACGGTACAACACACATATAAACAAAAGGTGGGTGCGGATGGGAAACCGTAGCCAGAGAAAATCATGGAGTTTGGGAGGTGTAAGAGCAGTACACAAAGAATGAGAAATAGAATTTGTTGATACAGTGTATCTCCGCCACCAGGACAAGGGTCAGGTCTATCATACCGAAGGAGGTAGTAACCAGGGAGAGACAGTAAGGAGTCGGGGACCTCTTGAAGGAGGAAAGTTTCTGTTAAGCAAATGATGTCTGGTTTATCAGCAGCGGCCTGGATTGAGGGACCTGTCAGGTTGGAGTGGAGACCTCGGATGTTTGAGGTCCATCCCGTTAAGGGGCATCAGGTACAAGAGAGGGGAGTTGTGGGGGGAGAGTAAGATGAGGGAGGAGAGGAAGATGTAGGGAGAGCAGTTGACAGTGTGTCAGAGATTACATAAGAGCAAGGAGACAGAACAGGATGAGGTGATGGGATGGGATGAGGTGTAATAGGTGGTGATGGGATGAGGCACAGTGAGGTGTAATATGAGGGGGTGGGGGGGGGGCAGAAGGAACTAGAAGATTGGAGCAGGTGAAAAAATGAGTTGGAAGAGAGGAAAAGGAAGAGGAGGGCAGCTATGTGGTTGAGTTAAGAGGAAACTTTAAGGAGGAAGTGTGAGATGGGAGATTTGGAGACTTGAAAGGGAGGGTGAGGGGTGTTTTGAAGGGGAGGAGTGAGGAAGGAGATTTGAAGGGGAGGGGTGAGGTGGGTGTTTTGAAGGGGAGGGTGAGGGGGGAATTTTTAATGGGAGGGTGAGGAGTCGAGTTTTGAAGGGGAGGAGTGAGTAAGGAGATTTGAACGGGAGGGATGAGGTGGGTGTTTTGAAGGGGAGGGTGAGTGGGAGTTTTTAAGGGGAGGGTGAGGAGGTGTTTTGAAGGGGAGGAGTGAGGAAGGAGATTTGAAGGGTAGGGATGAGGTGGGTGTTTTGAAGGGGAGGGGTGAGATGGGAGTTTTTAAGGGGAGGGTGAGGGGGGAGTTTTGAAGGGGAGGGGTGAGGGAGAGTTTTTAAGGGAAGGGTGAGGAGGGGAGTTTTAAGGGGCGGAATGAGGGGAGTTTTTTTAAAAATGTTTTCAACAACGAACTATTTTTGAGGTCAACATAGGCCAATAGGTCACCATAGGCTGAATTTCTAAAATTGTCAATTTTCATCCTCTCCCCCCTTCCCCCCCCCCCCCCCCCAGTCTCCTCTCCCCCCTCCCCCCCAGTCTTCACCCAACCCCCCAGGGTCCTCTCCTCACTCCGGCAGTTGTTCCAATCGAGCAGGTACAGCAAATATTAGAGGTAATTGAACTTTTCTCTTGGAGCAACACAGTATAAAACTGGTCACCCATGGGAATCCCACGGGCATGGACGTGTGTGACATTTGGAAGTCTTCATTTAGATGCTGCACATTCAGTTTTACAAAATGGTTTCTGGCAATATATCAGGTCCATAAATGATGTAATCGACACAATGTATTTACTTCTGATAACATGTGAATGCATGTGCGTGCATATGGGAAATAGTTTGAAATGTGTCATTACATCTCATGTAAAATGTGAATTCAACAGCTCCAATCCTCTACCTCCCACATCACGCACACTGCACCAGGGAGTGGATCACCCACGGGGGAGTGGGTCACACACGGAGGACAATGTGGGTCGCTTTACTCCTATCCCCTCATTCCTTTCCAACTCCTCCTCACTCTCCTCTCCCCCTCCCCCAGTCTCCTCTCCCCCTCCTCCAGTCTCCTCTCCCCCTCCTCCAGTCTCCTCTCCCCCTCCTCCAGTCTCCTCTCCCCCTCCCCCAGTCTCCTCTCCCCCTCCCCCAGTCTCCTCTCCCCCTCCCCAGTCTCCTCTTCCCATTCCTCAGTCTCCTCTCCCCCTTCCTCAGTCTCCTCTCCTCCTCCCCCAGTCTCCTCTCCTCCTCCCCCAGTCTCCTCTCCCCCTCCCTAGTCTCCTCTTCCCATTCCTCAGTCTCCTCTCCCCCTTCCTCAGTCTCCTCTCCTCCTCCCCCAGTCTCCTCTCCTCCTCCCCCAGTCTCTTCTCCCCCTCCCCCAGTCTCTTCTCCTCCTCCCCCAGTCTCTTCTCCCCCTCCCCCAGTCTCTTCTCCCCTTCCCCCAGTCTCCTATCGCCCCCCCCCCCCCCACCAGTCTCCTCCTGCTCGCCAAGTCTCTCTCCCCCTTCTCAGTCTCCTCTCCCCTCCCCGAGTCTCCTCTTCCCCTCCCGGAGTCTCCTCTCCTCACCCCATTCTCCTCTCCCACCCCCAGTCTCCTCTCCCCCCCTCCCCCCATTCTCCTCTCCCCCCCTCCCCCCATTCTCCTCGCCCCCCATTCTCCTCACCCCCCCCCCCCACATTCTCCTCACCCCCCCCCCCATTCTCCTCTTAACTCCCCCCCAATCTCCTCTCCCACCTCCCCCCCAGTCTTCACCCAACCCCCCAGGCTCCTCTCCTCACTCCGGCAGTTGTTCCAATCGAGCAGGTACAGCAAATATTAGAGGTAATTGAACTTTTCTCTTGGAGCAACACAGTATAAAACTGCCCCCTTGTCCTGTTCATTCGTATGTGAAATGTTTCACAGAACATTACGGATTACACGTATGGTGACGTCATCGGACTCCCTCCTCAATGATGATCTTCCACAATATTATCCAATACTTCATCCGGATTCATCGCAGCTGCTCTTGTATATGTTTGCTGAGTACACATTACCTTCCAATGTCTTTGTTGCTCAGCATCCCGTGCAAGTCTGTTAGCGTTCATTGGCGGTCTCGTTCTGTTCCCTCATTATTTTATTCATTTGGAGATGGCATTTTCAAACGAGAGCGGCGACACGTAAACGATGCTCCGCCCCTCTCCCCAAGTGCAGAGTACATAATTGCAACTTTTTATAGTGACTACGTCTAAAGAAATATTCCGACGATATAAAGAATACAGGTCAAATAGAAAAGTCCCTGGAAAAAAAGTCTTTTGGACGGTGTATAAAACATTACATTGCACCTTTCTGTCCCACGAAAACCAAAGTTACTCTTTTCATTACAGCATACAAAATGACATTTTAAAATTAAAGACATAAACTTCTTTAAAGTGTACGTGCACATAGCTTATAAAATAAGAACGAAAAAATATCTCTCGGCAAATTGCCTTCTGTGTTTATTTATTTATTTTACATCTGTGAATTACATGTCCATGCACACATGAAATGGAGTTTGTTTATTAATCCTGCATATGAACATCCCCCCCCCCCCCCCCCGCCTTGAAAACTCGTGCTAAAACAAACAAAAAAATTATTAAAGACTTCACGATTTTATTTCCTTTAGCTCTGAAATGCATCATGCATTGTATAATCAGTGTATAATCAGTGTATAATCATAGGCAGTGTATAATCACTGGCATTGCCTGGTTTCCTTTGCTTAAGTTGGAATCAAAATGTACCTTTGTTTCTTCAAAAAGTAATTTATGATCGAAGACGTGTTGATTCAGTCAAAAATGCACATCAGAGGCCAATGGAGCTATGACTCTTTTCATTTTTTAACTTGAAAGTATCGAAAACTTTTCGCTTCACAAAGTAAAAATAGATTAAAACCAAACGTTATCAATAAATACTGTATTCCATAGTTAGTTTACATTATTATGTACATTTTTGAACTACTGTATTGTTTAATTCCATGGTTGGAAAAGAGTTGAGTAGCTTTAAACAAACTCTGTATATACACCCCAGGAATATTTAAATATATAATTTGACTTCAGTTCGATCACGAACTTCAGTAATCAGTATTCACTCGCTCTACTTTTACAAAGTAATAATATAAATAACGAAGTCCTCGGAACGTATTTCCTCTCATTCTCTTCTCTCCTTCCCCTCTCGCATTTCGCTCGCTCATTCCCCTCTCTCATTCCCGCCTCTCATTCCCTCTCTCATTCCTCCCCTCATTCGACTCTCATTCCCTCTATCCTTCCCCCTCTCATTCCACTCTCATTCCCCTCTCTCATTCCCCTTCTCCTTCCCCGTGCCCACATAACAGTCAACACATTCAAAACGCCTGTTGGAATACATGTCGCCGATTTTCTCAACTTCAGCTGAAACTGAGACTTGAACCATCCCAGCGACTGTGATGGTGAATTAGAGTCGAGATAAAGCCGTGTGGGAGACTCAATGAATGGCCTTTATGTTACGGGCCTTTAAAAATGCATTTCGTTCTATAAAACAAACGGTAACTTCAATCGGATTTTATTCCAGTATTTTGCAACCGAGTCTAAAACCATGTTAGCGACTGTGAAAAATGAAATGAGATATCGAATTCGAGTTTAAATAAACTGTGTGAGAGAGTAAGAAACTGCGGGCCTAACAAAAGAGGCCTCAAAGCTATGCGAGTAAACAACATGGTGGATATTTGTTTTTGAAGCCCCTCCCAGACCGGGCATAGCCACACCCCCAGACAGACTCGCAGACAGAATCACCTACGGAGAATATTATATAGATACGAGTATAAAGCCTGTCAAAAATGATGGGTTGGAACAGTTTATTTGACAGTGCAGCCGCATGAACATGCCAAAGTCTGAATCCTGGGACTTGTGTCAGGTGTGCTTATATCTTGACGTTTTTTCGCAGCTGTTCACGCTCTCCACGCTATCGAAGTTAAGTAATTTGTCCCATTTGTATTTTCGTCAAAACTGTATTTATTTTATGGTGTGTGTACCTACAGTGGGTCCCCAGGAAAATTCTCGGTGTAAATCTTTCATACCTGTATAAAAAATCGTGTTAATTCGTATCGTGTCTTTTGAGGCCTTGTACCGTGTCCTACCTTGCGGCTTTGTTTTTCTCTCAGCGGTCCGTCGATTGTGCTCCAATAACTTTAGTTCTCTATTTTTCCCAGTCTTTTCACCCCAACATCCTTGTTTAAAATCTCAACTCAAAAAAAAAAAAAAAAAAACCAAAAAACATTTCCTTCTCTGTTCTTATTCGTTGTTCTTACTCGTTTATTCGTTGTTCTTATTCATTCATTCGTTCTTCGACCAAGTGTTTCTCCCCCATTTCACCAGATAGTTTTCACTGTTAAACTTTAAAATGTTTAAACTTTCCCCTGAAGTACTGTATTCTGTCGTATATTATAACACCTTTTTCTTCTTCTTTAAAAGGCTGCTTTCGACTTGCTCACCAAATCTATTCATCGCAAAAAAAAATTCCATCTCTTACAGTGCCTCTTTCATACATTCCCTAAACTCACCTGCACTTCACACCCCCTCCCACTCGAGCGTCCTTAAACGTATTTTTAACTCGAAGGTCACAAGAAACTCATTTTGCAATAAACGTTCGTTTCCCATTAATCGTACACTTTCCAAAATCAAATCTCACCCCTCCCCTCCAAATCTTCCCTATCACCCCTCCCCTCCAAAACTTCCCCATCACCCATCCCTTTCAAAACTTCCCCCTTGCCCCTCCCTTCCAAATCCTCCCCAATCACCCATCCATTTCAAATCTCCCCCCTTGCCCCTTCCCTCCAAAACTCCCCCCACACCCCTCCCCTCCTAGACTCCCCCTCACCCCTCCCCTCCGAGACTCCCCCCTCACCCCTCCCCTCCAAATCTCCCCCATCCCTTTCAAATCCCTCCCCTTATCCCTTCCCTCCTAAACTCCCCCCTAACCCCTCCCCTCAAAAACTCCCTCCTCACCCCTCCCCTTCAAATCTCCCCACCCTCATTTCTTCTCCATTTCCCCCCTCTCACCACTCCTCCTCAAAGCATCCTCCCCGCTTCTTCCCCCTTCCAACTCTCACCTCCATCTCCCCCAACCTTCTGCCTCGCTCTTCCCCCTCCTCAAATAACACCTCATTGTGCCTCACCCAATCACCATCAAACCTTTTGTCCGCCCCATCCTTCCCTTTCTCCGAGCTATTCTGAAATCTCGGACACGCCTTCAACAGCTCTCCCTACCTCTTCCTCCTCTTCCACATCTTACCCTACCCCTCCTCCCCCGTTCTGTATCCGATGCTCCCCCTTCCCCTTCATTAGCGGTATGGACCTAAAACATCCGGGGCCTTCGTTCAAACTTAACTGATCTTTCCATACAGGTTGCTTCTGACAAACCAGACGTGGTCTGCTTAAAAGAAACTTTCCTCCTTCATGATGTCTCTGATTCCTTAGTATCTCTGCTGGGTTACTCCCTCCTCCGGTATGATAGACCTGAGCCTCGTCCTGGAGGTGGGGTTGCTATCTTTATCAAAAACTCTCTTTCTCACTCGCCATGCACTGCCCTCTCTCCACCTCACCCCCAGGAATACCTCCGGCTACGGCTTCCCATTCGCTCCCACCTCTTGTTCATATGTGTGTTGTACCATCCACCAAACAGTGATGACTCCATCTACATCTCGCTGTCTGATAATATGGACCAACTTCTATGTACTCATCCCAACTCTCCCTTCCTCATATGTGGTGATTTCAATTGTCACCATGCCAGTTGGCTGGGTGTGGGTACCTCTCTCACCAGCCATGGCTCCTCAGCAAAGGACTTCTGCGACTCACTGGGACTGACACAATCTGTCAATTTCCCGACCCGGATCTCAGTCAATGGAGCATCTTCTCTTTTGGACTTGGTTATGACTAACTTCCCTGAAAATGTCTGCTGCTCTTCTTCTGCTCCAATCGGCTCATCTGATCATGTGCTTGTTAAAGTGGACATCTCTCTGACCATTCTCAGGGAGCCTCCTCAGCGTCGACGAGTCTGGCATTTCACTCAGGCCAACTGGCACGGTCTTCAAGCAGCCATCAATCATCTGGACTGGTCTCCCATCTCTACCACCTCTGACATCAACTCATCCTGGGAATTCTTCCAAAGTAAATTGCTCTCTCTCATGCACAGATTTATCCCATATCGTCTTCAGTTGTCATACCATTCCTCCCATCCATGGTACACGGAATCTTGTGGTGAGGCTGTTGCCCAGAAACAACTTGCCTTCGTCTCCTGGAAAGCAAATCCAATGGAAGGAAATCTCATTTCCTTACACAAAGCCCGAAACAAGTGTGTGTCCACCCTCAGGAGAGCCAGGAAACAATATCTCTCCGTTCTCAAGACCGAACTCTCTTATCTGTCTCCCTCTTCCAAATCCTGGTGGCATCTGGTCAAATCTGTTTCTGGTGTTTGTTCCCCCTCCATCCCCTTCCTTACCTCAAACGGCTACACAGCTGAATCCGCACGTGAAAAAGCTGAATGCCTCAACTCTGTGTTTGCCTCTAAATCTTGTGTCCCAAACCCATCCCTCTCTGTACCCACTGTACCCAGTCGTACCCAGCTGCTTCTGGACTCTGTGTCCTTTCCTCCTGACAAAGTGGAAAAGTTTCTGTCAACCCTCGACTCTGATTCTGCAACTGGACCTGACGACATCAGCCCACGGGTCCTAAAATCCTGTTCATCCGCTCTTTCACTCCCTCTCTCTGTTCTCTTCACCCTCTCTTTTGCTCAAGGTCATCTGCCATCTGCTTGGAAATCAGCCAACATCACCGCTTTACACAAAAAATGTGCAAAAACAGATCCTAGCAACTACAGGCCAATCAGCCTTCTCCCAGTTATCAGCAAAGTCATAGAATCCATCATTGCTTCGGATATGAAATCTTTCCTCTTCTCCAATGGCTTGATCTCTGATCATCAATTTGGTTTCAGACCAGGTCACTCCACTCTGGAGATGCTGCTTCTGCTGTCTCAACAATGGATGGAGGTCCTCAATGCCAAACAGGAAATTAGAGCTGTCTCCCTCGACATATCACATGCCTTCGATACGGTCTGGCACCCCGCTTTGCTCACCAAACTCTCCTCCTTTGGTATCCATGTAAATCTCCACGCATGGCTGGAGGACTTCCTCTCTAGTCGTAGTCAACGTGTGGCCCTGAATGGGTTTCTCTCATCTCCTCTTCCTGTTCAGGCTGGAGTTCCCCAAGGCAGTGTTCTGGGCCCTGTGCTTTTTCTGGTATTCATCAATGATCTCTCCGACTCTCTTGAAAATCCTCTCTATCTCTTTGCTGATGACTCCACTCTCTGCTGCTCCATTACTCATCCCTCAGATCGGCAGTCTGCAGCCTCCTCACTCTCTGCAGACCTAGACAAAATCACAGACTGGGCAAACAAGTGGAACTTGTCTTTCAATCCTGACAAATCTCACACTCTTACGATGTCTCTCCGAAAAGACCGACTGGACAACCCTCCCAGCCACTTTCTGAATAATCCTCTCCAAGAACTTCTGTCACTCAAGCTTTTGGGTCTCACTATCTACCATGATCTTTCCTGGGAAAACCACATTTCAAATCTGGCCTCCAAAGCCAGTCGCCGACTGGGCATCCTCCGTCGTGCGAAGTCCTTCCTTGGCACACCTGAGCTCCTCACCACATACAAGGCTTTCATCCGCAGCTCAATGGAATACTGCTCTCAATGGAATTCAGTGGAATATCTACTGGAATACATCTTTAAAGGTCTTTGGGGTCTTTTGGGTTTTTAACAGTATTTTTGGTCTCAGGGTTGTTTTGGGTCTTCGGCGTCTTTAAAGGTCATTGGGGTCTTTTGGGTCTTTAACAGTCTTTTTGGTCTTCAGGGTTTTTTGGGTCTTTATGGTATTTTTGGTCTTCCTCGTATTTTAGGTCTTCAGAGTTCTTAGGGGGTCTTTTGGGTCCTTTGGGTCCTCAGGGTTGTTTGGGTCTTTTGGATCCTCAGGATCTTTTGGGTCTTCAGGTTTTGGTCTCCAAGGTCTTTTCGGTGTTCAGGGTCCATTGGATCTTCAGGGTCTTTTCAGTATTTTGGGTCTTTTGGGTCTTCAGGGTATTTTGGGTCTTCAGAGTCCTTGGGGTGTTCTGGGTCCTTGAGGTCTAGGGATCTTTTGGTTCCTCAGAATCTTTTAAGTCTCTTAATTGGTGGACACACAGTCGTGTTCAAAGATTGCCCATTAAAATCCCACTCATATTCCTCCTAAAGCACTACTCAAAGCTTTTAAAACCTACCCTTATGAAGGGGGACAGACACACACATACATACATACATACATACATACATACATACATACATACATACATACATACATACATACATAATACACAAGCACACATTGTGTTTTATATGGTAGATATATATCATGATATCTCAAAAAGTTGTGGATGAGTTATGACAAAACTAGGTGGACTTGAGTTGGATGAGTTATGACAAAACTAGGTGGACTTGAGTTGGTCAGGTGACAAGAACAAGCCAATTCGATTTTGGTTCAGATCCAGTCTATCAGTGGGATACAAAACGCACTGTCCAGCCTGTGGGAGGTATGCGCTACCAAGTGCCGTTGTACTTTGTTCTGTTTTGCCAAGTGTTGCTCTATGAGGGATTTTTACCCCACGTGCGCAACGCGAAAAGTGGGGTTAAGCAATCGGCGCATACGTAAGTACTTACGTGTCTGCATTTTCTTTAGGAAAACCTTTAACGGAGGAAATTGAAACTTTGCCACATGTTACATGACCATTTCATACAGTGCATATTATTTGGATGCCTTCCCCCTCCTCTGAACTTTCATGGGGAATTAAACAAAGCCTAATACCCAGAGATTAAAAAAAAATAAAAAATTTAGAAGAGTTGGCTCACACCACGTCCTTCTCAAGACTGCACGGGGTAAGTATTATATGAATACCATCTAGTTCAGCAATGTTTTTGTACTTAGACTATCAAAACAAGTAAAAATAGATCAAAGTCAAATAATTTTACTGAGTGAACAAAAAAATTCAATATTTAACCAAAAATAATTCTCAGTAAATAAGTGTTTCCTGTGCTAAAAAAAAAAAGAAGATAAATAACCATTGTATCACAGATAATAATGGATGGTAACTGTTTATATTTGATTGTAAATAAGGAAAGAAACAAAAATGCAATTCATGTTGAAAAGTTCATACATCTAATATGTGTGTGCCACAAGCATCGATTAAACATGCAAATACGAGGGTTCATGGTTACAGGTCAATGTCTGTCTCTATTATTAATAAGTCTACTCACGCCATACGACGTCAGTACACAAACATCCTATCGATGATCGCTCTTCTTAGAAGCAAAGTCCAATTTTGCATAGCTGTTGACGATTATCGTTGTGTGTAGAGCTTTCCCTTCAAATGTTGTTTACAGTGTAGAAACTGCTGCCCAGACAGAAACCACACTCTCAGATAACAAGCAGTGGAACCTGACATCGAGGAACCTCCAAGAAAACCAAAGCACTTGCTACCCACAGTCCAAGCAGAAAATTTCAATTTGGTCAGAATGTCTGTGATAACTCATCTATTCTTCACAAAGGACACTGTGGGATCATTAACCTCCACAAACCAATGTCAGCAGATGGGACGGCCAAGTTAACATCTATTTGAAGGGCTGGCATGCAAATGTATGCTTCACTCTGTCTGTGAAACACCAGTATGAGAGTTTATACCTGGGTCTAGATTTGAACCCAAGATAGACAGCTCATAAGTGAGTGTACCTACCTCAAGGATATCCTGCCAGCCCTATTATAGTTACCAACATATTGTTGCGGATATGAGATTGGCATCCATCCATATCCGCTTGTAAATATTCCCCTATTTCCTCAGTACTTCCCAACTATCCCCAATTCCCCATTCCCTAGTCCCATTTTCTGTAAACAACACTCTGTAGACCCGACCTTCCCCTATTTCCCCCATTAAATGTCGCATCCAGGTCCACCGCATCTCACGTAGACAACTATAGGACATCTTGCTAGTTATTCTTAGTCTATGTCGGTTAAGGACTCGTTTCCATTAATTCTGACTCTTCGTTGCACCAGAATGTGATTGTATGGCACCGTTAGGAAGTTTAGGACCTCCCAATACCTCCCCGCAGCTCTTCCTCACGGTTCAGCAACAACAACAACAACAACAACAGCAACAACAACGGCGGCGGCGCGGGGAGTGCGCGTCCTCACTCCGGCTTGGTTAGCCGCCATCGAACATGTGCTCCGACGGGGTTACCACGTAGGGGCTCGCTGTCAGCTCCTCGTCAAGGGCGGAGCCCGGTAACCCCCCGCACCCAATAGAAGCGGCGGACCGATTCCATCTGGGGCGGAGCCAACGAGCCGAGGGCGTGTCACTCCCCGCTGAGCATGCGCAGGAAGAGGGAGGTGACGTCAGATGCGCGCTGGACTTGAAGGAAGAGAGACGCCACCAACCGAGCGCTGTGACACCTCCCTGCATCTACTGGACCGTGCTGTATCCTGTCCCTGAGCCAAGGTGCACCTTGTGCTATCGACTGCCTGTCCTTCCCTGCCATCAATCCCTGTGTAAGTCAGTCTTGTTCCGTTTGTCTGTGGTCTGTCGGGGATAAGATAAGACTGTGTCTAAGTGCCCATCTTTTCTGTGCTTTACCTCTTACCTTGTAATCTACCCCTTTTCTGCATCACCAATTATATCCTCCTCCGGAGGTCTTGAGAACTGTACCCCCTTGTGTCGTTTCATTTATCCCAGCCGTTGTGTCCTTTCCTTCATTGATTTAGCGTAGCGCGATTCGGCCAACGTTCGAGTGGAATCGGGTGAGTTGGGGAAGAATCGGGTAAACTGTGCGAACACGGCGGCCATTCCGCTCGGTCAAGCAACATCTTAAGTCGTGTCCATAACAATTGGTGTAGGGAAGTGGGATTGGACCCGAAGCGCGCTTCACGCGCTCGAAATTATTAACGGCGAAATTTGATTTTGTTTTACAAAAATAAAAACCCGAATTTTGAAAGTCGCGCTATGGCGGATCAAGACGGCTGGGTTCCGGTAGAGGAGAGTGAGGCAGGGTCGATCCAGGACCAAATTGAGGGACAAGAGGAGAGCGAAGCAGTGAGGGCGGCAGGTTCGCAAAATGGCGCCTCGCACATGGCTGCGGCGGCCGCACCCGCTGCACAAGTGGGAGGGATGGCCCAAATGCAGGCCCTCATGGAGCAATTTATGGCGCAAATGCAGGCGTCCCTCAACCTGCAGAAGGACGATATGAGGGCTAATAGTGAGCAAATGAGGGCTGATAGTGAGCGATTGGGTGAGCGATTGGAGGGCCAAATGGGGGTAATGAGGGACGAAGCGAGGGGTACCGGTGAGGGATTAGACAAGAAATTAGAGGGGTTAGACAATGGGATAGAAGGGGTGAAACATGGGTTAATGGGGGTAGAAAACAGAATGGCCGTTCAGGAGAATCAAATGGAAGGGATGAAAAAGGGGTTAGAGGGGTTAGAAAACAGTATAGAAGGCAAATTGAGGGACATGAGGGACCAAGCGGAAAGGGAAGTTTAAAAAATGGGGCAGCAGATAGAGGGGGTCAGAATGGGGGTAGAAACTAAATTGGATGCTCACAGGGAGGAAATGGAGCAGATGAGGGTGGCATCTGGACAGGAGATGCAAGTGATGGGAGAAGAGATCAGAAGAGGGGTGAGTGAGGAGGTCGGAGGAGTGCGCGAGGAGGTGAGGCACTGTAAGGAGCGCATGGAGAAGGAGGTGAGCAAGGGGACTGTAAAATTGCAAGGTGGCATAGAGGAGTTGACGCTGGGAGTAGAACAACTGACAGTGGGACAAAAGGAGTTGGGGGGCAGGTAAAGAAGAACACAGCGGTAATAGAGGGTTTAAAATCGACACAGAAGGAGATGAAAAAGGACGTAGGGGTAATTAAAAAAGAGTGTCAGACGGTACATGAGGACCTGACGAGGAAAATGAACAAGGTGGTAGAGGTGATGGAGGTTAAAGAGCGGGAGGTGCGGGAGCACATAGAAAAAAATTAAGTGGAGTTAGAGGAAGAACTTAAAGGGGCGCACGAGGAGATGAAGGAGGTGAAGCAGAAATTAGAAGAAGTGGAAGAAGGGGTGAGCGAAATTAAGAAGCGACGGAGAGAGGATAAGAAAGAGATAAAGGAGGAAGTAAAAGAATTGGTCCAAAGTCTGTGTTCGGATCGTGATGATGTGCTCATTAACCGGATGAGGAATTCGCAGGTGATGGAGGAGAAGCGAAGAGAAAGAGGACCCGGTGTAAGTGGTGACCAATATGGTCGTGCGTATGATGCGCCAGGTGATTTAATAAGCTTGGGGGTCGAGATAGACCCGGATGTTGGTGAGAGGCCAAGAGTGAGGTGTATGGCTGGTCCGGAGGGTATGGAACGAGGGTGCGAGCGAGAGGGTCCGGTGATGGGAGAGGTGCGAGGTGTGAGTGAGCAAGGTTGTGGTGGTATGGAATGGGTAGCGGGTTGCGTAAGTGTGACCCATGCATCGACACCAACAGGGGTAGTTTTTAGAGGGACAGGGGAGGCACGAGAGCCCCTTGGGGGTAATGTACTGTGGGGGCCCGGCCGGTTCGGCCCCGCGCTGACCCCGCAAGGGGCGACGCACGGGGTTCCGGCAGGCGGGCAACGACTCGCATACGAGGTGGTCCCACAAGGTCCCACTCGCGCCATATGACGGTGGGTAAGGGTGCCATCCCTGCCACCCTTCCCATGAGGGGGGCAAAGGAGCACTAGCTTATGGGGTTGATGGCAGTGAAAACTAGCCCGGGTGGGTTAGGATATTGTGTGTAGGGCCCTAGAAGATGACATTAGGTAACGTTAAGATTAGTTAGTGACTGATACCTGTAGTGGGGACGCAGGTAGATTAGAGTGGATGATAATGACGAGGGAGCGCAATAGTTTAAAGGGACGACTGGGAAGCGCAAGTTTCAGAGGGGAGTAGTTAGATGAGATGATGCTGTGTGAGAACTGGACAGGTGTGTGGAGCAGTGGATGAGTAGTGAGTGTTGTGGATCAGCGCGAATGCGCTTGGGGAGAGAAGGGTGCAGGTGGCACCAGGTGTGAGAGCACAGGTGTGCAAGTACAGGTGTGTGGAATACCTGGAGTAAGTGGTACGGAGTGGTGTGCATGGTGCGAAGGTGTGGATGGGGGAAGAGTGGACCCCTTTCACGAGTACCCGGGGCGGGTAGTGTAAGTGTTAGGTAGAGGGTATAGGTAAATTGTGGTTGGATATTGGCATTTGTGGTGCGGTTGCAGAATGGTATTGTGGATGGGTGCATTAGTGTTGTGGAAATGGCTGGGCGTGTAGCCTGTTAGTGTGTGTAGTTGGTTTGGGCACTCCACCACTGTGAGGATGTCGGCCAGGTGAGGCCGCAGGTGGGCTCTGGGAGCCGGTAGTTGTGGATGGGGCCCGAGGATCCGGAGGACGGACCCGGGTAGCCCAGTGCCAGAGGGCACCGAGGGGTGACAGAGCCAGGAGAGGGCCTTCCCCAGTTAGTTAGGTTAGGGTGAGGAGCAGGTAAGCTCGGGTGGCAACTACAGTGGTGGAGGTGTGCAGGTGGGTAGATCTGCTGGGAGAGCTACACGTCACAGCCCAGAAATTGTGCGAAGGCACCGGGAGATGAATCGGGGGAGTGAGACCCCAAATTGAGAAGCACCACAGTTTGGGCAATGGGAATTGGTTTTTAGAACCCAGAGTGTAAGTTGGCCAATGGATTGGCAGGGAAAGACCCCGAGTAATGTAAAGTTGTTAAAGTCATTTAGGAAATAGTTAGGATTGATGAACCTGTCGCACCATACGCAGCCATTCACCTGAGGTGATGATGACTCCACACCTGTGTTTCTTTGTTTTGTGTTGCAGGAAAGGAGAATTGCTGTGTGGATTTGTGAGATGCATCACGACGTGGATTCGAGACATTGGGGTGATTCCATCTCTCCCTCCTTAGGAGGGACTGATGATGAATTGGTGATGGCAAATTTTGATGTTGAGTTGGAAATGGCAAATTTGATTGGTTAGGAGGGAGAGAAGACGAATTTGGTTTATGGGAGGAACGGGGAAGACAGTAGGGACGTTTGTTGATGTGTAAAGTAGATGTTTATGGGTAGTGTTGTGTTTTGTGGATACAGTAAGGGGTAAGGGAGGGGCAATGTAGGTTACCTGGTGGGGGGGGGGGCGTACGGTAGGAACGTACCTGTCTCACCTGGTTCCCATGTGCCCCCAGTGTGCATTACCTTATATTGCATGCACTTTTGCGCCCTTACCACCTTACTCACTTGTCTTTTCTTTTGTCTCCCACCTCTGAGGATCTGGCTTTGGGGCAGAGAGAGAGGAGAGAGAGGTGCTGGCTCCGCAGTTGTGGGCCTGTACTTTCGCTGCTTGCTGCCTGGATCGATACACCATATGGACCGCAATTTTTGTGGCCGCCCACAATGGACCGCAGTTCTTTTGCGGGCAAGCACCACCCGTTGATGGACCTCTGGGTCAACGTGGCACCTATGCCATACAGGTGAACCACTTATAGTTGGCCCCCCTGACGGCCACAGTTTAGAAATGGACGTGGTTGGCGCCTTTCTTTATTTCTAAAGAAGCCAGAAGGCCAAGGCACTCCAAGGCAAGACCAGCGGCAGAACATCGGCCGGCTGCGACACCACCGGTGACTATGAACACTTTATTGGTGCACCGGATGGTGCTGACTGTACATGATGGGGTGGTGCTTTTGGTGCTTGGATGGGGTGCTCTGCACATTATTAAAGGCCGTAAGGCCACAGAGCACTCGTGGGTTGGTGTATCGATGCTGGCATGCGTGCTCTCTCTCTATGCATAACATCTGCATGTGTTCCTCAAAGAACAGGTCCTGGATCGTAGTGTAAATATCAGTGTAGTCTTGTATAAATGATGCTCCCTACCGGCTGTATGTTTAGTTTGAGGATTCTTTCCGCGATTCGGTTATCCTGTGGGTGTGTTTCTGTGAGGAGAAGGGTGCAACGTCGCAGGGGGACATATTTACTCATTTGTGAACATCTGTAAAACTGTCGCACTCAGAGTTGAGTTAATAGTAGAGGGAACTACATCTGAGTGCCACACTAACGTAGGTAAAAATTTATCGGGTCGGGACGCCCCGAGGTAGAGAAGGGTGCAATGTTGCGGGTATGAGATTGGCATCCATCCATATCCGCTTGTAAATATTCCCCTATTTCCTCAGTACTTCCCAACTATCCCCAATTCCCCATTCCCTAGTCCCATTTTCTGTAAACAACACTCTGTAGACCCGACCTTCCCCTATTTCCCCCATTAAATGTCGCATCCAGGTCCACCGCATCTCACGTAGACAACTATAGGACATCTTGCTAGTTATTCTTAGTCTATGTCGGTTAAGGACTCGTTTCCATTAATTCTGACTCTTCGTTGCACCAGAATGTGATTGTATGGCACCGTTAGGAAGTTTAGGACCTCCCAATACCTCCCCGCAGCTCTTCCTCACGGTTCAGCAACAACAACAACAACAACAGCAACAACAACGGTGGCGGCGCGGGGAGTGCGCGTCCTCACTCCGGCTTGGTTAGCCGCCATCGAACATGTGCTCCGACGGGGTTACCACGTAGGGGCTCGCTGTCAGCTCCTCGTCAAGGGCGGAGCCCGGTAACCCCCCGCACCCAATAGAAGCGGCGGACCGATTCCATCTGGGGCGGAGCCAACGAGCCGAGGGCGTGTCACTCCCCGCTGAGCATGCGCAGGAAGAGGGAGGTGACGTCAGATGCGCGCTGGACTTGAAGGAAGAGAGACGCCACCAACCGAGCGCTGTGACACCTCCCTGCATCTACTGGACCGTGCTGTATCCTGTCCCTGAGCCAAGGTGCACCTTGTGCTATCGACTGCCTGTCCTTCCCTGCCATCAATCCCTGTGTAAGTCAGTCTTGTTCCGTTTGTCTGTGGTCTGTCGGGGATAAGATAAGACTGTGTCTAAGTGCCCATCTTTTCTGTGCTTTACCTCTTACCTTGTAATCTACCCCTTTTCTGCATCACCAATTATATCCTCCTCCGGAGGTCTTGAGAACTGTACCCCCTTGTGTCGTTTCATTTATCCCAGCCGTTGTGTCCTTTCCTTCATTGATTTAGCGTAGCGCGATTCGGCCAACGTTCGAGTGGAATCGGGTGAGTTGGGGAAGAATCGGGTAAACTGTGCGAACACGGCGGCCATTCCGCTCGGTCAAGCAACATCTTAAGTCGTGTCCGTAACAATATATATGTACAGAACTATGATATATATATATATATCTATATCTATATATTGTAACGGATATGAGAAGTGTAACGAATTTGAGAAGTGTAACAATTTTGAGAAAGTGTAACGAATGTGAAAAGTATGGTTTTGTTGTGTGTAACTGACCCTCGTAATGTAAAGAATGGTCGCAGCTCGTCCTCTTAGTTAATTCCATAAACCTACACACAGGACACGATATATCCTTTTAAATAGTTAGTCCCTTATTCTCTGTGTAGGCTAAGGATGTGTTTCCCACTAGTTTGACTCTTCATTGCACCGAATTAAATAAGAGTAGGCCCTCTGACGCCCCATGGCAGCTTCCAAGTGCCAGGTTCGCCACTTTGCTGCAATTGCCTCTTTAGGCACTTTGCTGCATTTCCATCTGCCGTCCACTTTGCTGCATTTGACTCCATTACGCACGAGGTAACGCCGAAGAAGAAAGGCGGGTCTCCACTAGTCATAGAGGGGAGGAGTAAGTCGGCCCCGCTCATCCAACCCAGAACAAGGGGTTTGGCTTGAGAGGGCGGAGAGAGAACGTTTGGGGAAGGTTCGAAAAGGGTGAAGGGCGGGGACTATATAACCCGCCGCAGGACGCTCCCCAAGGAGATACGAGATGAGCTTTTATGGAGATGGGTCCAGGAGATGCGCTGGAGACGAGCAGGTGTGACCGAGCCGCCGTGAAACGTGCCGCGCTGCAGGAAAAGCGGACCGGGGCAACGCAAGGAGCGCAGGAGGCAGCAGTACAGAGAGAGGAACTTCGCCCGCGCAGTTTGGGACCAAAGCTCGGCTTCTTGACGGCGGTGCCTTCTGGCCCGACCGTGCCCAGTACCCGCTGAACCTTCCTTGCCTCTAAAAGCCACCCATCTCCAAGCCATTCATTCCTGCCTGCATTTCCCCATGTAAGTGTGATCGTCCGTCTGTCTTCAACGTTGTCCTGGGGTTTATTAATTAAGCTTGTATAGGTAAGCTAAAGATTTCACTGTGTGCCTGCTCCTTCCATTTTCTGTGTATAACCAACTGCTCTCTTTGCTTTGGCTTGTGTAAATAATTAATAAAACCTGTTATTCCTCCGTCCGTCTTCTTCTTCTTCCTCTTTACATTCGGTCGCTTTAGAGGTTTCCATATTGAATAGCTGTGGCGCGATACGGCCAACGTCTGGGTGAATCGGGTGAATCGGGAAAACTGTTCGGCCGCGGTGCCTTCGCTAGGCAAACAACATCCTTATCCGCGGACCGTAACAATTGGTGTCAGGAGTGGGATTCGAGGCCCGAACCAAAATTTAAAAAAAACATCTAGGAAAAAATTTGGTCAAAATTTGGAGCTGCTGGAAATTTGTGTTGTTTTAAAGCAAAACCCGAATTTTGAAATCGCGCCATGGCTGGTCAAGGCGACAGGATGGCGGTGGGAGAGATAGACGGGGTAGAATCGACCCAGGACCTTGGGGAAATGTATGTGGATGAAAGGAGGAGAACATTGGCAATGTGGTTGAGGGGGTATCAGGCGTGCAAAATGGCGCCCTCGCGCACGAGGTTACGGGCGCGCAAAATGGCGCCTTTGCGCACGCGGTTACAGCGGCACCAAATTTGGCGGCGCCCGTGACCGTAGCAGCACCGGTGAATTTGGACCTCTTTATGATACAAATAAGGGCGCTCATGGTCCAGACAGGTGAAGACCTGAGGAATGACTTGGGGAACCGGATGGATGCTCAGGGTGAGCGGTTGGGAAACCAAATTGTGGGATTGAGGGCTGATAGTGAGCGATTGGGGGGCGAAATGGGGGGGGGCAAATGGGTGAAATGGGGGGCAAAAGGGCGAAATGGGGGGCAAAATGGGAGAAATGGGGGGCAAAATGGGAAAAATGGGGGAACGGCTAGAAGCTAAATTTGAGGGGTTAGACAACGGAATAAAAGAGGTAAAGAATGGGTTAACAGGGGTGGAAAATAGAATGGCTGCCCAGGAGAATCAGTTAGAGGGGGTGAAAAATGGGTTGAGGGGGTTAGAAGATAGGATGGAAGACAAATTGCGGGAGATAGGGGAGCAATCCGCCCGAGAAATTAAACAAATGGGAGAGCAGATAGAGGAGGTGAAAATCGGGGTAGAAACCAAACTGAATGCTCAGAGGGATGAATTGGGACAGATGAGGGTGGCATCTACAAAAGAGAGGCAGGAGATGAAAGAGGAGATACGACGAGGTGTAAGTGAGGAGGTCTCGGGGGTACGCGAGGAGGTAAAGCGAGGTGAAAAGCGTATGGAGAAAGAGGTGAGGAATAATACGGCGAGGTTACAAGGGGGAATAGAGGGTCTGACGCGGGGAGTAGAACAGCTGACGGAGGGACAAAAAGAACTAACGGAGCAGGTTCAAAGGAACACTGCGGTACTAGGAGGGTTAAAAGCGACACAAAGAGACATCAAGGACGACTTAATAGCGACACAGAGGCAATGTCAGATGGTACGTGAGGGACTGACAACGAGGTTGGACGAGGTGACGGAGGTAATGGAGACGAAGGACCGAGAGGTGAGGACGCACATAGAGACGGTCAAGGTAGCCTTAGAGGACGAGATAGAGGAGACGCACCGGGAAATAAAAGAGGTGAAGCAAAAATTAGAGGAAGTGGAAGACGAGGTGAGTGAAATTAAGAAGAGACGGACAGAAACTAAGAGAGAAATACAGGAGGAGGTGATGGAATATGTACAAGGTCGGTGCTCAAATGGTGATTATGTGCTCGCTAACCAAATAAAGAGTTTGCAGGTGGCGAAGGAGGTGCGGAGACGAGGTGCCAAGGTGAGTGGCGATATATTCGGCAATGTATATGATGTGAGGAAAGCTTCAGTCGGCTTGGGGGTTGATTTGGATCCGGGTGTTCGTGAGAGGCCGTTGGTGAAGTGTGCGACAGGTACGGTGTGCAGAAGAGGAGGTGTGCGAGAATGTCTGGCTCTGGGGTGTGTGAGGAAAAAGTGCGCGCCGAGGAGTGAGTGTGCTGTCGAGAGTGAGTTGGTCGTAGGGCGTGTGCGAGGGAGCACATGGAAGCGCGGTGTGGTGAGTGTTACAGAGGATGTAACGAGAGAGTGTACACCTGTGGTGAGTGTTACGGAGGAAGTAACAGGAGAGTGTGCGCAAGAGGATGCGCGAGAAAGGTGTGTAACGGACAGGTGCATGGGGAAAGAGTGCACTGTCAAGAGTGAGGGAGAATGCACACCTGTGGTGAGTGTTACAGAGGGTGTAACGGGAGAGTGTGCACGAGAAAGGTGTATAACGGACAGGTGCATGAGGAAAGAGTGCGCTGTCGAGAGTAAGGGTGAGTGCGTTGTTAAGAGTGGTGGTGAAAGTAGTGAGAGTGACACGGAGCGTGAGTTGGTTGTGACAGGTGAGAGAGGATGTACACCTGGAATGGAAGGAAGCACACCTGGAATGGTAGAGCATGTGTGGGAATGCACACTTGAGTTGGTAGTGAGGCACGTGGTTGGGTGTGCGAGTGAGAGCACGCCTGTGATTTTCACCGAGGAGGTGACCGAGGAGGGGGCGCGAAGAGGTGTGTTGGTGAGGTGTGCGAACGATGAGTGTGTGCCAAGGTGTTCGGTGGTCAGGTGTGTGACCAAGTCTGTGAGCGAAAGAACGAGTGCAATAACGAAGTATGCGGGGTGTACGGGCGGCGTTGGAGCATCGAGCTCAGTGAGGGTGAAAGGGGTAGCGTATGCGTGTAAGCATGCAGGTGAGGCATCGACGGTAACTGGGTTAGCGGTTAGAATGACATTTAGCCGAATCGGGCCCTTGGTGCGCGTCGGGCAGCTTCGCGTGCCGCGAGGACCAGCGGGGATCCGAACCACGGCGGGTTCGAAAAGGACCGCCGTACGTGATCCACGCTGGGCCGCGTTTGGAACGGCCGCGTCCGTGCTCCGCTAGGCGGAACGGGCAGCCCGATAGGAAGGGTCGTCATGGCGACCCCCTTTTCTTGAGGCGTTCCGGCAGGTCGAGATCGGGCCATGGGATGGCTCCGTGCCGAGGTGGTGCGTGGGATCTCGGCCCGGGTAAACCTTCCCTGCACCGAGTGCCGGACGTATCCAGCCACCGGCACCAAACAACCCGCATTTATTGCTCGGCTTTACGAAGCCGAGCTTTAGAAGTGAATTGGCGCACCGAGAGGCACTAGTGAGAAGACTGATGATGAGGATAGTGGTCTGGACCCGAAATTATAAAAACAAAATTTGATGATTGGCAAAGGGATTGGCAGAGTGATGATTGGCAGAGGATTGGTAGAGTGATTGGCAAATTTTTGATTGGCTGAAATTTGGTGAGCAAAATTGGTAGTGGAACGTCCCCGATGTGGTGGGATGGCAACTCTGTCATCCCTCACACGGGGGGCAAAGGAGCACTAGTTTTATGGGGTTGATGGCAGTGAAAACTAGCCCGGGAGGGTTAGGATATAATGTGTAGGGATCTAGAGGAGATGACAATAGGTAACGTTAAGATTAGTTAGTGACAATGACACCTGTAGTGGGGACGCAGGTAGTTTAGAGTGGATGATAATGACGAGGGAGCGCAATAGTTTAAAGGGGCGACTGGGAAGCGCAAGTTTCAGAGGGGAGTAGTTAGATGAGATGATGCCGTGTGTTTGAGGATTGGAAGTGTATTGTGAAAAGTGTGTAAGGAACAGGTGAGATTGCACAGGTGTGCAACGACAGGTGTATGGAGAATGGTTGTGTGGAATAAATGGTCTGGAATATATGGAGTATTGGAATGGATGGTCGTGGAGTGAGTATGATGGAAACTATGGAGTGGAGTGGATGGTGCGAAGGTGTGAATGGGGGAAGGATGGACCCCCATCACGAATACCCGGGGCGGGTAGTGTAAGTGTTAGGTAGAGGGAACAGGTAAATTGTGGTTGGATATTGGCATCTGTGGTGCGGGTGAAAGAATGGTATTTGGATGGGTGCATTAGTGTTGTGGAAATGGCTGGGCGTGTAGCCTGTTAGTGTGTGTAGTTGGTTTGGGCACTCCACCACTGTGAGGATGTCGGCCAGGTGAGGCCGCAGGTGGGCTCTGGGAGCCGGTAGTTGTGGATGGGGCCTGAGGATCCGGAGGACGGACCCGGGTAGCCCAGTGCCAGAGGGCACCGAGGGGTGACAGAGCCAGGAGGGGCCTTCCCCAGTTAGTTAGGTTAGGGTGAGGAGCTAGGTAAGCTCGGGTGGCAACTACAGTGGTGGAGGTGTGCAGGTGGGTAGACCTGCTGGGAGGGCTACACGTCTCAGCCCAGAAATTGTGCAAGGGCACCGGGAGATGTATCGGGGGAGTGAGACCCCAAAATTGAGAAGCACCACAGTTTGGTCAATGGGAATTGGTTTTTAGAACCCATAGTGTAAGTTGGCCAATGGATTGGCAGGGAAAGACCCCGGGTAGTGTAAAGTGTGTTAATGTCATTTAGAAAGTAGTTAGGATGAAAATCTCCTTGCACCATCTGCATCCACTCACCTGAGGTGACAGGTACTCCACACCATGCCAGGTGGTTTTTATTATTTTTATTGATGCAAATGTTGGAATGTGAGATGCATCATGACGTGGGTGTGACATTGTGCCTTGATGTTCCATCTCTCCCTCCTTATGAGGGTTGATGATGAATTGGGTGATGGCAAATTTTGTATAGAGGGATTGTGGAGACGAATTTGGTGTAGGGGAAATATGGGGAAGATGTGACGGTAGCGACGGCTTTGTAAATGTGTAGATTTTGTACATATGGGGTAAGGGCAAGGGTAGTGTAGGTGACAGGGGGGGTGCCGTACGGTAGGGACGAGCTTTCTCATTTCGCTCTCCGTACGCACTTCACCTTGCATTGCCTTATTGATGTGTACCCTTGTGACCTTACCCCTCGCTCATCTGTTTCCCCCCCTTTTGTCTCCCACCTGAGGACAGTGCGCCACTGGGTGTTGAGGGGAGCGTGCGGGGGTCGTCTTGTGTGCCAGGACCCTCTCAACCAGCATGCATTGCATTGATGTACCACTTTATGGACCGCTGTTCTGCGGCCAAGTACCACTTGATGGACCCCAGGTTCTGGGGCAGGGCACCTCTGTTGGAGACCGGCCATCATAGCCAGGGAATCTTGCTTGCGGACCTCGGTAAGGTGGCACCTATGCCAAACAGGTGGACCACCCTTAGTTGGCCCCTGTGGCCCTAAATAAAAATGGACACGGTTTGTGCTTTTTATATGTCCAAGTAGGCCACATGAAGCAAGAGGACATCGGGAAGAACATCGGCCCAGCAGAGAAGAAGAAGACCACCACCAGTTGTTTTTTTTTGTGTGTTTATTGCAAACAGTAATGACTGTGCACTGGTTGGTGCGTTTGGGTGCTTTTGGGTGCTTTGGTGTTATTGGTACTGGTGCATCGATGCAATGCGTGCTGTCTCCTCCCTCCCAACAGGAATTTCCTTCTCTTTGTTTCCCTAAAAAGAAAAGAAAAAAAAAACACAGGTCCTGGGTTGCATTGTAAATAAGAAAGAACATCACTGTAAATAATTCTCCCCACCGTAAATGTATAGCTTGAAGACAATTCCGTAATTCGGTTATCCTGTGGGCGCAAATCTGTTAGGCAGGGTGCAATGCAGCAGGGGGACATATTTATTGGTGTTTTAAAATTGTCACACTCAGGGTCAGGTTAATTGTAGAGGGAATTACACCTACGTGTCACAATAAGTTAAAGTTTTATAGGCCCGAGCACGGGCCTGAAGGAAGGAGGGTGCAGTGTAACGGATATGAGAAGTGTAACGAATTTGAGAAGTGTAACAATTTTGAGAAAGTGTAACGAATGTGAAAAGTATGGTTTTGTTGTGTGTAACTGACCCTCGTAATGTAAAGAATGGTCGCAGCTCGTCCTCTTAGTTAATTCCATAAACCTACACACAGGACACGATATATCCTTTTAAATAGTTAGTCCCTTATTCTCTGTGTAGGCTAAGGATGTGTTTCCCACTAGTTTGACTCTTCATTGCACCGAATTAAATAAGAGTAGGCCCTCTGACGCCCCATGGCAGCTTCCAAGTGCCAGGTTCGCCACTTTGCTGCAATTGCCTCTTTAGGCCCTTTGCTGCATTTCCATCTGCCGTCCACTGTGCTGCATTTGACTCCATTACGCACGAGGTAACGCCGAAGAAGAAAGGCGGGTCTCCACCTCGTCATAGAGGGGAGGAGTAAGTCAGCCCTGCTCATCCAACCCAGAACGAGGGGTTTGGCTTGAGAGGGCGGAGAGAGAACGTTTGGGGAAGGTTCGAAAAGGGTGAAGGGCGGGGCCTATATAACCCGCCGCGGGACGCTCCCCAAGGAGATACGAGATGAGCTTTTACGGAGATGGGTCCAGGAGATGCGCTGGAGACGAGCAGGTGTGACCGAGCCACCGTGAAACGTGCCGCGCTGCAGGAAAAGCGGACCGGGGCAACGCAAGGAGCGCACGAGGCAGCAGTACAGAGAGAGGAACTTCGCCCGCGCAGTTTGGGACCAAAGCTCGGCTTCTTGACGGCGGTGCCTTCTGGCCCGACCGTGCCCAGTACCCGCTGAACCTTCCTTGCCTCTAAAAGCCACCCATCTCCAAGCCATTCATTCCTGCCTGCATTTCCCCGTGTAAGTGTGATCGTCCGTCTGTCTTCAACGTTGTCCTGGGGTTTATTAATTAAGCTTGTATAGGTAAGCTAAAGATTTCACTGTGTGCCTGCTCCTTCCATTTTCTGTATATAACCAACTGCTCTCTTTGCTTTGGCTTGTGTAAATAATTAATAAAACCTGTTATTCCTCCGTCCGTCTTCTTCTTCTTCCTCTTTACATTCGGTCGCTTTAGAGGTTTCCATATTGAATAGCTGTGGCGCGATACGGCCAACGTCTGGGTGAATCGGGTGAATCGGGAAAACTGTTCGGCCGCGGTGCCTTCGCTCGGCAAACAACATCCTTATCCGCGGACCGTAACAATATATATATATATATATATATATATATATATATAAACATATATATATATATATATATATATATATATATATATATATATATATATATATATATATATATATATATATACAGTATATATATATATATATATACATATATATATATATATCTAGATATATATATATATATATATATCCAGATATATATATATATATATATATATATATATATATATATATATATATATATATATATATATATATATATATATATATATGTATATACACACACACACACACACGTTTTCACATTTTGTTGCCTTGTAGCCTGCAGTTAAATTGCATTAAATCAGACTTTTTCCACCTGTATTTACACATCGTAACCCACAACTTCCAAGTAAAAAACAAATTTCAGAAAATTAATTTAAAATACCACTCTGCTACATATATATATATATATATATAAGGAATAAAGTTAAGCAAGCCTAAACAATAGTCTGTCTTGCTTCCGACAGAAAAACAAAATTGAATCAAAATCAAATTATCTTTCAAACATAAATGAAAGAACCCTCCAGGCACAGGCTGTTTTCCTTTCATCAGTCAGCAATTGTGCACACCCAGCAGGGTAGAGGTATCAACTTGAAAAAAGCACTTTCATCTGGTCGTTAGTTGAAGAAAATAATGATGTTGCTGCCTACTTTTATTAGCGCATTAGCTTACTATTGCCCACATAGGACATAGTGAAGGCCAAATATGAGAAATGATTGAGATGAACTATGCCGGGATGTCCTACAGTTAAACTGGATGTCGTCTTGACTTGCATCGGCATGTTATTCGAATATTGGTCTGCAAACATCACCAAATCAATGATGTTAAAGACGGGCCTTGATCTCGAAGACCAATGGTGACTTCTAACAGAGACATTGCAGCTCTGATCACGCTTCTCCGACATATTCCTTTTGCCGAAAGCACAGTGCTGCAGCTTGAATAGAGTCTCTCTTGGAAGATATCCACAAGAACTGTGCAGAACAGACTTCATGCTGTAGACTGCAAAACCAGGAGACCGAAAAATTGCCCTTTTCTCACACCAAAACAGAAGGCAAACCCATTGACATGGATCTTGGATTCTGGAGGATGATCCATTGATTTGATGAGAGACGATTTCTCCCGCTTGCAATCGATGGTCGAACTCGGAGTTGGCCGAAACCTAACACGGCCTATACACCCAGGAACACTGAAGAATCCATCCTGTTTGCTGATGAATCCGATATAATAGGGGACTTCCTGTTACGATTGTAAACTTGACCTGGTTACTGGACAGGATATAGTGATAGGCAAAAAAATAACATAGGGCCATTTTGGATTGTGTTGCTGTTCCATAATTCGCCAACTACAAACCTCTCACAAGACTTGTATTCAGGGATGACAATGCCATACCCCACTGTCCGTTTACAGCTACTGAAATTTTCCGAAACAATGCCATCACAACATTGCCCTGGCTGGCAAAGAGTTCTAATTCACATCCAATAGAGCAGGTTTGGGACATTTTGAGTTTCAAACTCAAGACCCTAAGATATTTTCAGGCTTTGCAGATGTGGTGATTGGACTGGTGCAAATACTCCAACTCCTCCTTAGGCACAGGCTCATGATCCGCAACAAAAGACCCTGATGATGAGGCAGGAGAACCAGCAACTAAGATGGGACCATTCACATGAAAGGCGAGAGAGAATGGTTTTACGTTTATCTTATACAGGGTGAGCCAGAAATATGGTTATTTTTAACACTCGTATAAAGGCAATAAAAAGTTGTATTGTAAAAGTATTGTAAAAGTATTGTAACGTAAAAGTATTGTAAAAGTATTGTAAAAGTATTGTAAAAGTATTGTAAAGTAAAAGTATTGTAAAAGTATTGTAAAAGTTGTAAAAAGTTGTATGTAAAGTAAAGGTTGTATTTCAAAACAAATTTTTTTACAAGAAAGTGAAGTACATAACATGCCATTTATTTGTGGAAAATAACATCTAGGAGATGTGCACCATTTAGTCTGACACATTCCTCCAATCTTGGACGCCAATTATTCATGACGTTCTGCAACATGGCCACATCAATATCATTGATTTTGCGTCTGATGTTTTCCTCAAGTTCATGAAGAGTTTGTGGACGGTTAACATACACTTTGTCCTTTAGATATGACCACAAGAAAAAATCACATGCAGTCAAATCGGGTGACCTCGCTGGCCATGGAATATCGCCGTTTCTGGAAATGATATGCTTTGGAAAGAGCGCTCTTACAGTAGTCATGGACACTCTGGCGGTGTGGGAGGTTGCACCATCTTGCTGAAACCATGTCATTAGGCTCACTTCTGCAAATCTGTTTAATTCTCTGGAGCGGAAGTTAGAAACAATATCGAGCTGCAGGATTAGTGACGGCATTTCCGTTATCGTTCTCAAATAAGTAAGGCCCTATGATGCCGAACGACGAAAGTGCACACCACACTGTGACTTTGGGACTGTGTAACGGTTTCGTGTGCATTTCTCTTGGGTTTTCAGCTGCCCAAAAACGAGTATTTTGCTTGTTGACATAGCCACACAGATGAAAATGTGCTTCATCAGACATTAGCAAATTGTTAGCAATGTTTTGGTTTTCATTTCCGTCCATAAATGAAAGCATTCCTTCACAAAAATTCTTGCGGGCAATCCCATAATCTTTTCTTAATTCCTGGACAGTTTGAATTTTAACAGGATAAAAGTTTAAATACTTATGCAATATGCGGCATAGTGACGTGTGAGAAATTCTTAAGGCTGATGCATTCTTTCAGCTGGAGCGATGCGGACTTCTCAAAACTGACTCCCTTACACGCTCAATGTTTTGTGCTGTTCTTACTGATCTGGGTGCTCCCGGCGGCTTCTCTTTTAAAGTTGAACCGGTCCTCTCAAACACCTGAACCCATAACTTGATAGCACGAACAGACGGCACATTTCCATGACGTTGAACATTGAAATGGAGTTTGAATTGACGTTGTGCAGCAGTTGCACTATCATTATTCTTGTAAAAAGCTTTGATAGCGAAAGCGCATTCTCAATTCCACATGGTCACTCAAGTGTTCTGCCTGCAAAAAATATAACTACACCAGTAAAAACTAAAAATAATAAAAATGCATGTTAATGTTAATAAAAATGTACTTCAATATCATGAATGAATTTATTTATGAAATACAATTTTTTATTTCCTTCACACGAATTTCAAAAATGACCATATTTTGGCTCACCCTGTACTAGTGGGGTATATGCTTACACATTGTGTAAGAAATAACAAACCGTGCTTCGTACGTTCGTGTATAATTAATAGAAGCGTTATAATTATAGACAAGCATCACCGACCTGCTGCTAGATATCAATTTAAGTATATTTTTTATTTTGATTTTACGGATGTGTTTACTGTTTTATGTAAATTTTCATTGAGATTTTTATTTCACAATTTACAGTTATAGAAATTACATTTATCAAATGCAAGATATCAATTGAGGTTGTTTTTTTTACGTATGCGTTTCAGGTTTTAAAAAAATGTAAACTCTCATTTACAGACGCTTTCTGACAGTTCTGTGATTTTTCGCAGTGTACCGGCTTCGATGTTCATCAGCACGCCAAATTTCAGATTTCTACGACAGCCCGGAGGTACTGAACATTAATATCAGTCAGTGTTTAGCCAGAGCTTTATACATATGATGTATAATAATAATAATGTTCCCTTAAAAGGAACTTTCATGCAGAAGGAGTGCATTTGACCCATCAAATCCTGCATTATTATTACGACCTACGGCTGTTTGTCTGTACTCTATCCTTTTTAAAACTGTGTGCATCAAGCAAGGAAACAGCACGTACCATTTTAAAGTCTTTGGTCGGCTGGAGTTCAAACCATCGCCCTCTCTACGCCGAGTCTGGTAAAGTTCTTTTTTTTTAACTGGGACTATCTAGTTATGATAAAATGAATGATTTATGTCAATTTATTCCTACTAAATCAATGAAAATATATGTCAAAATCTTACGATACTGCACACTGCCTTTTTCATTATCGAATGTGCCAATATATCGACAGTTTGAAAAATGTAGTATTGTGTTGCTGATATTTTTACCTCTGCCACTGAAGGTGGACGATATTGATATTGAACTAGAACGACACTCTTCAACGTCACAACATCGACCGCTTTGCCTACACCCACATTATTAGATCATTATAATACTTGTACCAAGTTTGATGTAAATCCATTCATCTGTTCTCGAGTTATCACATTTTTATCTGACATGACCTCTGACCTTTGATCTGTTGATGCCATAATCCAAACAGTTCATCTTTTCATCATATATACTTATACCAAGTTTATTCAAAATCCCATCACTTGTTCACAAGTTGGCATGGCAACCTAATTTTTACTTAACATGACCTCTGACCTTTGACCTCTAGACCCCAAAATTTAATCAGTTCATGTTTACATCATTATACATACCTGTACCAAGTTTTAATTTAAATCCCTTCAGCTATTCACAAGTTATCACATTTTTACCTGTCATGACTTCTGACCTTTGACCTCTTGACCCCAAAATCTAATCAGTTAATCTTTTCCTCATTACGCATACCTGCACCAAGTTTGACTAACATTCCTTCAGCCGTTCTTAAGTTATCGTGGTAACGAAGTAATTGTAATTTAACATGACCTCTGATCTCTAACCTCTTGACCCCAAAATCGAATGAGTATATCTTTGCATCATAATATATAATTATACCAGGTTTGGTGAAAATCCCATGACTGGTTTACAAGTTTGCTCAGTAACAGAATTTTTGTATCTATGCAGTATATCATAGAATAGCTTTGAAAAAGTACGTACCGTATCCTTATTTTTAGGAAAACCAAGACAACTCGGTTAGGGTCCATCCCTTTGTTTCCCTTTATATCTCATTTTTTAAGATATCGAGGCTCGTGGAAAAGTTGATAACTTTTGAGTTTTGTCTGAAAATGGCTGAAGTGATTGAAATATATTGTTCATGTTCTTATCACCTTTCGTTGTGGATGAAAAGCCAAAACTGCAACCATATACTATATATATATATATAGGATATGGTTTGGTATATATATATGTATATATATGTATATATATGTATATATATGTATATATATATATATATATATATATATATATATATATATATATATATATATATATATATATATATATATATATATATTAGGGTGGTGCTCAAAATAATTTTTTTTAAATATTTACTGGGACATGGCTTTATGTTGTTCCTTTTGTTCCAAAATGAAAAGACACCAAATATGAAAGCAATCTGATTTTATTTAGGGGTGCCACATCAGCCTTCAATCTAAAGGTGTCTACAAAACTTTTCTATATATGGATCGAAAGCAAAACCAGAAGTTTGTTTTATGAAAATCCACCCTCCACTCACTTTCTTTGTATTCTAGCAAACACAAGTTACAATAGCTGCACAAATAGCACTATATTGCTATGAAAACTCAAATTCAATGATAACAATCCAAATGTTCAGTTCATAAAATGAAGAGACACCATATCACATAATATTTAAAAACCCAAATATAATGAGAAATGTAACTCCTATTTCTGGGCCTGTTTCACCACTGTTGCCTTCCTGGCATCGGGGTACATCTTCCTGTGAGCAGCAACAACTTGGAGCAGAGCTTGCTTTTGCTCTTCATCCTTTGTAAGGAGCTTATTGTAGTCTTGTATCAATGCGACACCCCTTTCTGCCCTGTCGTTCACCACGACTAAGCCACTGGTGGCTTTCTTTGCTTCCTGAAAGCTGGTTTATTGCTCCCATGAACCAGGATCCTTATCCATCCAATCAGTTGGGGTCCCTAGGATGCTGAAGAAATGCTTGGTGTGTTTTGTTATGAGGCCAGCGATTGACAGGGCGGTTCCTCGTTTGATAGCTGGTCTCTTTGGAGAGGGGTTTTCACCGTCATTTTTCAATGCTTCAATCATATTGATCTTGCTTTCTTTGTCAATTCTGGTGTCAAAGAATGCAAATGCCACTAGTACTGGGCTCATGTACCACGTGTGGCGGCCAAGTGCCTTCAAGGCTGCCTGAGCCATCTTCTGATTGATTTGTTCAAACTTTTCCAACTTCTTGAAGAGGTTAATGTCATTCAGGGGAGCCTCAATAGCTTGTGGAGCCCGAAACCAAGCCTGTACATACACAAGGCAGACAAAAATGTTGAAGGCTCGGAGTTCTCTCGCCTCTCGAAGTGTCAAGTGGAACTCTGACCGACACATGAACACCTGTAGTGAATATAGTGCTTTTGCCATCCATCTGGCTCTGTGCATTGCTCCTGGAGCCATGATCCGGATTCCACGAGGTGGGATTCCTCCCATGTAGATGACAGTCAGTTCTAGGAGTTCACGATAATTATCTCGTGGCTGCTGATCTTTCAAACACACAAGAGCAAATTCCAGAGCTTCATCCATCATGTCATTGTTCTGTGCAAACTCAGCTGCCGTATCAGGATCTGTGAATCCATTTTTTGGTTGGTGATGGGCAATGGACGGCCACTCCGCCTGAAACCGCTTAAAAAGCTGGATGTCAGGGCCTGATGAAGGACCGAAAAGAGTGGTGAAAACATCTCCCAGAATGATTTCGTGCGCATGATGGCGGCAAGCCAAATGAATTAGTTCAGTCTGTAGCTTCTTTTCAATGAGGACAGCAGCCCCTCCACGAACACCTGAATTGCTGGCCGTTGTGTCAAAAGACAAAGCCTTCACCTTGCCCACAAGGTTCCAGCTCTTCAGTGTGTCCACTACAGCGGTTGCCATAGCTTCTCCTCCCCCGTCAGGTAACTTGGGAACATTCAACAGCTGCTCCATTCCATGGTACTGGTTGGACACAAGGATTGGAAGACGATCCACCTTCACATGCACAAAATCTCCAGTGACATCGGGAAGAAGCTTTCCATCCCAATGGACCACTAAAGGACCCTGCACATTATGATGAAATGCTTCTTTTATTTCGTCCATGGTTTTGCATCGATGCATCATGCGATTCCGCCGCACTGTCCATCGGTTCAGTGCCAGCTCTGCAGGATCCCATCCTACTGCTCTACAAATGGATGCCAAGTTGTGGACAGCCATTCGGTCACTTGTTTTCGTACGATCCAAAGAAGCTGCGACTTCAGGAGTGACAATGTTGATAGGCCTTCTTTTCTTGGGACGAGATATCCCACCATCAGATGATGAAGAACCAGCCTGTGCCGTGGTCTCAGAGTCAGAGTCTGAGTCTGTGACTTCCATAGCAGTAGCACCCTTCATGACCATTTCCTGTCTCTTATTTTCCTTCTCTGCCTTAGTCTTCTCCTTTTCTTCCCTTTCTTTCTTTCGCTTCGTTTTTGCTTCCAACACAGTGTCTACAGATCCCATTGAAGCCTTCCTCTCTGAGAATTGATCGTGAAGAAACTTCCTGTCCTCGGGGTTGGTGATTATGGCCTCCGAATCTGCATGCCTAAGATCAAACGTCTTCTCCAAGCAGGCCTTGAAGGATGCTTCCTTTTTCTCTTGGGTCGCACCACCCCGCTTTGGACCTTTTTGGAAGCTCCTCCATTCTTCATATAGCCTCTCCAAACGATGGATGCAGTGCTGCTTCGTCGTTGTAGGTAGGTGAGCTTTTTCCCAGAACTTCACAACCTCTTCAATGGTGAGGGTTGCACTCTCCCGGGCAGTGCGATTCTCCTTCTTCAGGTGATGGAAAAACAGGACAAGAGATTGATGCACAGTCGGGAGCTTGGCACCTTTGATGGCATCTCCAGAAGTGGACCCAATGAGATACACATTATCCTGAGCCCGAGTTTTCAATGAAACACTGGTACTAGCACATGCCATATCTGCAAAATACGCAAGAATGTGGGTAAAATCCTGTTAATTCTTATTCCACAGGGTCACTCTCTACAAAAGAGCCACAGTCAATAAGTTAGGCCTACATATTACACACTAAAAAAGCGTACCCCTGACCCCGGGAACCTGTACAAAACATGCATGAAAATTGCCCAGATAGTGATCATAGGAAGTCTCAAAACTGTATGTATAATATATTGTATATAACTATATATATAATGTATAATGTGTATTTATGTATATTTATTATTTAATGTATATTTTATGTATAAATTTAATGTATATTTAATTATAATGTATATATATTGTATAACTATATATTTATTTATTATATTTAAATTTTAATATATTATATTTATTTTTAATATATTATTTAATGTATTATATTTGTCTATATTTGTATAATTGTCTATCGTATAATTGTATATATAATGTATAATATAATATATATTATTATTATTTAATGTATATTTACTATATATTTATTTTTAATATTATATTTAATGTATATATATAATTATGTATTTATTTTGTGTATATACAGCCCAAAAAATGGGAATTCCTATTTTTGCATGGGGGAAAATTCATCACTGATGTGGCACCCCTAAATATTATTGGATTCCATTCAAATTTGGTGTTGTTTCCTTTGACACCAAAAGGAACAAAGATAGACCATGTCCCGGAGAAAATCTGCATTTTGATTTTTTGAAGCCCACCCTAATATATATATATTGTTATGGATATGAGGATTGTGTTTTTTTATTGTGTTTTTTATTATTAGTGCTTTATTCTGGACCCTCCTTACTCCAGTTATGTATAAAGGTCAAAAGGGCGTCCCATAATTAGGTCATAAACAATCACGTCAGCCAATCATAGATACCCCTGTTCAATAGTTATATCTTTATTATGTGTATTAGGGTAAGGCCTTGTCTTCCATTAAGATGACACTCCATTGCACCAAGTGAAATAAGATAGATTCCCTTCATTCTTCATTCCCATTCCCAAAACCTCCATTTCCCCTTTCGTCATTGCCAAGCCTCAATTGCCAATTACATCCCCTCCAAAACCACCATTGAACATGTGCTCGGGTCGGGGAAGAAGGGCGTACCCGCCCGTCGTCATCAAGGGGGGAGCCAGAGGGTCGCACGACCAGCCAGGGCTGAAGCGAGCTCACCGAGGGGGCGGGTCCTCAAGGCCGGCGGCTTTATCGCCTGAGGTGCTATAAAAAGCGCACGCGCAAGAGCCGAGGAGTTGTTGGACCAAGAGAGAAAGAGTGGTTGGACAGGGAGACGTGCAAGAGAGTTGTTGAGTTGAGGGGTTGGACCAGATGAGCTTTGACAAGACGAGAGAGACGAGTCCTAAAAAGAGCACGCGACGTCCACTCAGCCGCAGCAGGAGCAGCAGCCACAGCAGCAACAACAGCCGCTTGGGGCCTGGACGGCAGTTTTGAGCAGGGCCGCAAAGGAACGGCGGCTGCGAAACGCGCCGATCGTGCTGCAGGACCCGTTGGACCTTCCTCTCCCTCCAGCCATCCACCTCCTGCCTTTCCATCCTTTTATGTACGTGAGTTTGTTCTGTGTGTCTTGTCCCTGGGTATTAATTAAGCTCGTATAAGCTAGCGTTGCACTGTGTCTCTGATTCTTCTGTAAATCTGTAAATTAATTTATTATCCTTCCTTCTCCTTGGTTACTTTGAGCGTGTAAATAGTAAATAAATTATATTCGTATTCCCTATTTTTGTCTTCTGCTTCTTCACATCCGTGTCACTTTTGTCTTTTCCATATTGAATATCTGTGGCGCGATCCGGCCAACGTTCGGGAATCGGGTTAGTCGGGGTAACTGTTCGGCCGCGGTGCCATCCGCTTGGCAAACATCTTATCCGCGGTCCGTAACAATATATATATATATACATTATTTATATATATATATATATATATATATATATATATATATATATATATATATGCAGAAATGTTCCCTCGCCTTCAACGTCCTCGAGTTTGTTGTGCTCATAAGTGGAGTTACAAAACTGGAGGAGCACTCAGTCGAACGCATACCTATGCCAGGCTGAACAGTTTACGTTTTGTTTTCCACTGATAGGCCGGATCCTCATAAAGACCTTCATCAAAATCTAATCAGCTTGTCTTGTCACCTAACCACCCTGTCCACCAAGTTTTTTTCCGAATCCTCCACAACTTTTTGAGATATCCTGCTCACATATAAACAGATAGACAGGGGTGAAATTATAACCTCCGTTCACCTTTGGTGGTGGAGGCAATTACACAAATATTAAGCTGTGAATAAAAAGGGAACAGGGACATCAGGGGATCTGTGGAAGGGAGAAGGCTGGGGCGGGGTAAAACAAATGGACACGACAAGGACTTTCAGGAAACAAAACAGAATTTGAAAAATGTAGATTTGTGGTGTAATAACGTGGATAGAAAAGATCAAGGTTTTGGATGGGGGGAGATAAAGAGATGGTGGTGAACATCTGTTTTGAAGACCTGGAAGGAGAAGTGGGATTGAAGAGAGTGAAGGACCAGAGGCAGGGAAAAGCGAGGAATGAAAGAGTGAAGGTGAACAGAGAGTCTTGATTTTGGCAGTTGTACCAGAAGAGGGTTGCTGGCAGATCTTGTGCGTCCTGCAGGAATATTTGGGGGATGGAGCACAGACAAGGTGCACAGACAGGTGGAGCAAGGCCGGAGAGGAGTCGGTAGAAGACAGAAAGTCCACCAACCTGCCTGCGGTGAGTGAGTGAAAGGCCCTCGGAGTTAGCTTCATCGCGGGAGATTCCAATGATTCTGAAAGCTTTAGTTTCAAAAGCGTGAAGCCGAGCTACGTGTGAGGCAGGAGCACCGGCCCAGAGGGGAGAGCAGTATTCCATTGAGCTGTGGATGAAAGACTTGTAAGTGGTGAGGAGCTCAGGTGTGCCAAGGAAGGACTTCGCACGACGGAGGATGTCCAGTCGGCGACTGACTTTGGAGGCCAGGTTGGAAATGTGGTTTTCCCAGGAAAAAATCATGGCAGATAGTGAGACCCAAAAGCTTGCTTTTGTCATGTTTTTGCTTTTTGTATGTGACAAGTCATGAAAGAAAAACATTGCTTCGTGTAAACAATCTTCAAGTAAGGAATAACAAAGACAAGAAGCAAAGCGATAAGATCTCGCTGGTGAACCAGAACAAACAATGAGTCACAATGAGTGTATATTGTGCATGCAGACGGGACGTCACGTGACGTGGCATAAAGTGGAACTTGATCGTGTCCTTGTTCAACATAAACATTCGTTCAATTGATGTGACGATAATAAACACCAGAATTGCAGGTGTTCGGATGATGAGGATGACGGGGGATTCAGTGCGGAGTGCTGCGAGCTGCATGGCCTTGTTGAGGAACACAATTTCCTTCGCTAATGGAATTCTTTATAAGAAGGAAAAGCGAGGCTTGAGCCCTATTATCTTCTTGAATTTCATCAACGTCCTCTCCCTTTCCTTCGAATATTATTTTTACCATTTTTACCACTTTTTTTTTTTTTACCACCGTTGAGCTCGTTCCCGCTCCCACTGGTACATAGCACACAAAATGTTGAGAGAATAAAAACACTTTTTCTAGATTTTTTCAAAAACCTTTTCAAGTGAAATATTTTTTTCCCAAAATGTCTTTTCCGAGTTGGAAATGACAAAATACACCCGACAGATATAGTTTGGGAGACAGAGCTGCAGAATGCGGTGTATTATATATTAGCGAAAGTCTATCTTTTATTTTTTTTACCTCCGCCTTCACCTTCAAATTTTGTTACCAAAGGTGGATGGAGGTTATGTTTTCACCCCTGTCTGTCAGTCCGTTTGTCTGTCTGTCTGTCCGTTTGTGAACAAAATATCTCAAAAGGTTGTCGACGGCTTCGGACAAAATTTGGCAGAGATATAGCGTATGTCACAAGGACGAAATGATTAGATTTTGGTGAAGATCCTGATTCGGATCCGGCTACTAGAATTTTTAAAGTGATTTTTCACCATTGGGAGATAGGGCCAAAAACGATACATAGCAGGATATCTCAAAAAGTTATGGATGGATTTGGACGAAACTAGTTGTACAGGTTGTGTGTATGACGAGGAAGAATCCATTCCATTTCGGTGAAGATTCGGATCCGGATCCAGCTAGTATAATTTTTTAAGTGATTATTCACCATTGAGTGATATGGCCAACCAGGCGGAGGTATGCTCTCTACTGAGTGCCGTTCTTGTTTCTTCAAGCAACCCCTATCTGAATTTTTTTTTCATCTTCTTCTTCGTTCATATGCATCACAAGGCTGTGGGGTAGCATCATTGGCTGAGGGCGTGGCTGCCCTCTCCTGGTTGGGGCAGAAATTTGTAATTTGTCCACGGTGCCGGGAAAGCTCACCGACTCTTCACCATGGAATCTTTAATGTTCACCAACGAATGCGGAAGACAGCACGCCTATTTAATGTCCATCCATGGGACCTGCATGTGAAAGTTTTTTCATCTAATTTCGTTACATTTTATATTTATTTGTTTGGTATTGTGTTAGATTTTGTGTTTATTTGTTTGGTATTGTGTTACATTTTGTGTTTATTTGTTTGGTATTGTGTTACATTTTGTGTTTATTTGTTTGATATTGTGTAACATTTTGTGTTTATTTGTTTGATATCGTGTAACATTTTGTGTTTATTTGTTTGATATCGTGTAACATTTTGTGTTTATTTGTTTGATATCGTGTAACATTTTGTGTTTATTTGTTTGGTTTTGTGTAACATTTTGTGTTTATTTGTTTGGTTTTGTGTAACATTTTGTGTTTATTTGTTTGATATTGTGTAACATTTTGTGTTTATTTGTTTGGTTTTGTGTAACATTTTGTGTTTATTTGTTTGATATTGTGTAACATTTTGTGTTTATTTGTTTGATATCGTGTAACATTTTGTGTTTATTTGTTTGGTATTGTGTAACATTTTGTGTTTATTTGTTTGATATTGTGTAACATTTTGTGTTTATTTGTTTGATATTGTGTAACATTTTGTGTTTATTTGTTTGATATTGTGTAACATTTTGTGTTTATTTGTTTGATATTGTGTAACATTTTGTGTTTATTTGTTTGATATCGTGTAACATTTTGTGTTTATTTGTTTGATATTGTGTAACATTTTGTGTTTATTTGTTTGATATTGTGTAACATTTTGTGTTTATTTGTTTGATATCGTGTAACATTTTGTGTTTATTTGTTTGGTCCTGTGTTACATTTTGTGTTTATTTATTTATTTATTTTTATTTTTTATTTTTTGTATACAAGATCGAGGCTCGTGAAAGAGCGAACATTAATCACACAGAAAGACAAACAGACACACAAAACAAATAACATCGGGAGCGGTAGACAAGATGGGGAGAGAGGGGGAAGGACACAAACACAACATTTGAGAGCAGGGACCGAGAGACATGGAGACATCTAGAGAACTGTGGGAGGGAGAGGGCTTTGGGGGAGAGGCATGGGAAGGGGGGGGGGGGGTGGGAGAGGTATAAAACATATGGACACTGCCAAGACTTCCAGGAAAGAAGTTGGAATTTCAGACAAGGTGGATCTGGGGTGAATTAGTGGGGGTAGAAAAGATCAAGGTTTTGGATGGGGGAAGATAAGAGATGGTGGTGAACAGCTGTTTTGAAGACCTGGAGGGAGGAGTGTGATTGAAGTGAGTGTGGGAGTTTGTTCCAGAGGCGGGAGAAAAGAGGAATGAAAGAGTGAACGTGAGCAGAGAGCCGAGATTTCGGCAGTTTAACCATCAGAGGGTGGCTGGCAGATCTTGTGCGACCTGTAGGAATATTTGGGGGACAGAGCACAGAGAGAGCTGGGGGAGCAAGGCCGGAGAGGAGTCGGTAGAAGACAGAAAGACCACCTACCTGCCTGCGGTGAGTGAGTGAAAGGCCCTCAGAGATAGCTTCATCGCGGGAGATTCCAATGATTCTGAAAGCTTTGGATTCAACAGCGTGAAGCCGAGCCAGGTGTGAGGCAGGAGCACCAGCCCATAGGAGAGAACAGTATTCCATTGAGCTGCGGATGAAAGCCTTGTATGTGGTGAGGAGCTCAGGTGTGCCTAGGAAGGACTTCGCACGACGGAGGATGCCCAGTCGGCGACTGGCTTTGGAGGCCAGCTTGGAAATGTGGTTTTCCCAAGAAAGATCATGGCAGATGGTGAGACCCAAAAGCTTGAGCGACAGAACTTCTTGGAGAGGATTGTTGAGAAAGTAGATGGGAGGGTTGTCCAGTCGATCTTTTCGGAGAGACATAGTAAGAGTGTGAGATTTGTCAGGATTGAAAGACATGTTCCACATGTTTGACCAGTCTGTGATTTTGTCCAGGTCTTCAGAGAGTGAGGAGGCTGCAGACTGCCGATCTGAGGGAAGAGGAATAGAGCAGCAGAGAGTGGAGTCATCAGCAAAGAGATACAGAGGATTTTCCAGAGAGTCGGAGAGATCATTGATAAAGACCAGAAAAAGCACAGGGCCCAGTACACTGCCTTGGGGAACTCCAGCCTGAACGGGAAGGGGAGATGAGAGAAATCCATTCAGGGCCACACGTTGACTACGACCAGAGAGGAAGTCCGCAAGCCATGCATGGAGATTTCCATGGATACCATAGGAGGAGAGTTTGGTGAGCAGAGCTGGGTGCCAGACCGTATCGAAGGCACGTGATATGTCAAGGGAGACAGCTCTGATTTCCTGTTTGGCATTGAGGACCTCCATCCATTGTTGAGACAGCAGAAGCAGCATGTCCAGAGTAGAGTGACCTGGTCTGAAACCAAGTTGATGATCAGAGATCAAGCCATTGGAGAAGAGGAAAGATTTCATATCCGAAGCAATGATGGATTCCATGACTTTGCTGATAATTGGGAGCAGGCTGATTGGTCTGTAGTTGCAAGGATCTGTTTTTGCACCTTTTTTGTGTAAAGCGGTAATGTTTGCTGATTTCCAGGATGCTGGCAGACGACCTTGAGCAAAAGATAGGGTGAAAAGAACAGAGAGAGGGTGAGATAGAGCGGCAGAGCAGGTCTTGTGTTACATTTTGTGTTTATTTGTTTGTTATTGTGTAACATTTTGTGTTTATTTGTTTGGTATTGTGTTACATTTTGTGTTTATTTGTTTGGTATTGTGTTACATTTTGTGTTTATTTGTTTGGTATTGTGTTACATTTTGTGTTTATTTGTTTGGTATTGTGTTACATTTTGTGTTTATTTTTTTGGTATTGTGTTACATTTTGAGTTTCTTTGTTTGCTATTGTGTAACATTTTGTGTTTCTTTGTTTGCTATTGTGTTACATTTTGTGTTTATTTGTTTGGTCCTGTGTTACATTTTGTGTTTATTTGTTAGGTCTTGTGTTACATTTTGTGTTTATTTGTTTGTTATTGTGTAACATTTTGTGTTTATTTGTTTGGTGTTGTGTTACATTTTGTTTATTTGTTTGGTATTGTGTAACATTTTGTGTTGATTTGTTTGCTATTGTGTAACATTTTGTGCTATTTGTTTGGTATTGTGTTACATTTTGTGTTTATTTGTTTGTTATTGTGTTACAATTTGTGTTTATTTGTTTGGTATTGTGTTAAATTTTGTGTTTATTTGTTTAGTATTGTGTTACATTTTGTGTTTATTTGTTTGGTATTGTGTTACATTTGTGCTTATTTGTTTGGTATTGTTATATTTTTGGTTTATTTGTTTGGTATTGTGTTACATTTTGTGTTTGTTTGTTTGGTATTGTGTTGCATTTTGTTTATTTGTTTGGTATTTTGTTACATTTTGTGTTCATTTGTTTGGTATTGTGTTACATTTTGTGTTTATATGTTTGGTATTGTTATATTTTTGGTTTATTTGTTTGGTATTGTGTTACATTTTGTGTTTATTTGTTTGGTATTGTGTTAAATTTTGTGTTTATTTGTTTAGTATTGTGTTACATTTTGTGTTTATTTGTTTGGAATTGTGTTACATTTGTGCTTATTTGTTTGGTAATGTTATATTTTTGGTTTATTTGTTTGGTATTGTGTTACATTTTGTTTGTTTGTTTGTTATTGTGTTGCATTTTGTTTGTTTGTTTGGTATTGTGTTGCATTTTGTGTTTAATTTTCTGGTATTGTGTTACATTTGTGCTTATTTGTTTGGTATTGTTATATTTTTGGTTTATTTGTTTGGTATTGTGTTACATTTTGTGTTTATTTGTTTGGTATTGTGTTACATTTTGTGTTCATTTGTTTGGTATTGTGTTACATTTTGTGTTCATTTGTTTGGTATTGTGTTACATTTCGTGTTTATTTGTTTGGTATTGTGTTCCATTTTGTGTTTATTTGTTTGGTATTGTTATATTTTTGGTTTATTTGTTTGGTATTGTGTTACATTTTGTGTTTATTTGTTTGGTATTGTGTTACATTTTGTGTTTATTTGTTTGGTATTGTGTTACATTTTGTGTTTATTTGTTTGGTATTGTGTTACATTTTGTGTTTATTTGTTTGGTAATGTGTTACATTTTGTGTTTATTTGTTTGGTATTGTGTTACATTTTGAGTTTCTTTGTTTGCTATTGTGTAACATTTTGTGTTTCTTTGTTTGCTATTGTGTTACATTTTGTGTTTATTTGTTTGGTCCTGTGTTACATTTTGTGTTTATTTGTTAGGTCTTGTGTTACATTTTGTGTTTATTTGTTTGTTATTGTGTAACATTTTGTGTTTATTTGTTTGGTGTTGTGTTACATTTTGTTTATTTGTTTGGTATTGTGTAACATTTTGTGTTGATTTGTTTGCTATTGTGTAACATTTTGTGCTATTTGTTTGGTATTGTGTTACATTTTGTGTTTATTTGTTTGTTATTGTGTTACAATTTGTGTTTATTTGTTTGGTATTGTGTTAAATTTTGTGTTTATTTGTTTAGTATTGTGTTACATTTTGTGTTTATTTGTTTGGTATTGTGTTACATTTGTGCTTATTTGTTTGGTATTGTTATATTTTTGGTTTATTTGTTTGGTATTGTGTTACATTTTGTGTTTGTTTGGTATTGTGTTGCATTTTGTGTTTATTTGTTTGGTATTTTGTTACATTTTGTGTTCATTTGTTTGGTATTGTGTTACATTTTGTGTTTATATGGTTGGTATTGTTATATTTTTGGTTTATTTGTTTGGTATTGTGTTACATTTTGTGTTTATTTGTTTGGTATTGTGTTACATTTTGTGTTTAGTTTTCTGGTATTGTGTTAAATTTTGTGTTGATAAGTCCATTATTGTTGTGAATCACTGTAAGATCGAGTATAACTTGAAGTGCAGTGAAGCAGCAGAGGGAATGGAATTTCCTTTAAATCCCATTCAGGCAAATATATTCAGTCCATCTCAGTAAATGGAATAGCAAACTAAGAACAGAGTCGATCAAATTGGTTGCATTCAAATTAGAGAATGGTGACGGAGGAGCTGATTCAAATTTCTTGATTAAAATTGGCGATTTCAAAATGTCCAACGGGAGCATGTCAATTCATCCATTGCGTTCTCATGTCCATGTCCACAGGCCAATTTTTGTGTACATGACAAAAGGCACAAATAATGACAACATTTTTTTATTATTATTATATAAAATAATAAACGAGAGCAACGATGATCTGAAACCGACTGTGTCGCAAAAAGGTAAATTGGGCTAAAGTTGAAGAACAATCGGATCTGATACTTGAAATAACTTGCAGCAGTTGTATTCAACCCTTTCTTATCAGTTCAACCTGAGAATACGTTATTTTCCATTTGGGTTTGAACTCTTCTCAGAAAGTAGTTGTGAAGTGGCACACCTCCATGGAGTCAAGCTTGCAATCTTTATATGTAAGAGGTTTTTCCACAAACTAGAATAAAGTTGGCTTTCTGACATAAATAAACATTTCCATGAACTAAGTGGAAACTGTCCCATGGTTATGATATTTTGAGGGTGCAGTAATCTAAGTTTCATCCTGCCTTATCGCAGAGCCTTCTTTCTCAACAGAAACAATGGAATAAACTTGAAACAATTGTACAAACACTAAAGGAAAATCCTGAACACAAAAACAAAGAGGCATTTATTACAGACAAGTGGGAGTGTAAGACGACAAACATTATACATTTCGATAGATAAATAAAGGGTCGCTCTTGCTTGTGCACAAAAGGAGCACACACACCCACACACATAAATACGTGTGTGTGTGTATATATATATATATACCACACATACACACATTAAAATAGAAAAGATTGTCTAGTTGCAAAACTTGTAAGTTTCTTCCGTATTGTTCACTGAATGTACACAATTTTAGCGTATTGTCCGTACATGTCCACTTAATTGCCACCATGTGATTCTGTCCATCACGAAAGGAGCTCCCATTTTCTTATCACATCCACTTGGTCCATATCATCTCCGTGACAGTAAGTTAAAGTTGCATTGTTTGCCACTGCCCTCATCCATAAACCAAGGCACAGGATAATAAAAATCCCACATATGTTCAGATCTACAGAGAAGAGAACAGCTGATTAATGTGTAGAAGGAAGTTCATTTCCACTGCCCGATAAGAGTTTTGATACCATACATTTTCGTGCTGCAGACGAACAAAGACTTACAGTCCAGGAATACGTGAACCCAATGATTCCAGAGAAGAGCAAAGAAAAGAGGATTTCTAATCCCAAACAAAGGTCTGCAGAAGATCTGGACCGTCAACAGGTTTGAGGTGTGACAGCAGAAAGCCGTTAATCTTAGCTTATTGAAGAAACCCGCTTATCATGCTCAAGACTGTGAACTCCGTAGACTCATGAATCGATACATGGACCTTATCACACCACAGCAGTGAGACATTCTTTGTTACACCGACTACCGTGGTGTCGGTGTTTACTTATTTTGCTGCTGAAGATAATTTTGCTCAAAACAATTCGAGTAGATTTAGAAGGGTTGCCAAGTAGTTTTCTTAATGCATGTAATAAAAAAAAATGTCATTCGATTGAAGATGGTTTACACTGAAACAGCTTCTAATATTTTTTGTTATTCGCAGGGAAATATGATAGGATTATATAATACAAAATGAAGTAAATAGCAATATTGGTGCAAAAGGCTCTCTCACTTAACAAGGAGATGAGCAGTTCCCTGACCTTCCTCAAGGCGCATGTTCTTTGAGGTCTTTCAGGATGCACGCGTTATTTGAGGTCTTTCAGGATGCACATGTTCTTTGAGTCTTTCAGGATGCACGCGTTATTTGAAGTCTTTCAGGATGCACGTGTTATTTGAGGTATTTCAGGATACACGTGTTATTTGAGGTCTTTCAGGATGCACGCGTTATTTGAGGTCTTTCAGGATGCACGCGTTATTTGAGGTATTTCAGGATGCACGCGTTATTTGAGGTCTTTCAGGATGCATGCGTTATTTGAGGTCTTTCAGGATGCACATGTTCTTTGAGGTCTTTCAGGATGCATGCGTTGTTTGAGGTATTTCAGGATGCATGCGTTATTTGAGGTATTTCAGGATGCATGCGTTATTTGAGGTCTTTCAGGATGCACGCGTTATTTGAGGTCTTTCAGGATGCACGCGTTATTTGAGGTCTTTCAGGATGCACATGTTCTTTGAGGTCTTTCAGGCTGCACGCCTTATTTGAGGTCTTTCAAGATGCACGCGTTATTTGAAGTATTTCAGGATGCACGCGTTATTTGAGGTATTTCAGGATGCATGCATTATTTGAGGTCTTTCAGGATGCATGCGTTATTTGAGGTCTTTCAGGATGCACGCGTTATTTGAGGTCTTTCAGGATGCACGCGTTATTTGAGGTATTTCAGGATGCACGCGTTATTTGAGGTCTTTCAGGATGCACGCATTATTTGAGGCCTTTCAGGATGCACGTGTTATTTGAGGCCTTTCAAGATGCATGCGTTATTTGAGGTCTTTTAGGATGCACGCGTTATTTGAGGTCTTTCACGATGCACGCGTTATTTGAGGTCTTTCGGGATGCACGCGTTATTTGAGGCCTTTCAGGGTGCATGCGTTATTTGAGGTATTTCAGGATGCATGCTGTATTTGAGGTCTTTCACGATGCACGCGTTATTTGAGGCCTTTCAGGATGCATGCGTTGTTTGAGGTCTTTTCGGATGCATGCGTTATTTGAGGTCTTTTAGGATGCACGCGTTATTTGAGGTCTTTCACGATGCACACGTTACTTGAGGTCTTTCAGGATGCACGCGTTATTTGAGGCCTTTCACGATGCACATGTTACTTGAGGTCTTTCAGGATGCACGCATTATTTGAGGCCTTTCAGGATGCATGCGTTATTTGAGGTATTTCAGGATGCATGCGTTATTTGAGGTCTTTCACGATGCACACGTTACTTGAGGTCTTTCAGGATGCACGCGTTATTTGAGGTCTTTCAGGATGAATGCGTTGTTTGAGGTATTTCAGGATGCATGCGTTATTTGAGGTAATTCATGATGCACACGTTACTTGAGGTCTTTCAGTATGCAGGCGTTATTTGAGTCAACACCTCCTGGTCACTGAACATCCCTAGTCTTTGTCCCTTTATACTCCAATTTATCAACCTGACTTTCTGAAAAGATTCAATCACACTTCACTCCAAAACTTCACATTGGTGGTGTACTTCCATCTATTGTCATCCCTCATCCAGACCCACATTATTTTATACCCCATTGCACCCCCAACCCAACCCTCTTACTTGCAGGTTACAATGTTTTCTCCACCTCTCTCTTTCTCCTCTTTTCTTGTGTGTTAATTCCATTGTTTGTTGCATCTCCTTGTTGTCCCCACTGCTCCCACTATCAGCCGTTCTGCCTTCCATCACCTCGTTATTCGATGAGCCCAGATTTTGCATCTAAAATAACAACAACAAACAAGAACTGCGAGGAGTGATGATAGGCTTCCAGGTGAATGGCCGCCATACCACGTGACTGATGACGTCATCATTCTCAATAAATGTTCCTCATGGGTAGTCGATCATATCTGTAAATTTTGGTTTGAATCGGTTAAGTGTTTCTGGAGATACAGATTTTCCATTTTTTCCCTTAAATCCAAGATGGCCACCATGTGACTGATGTCATAGTTTGCAAAAAAAAATCCTCACGTGTAGTAAATCATACGTGTGAAGTTTCAGATTAATCCGTTGAGTGGTCCTGGAGATATTGATTTTCAAATACCTTTTACTTAAATTCAAGATGGCGACCAAATTACATGGCTGATGACGTCGTAGTTTGAAAAGATTTTCCCACATCGGAATGTAAACATGTGTTCCAAGTTTCGTATCGATCAGATAAGTGGTTTCTTGGAAGTAAGTTTTTGTAGTTTTATTTTTAAATCCAATATGGCCACCAAACCACGTGACTGATGATGTATCTTTTCGCAAACTTTTATCCCCGTGGCTGGGCGATCATATTTATAAAATTTGCGTTGATCCGTCCAGCGGTTCTGGAGAAGAACATGTTTAAAATTAATGACAACTTCGGCAATGGCAGCCAATGTAAGTCAAAATTGCAAAAACAAATGCACGATGCACTAAGTTACAATGGTATCTATAATGAGTTATAGTTTCGTGGAGCGAGATATAACGGTTTTTCTCGGATTCATCTCCACAAAATGTGAGAATAATAATAATCCTTACAAGAACAATAGGATTCCAGTGGGAACTTCTGTAAGCCGATACCTTGAGAAACACATGTCGAGTGTATTGATACATTCATTGCATGATAGAAGAAGTTTCAATAACTCCTCTGAGAGTAGAAAGAAAAATCTACTGCTGATGTAGTCAAATCAACCAACAGCACAAGAGGTGTATATATGTATAACAATAGTGAAACAGGTGGCTCCAAACGGAAGCAGAACAATGAAATCCTTAGAGAATATGTATTTCTTTGATCGGTGTAAGCACCTGTGAGGTTAGCAATTGAGGCATTATGAATCCATCGGGGCCTTCGGCTACTTTCCACTTAATGAAAGGCTGACGAGCAAATACCAGTGGGCACGTTGACAATGGCAACACTTCAGTGACATTGAAAACTAGAACGGCACTCAGTATTGAGCATACCTCCGCCAGGTGAACAGTTTACGTTTTGTATCCCAGAGTAGACCAGAAAATCACAATGCAGAATCACATTTAATCAAAATCATCCGTCCACAACTTTTTGAGATATCCTGCTATATGTTGGTTTTAGCCCTATCACTCAATGGTGAAGAATCACTTAAAAAATTAAATAATTCTCATATCCGAATCCATATTCAGATCTTCACCAAAATCGAAACGATTCTTCCTTGTCAAACACACAACCTGTCCAACAAGTGTCGTCCAAATCCATATATAACTTTTTGAGATATCCTGCTATATGTTGGTTTTAGCCCTATCACTCAATGGTGAAGAATCACCTAGAAAAATTAAATAATTCTCATATCCGAATCCATATTCAGATCTTCACCAAAATCGAAACGATTCTTCCTTGTCAAACACACAACCTGTCCAACAAGTGTCGTCCAAATCCATCCATAACCTTTTGAGATATCCCGCAATGTATAGTATTTGGCCCGATCTCCCTATCTCCAAATGGTGAAGAATCACTTCAAAAATTAATTCTCACTTCTGAATCCATTTTCAGATCTTCACCAAAATCGATTCTATTTGTCCTTGTCACACACCTAACCTCTCCACCAAGCTTAGTCCAAATCCGTCCACAACTTTTTGAGATATCCTGCTATGTATCGTTTTGACCGAAATCTCCCAATGGTGAAGAATCACTTAAAAAATTCTACTAGCCGGATCCGAATCCGGATCTTCACCAAAATCTAATCATTTCTTCCTTTTCACATACGCTACATCTCTGCAAAATTTCGTCCGAATCCGTCCACAACTGTTTGAGATATTTTGTTCACAAACAAAGAAACAAGACGTCATGCGGAGCACGATACTTGCAAAATCCCCCCCCCCCCCCACCTCCCCAAGAAAAAAAAATTCCATTGATACAGCAAATTGTCCATTTCATCAAGATTAAAATTGACAATCATGATCAAAGCTCAGGTCAATAGGAAGAAAAGTGACGATTTTTCAGATGAAAAATGATGATTTTGGAAGGTTGACCTTGAGTTGACCTTTGACCTCAAAAATTAGTTGGTTTCCCTATTTAGTGACTCAATGTGCAAATGCTGTTCAATAAATTTTCAAGTCAATCGGATGAAAATTGAGGATTTTAAAAACTTGGCCTATGTTGACCTCAAAAATGGCTGGTGGTTGAATTCCGTGACCATATATGTAAATCTTCTTAGAATTTCAAGTCAATCAAATGAAAATTGGTGATTTTAGAAATTCGGCCTATGTTGACCTTTTGGCCTATGTTCACCTAAAATATAATTTGTGGTTGAATTCAGTGACCAGATATGCAAGTCCTCTTCAAATTTCGAGTCAATCGGATGAAAATTGAGGATTTTAGAAATTTGGCAAAGTTGGTGACCTTTGGCCTATGTTGACCTTTTGACCTTTTGACACCAAAAACAATAGGCTTCTCAATTGGGACGACCTATACAACTTGGTGAAGTTTCGTGACGATCGGTTTAGAATTGTGACCTGTAAGCCGGTGACAAACAAACAGGCAAACAAACAGACAAACAGACAAACAGACAAACAGACAGACAGACAGACCACAAACGCAACCGACCAATATAATTGAAAAATCTTCGATTTTGCAAGTAACAAACAGACAGGGGTGAAAAGATAACCTCCATCCACCTTTGTTGGTGGAGTTAAAGATGGTACAAGTTAGTCGACAAGTCCATTTGGGTTCGGTGCTCAGTTGCTAATACAGAATAGGGCAACAGATTCGGAATATCGCGACAAGTTGTAAATAGTAGGCCTGGAGTAGTATTTGCGCATGTAGGCGCCGTAGCCTAAAGTAGGTGCTTACGGAACAAATCAGAAAACCTATGTTACCCCCAGGGGCAAATAGCCGGTTCATTAATGCGCAATAACAGGGAAGGTGGAACAGAAGGGGGATTTGCAGACGAGCGGTGTGCGGGTGCCGTACAAGCCGAGCAGGGCTTCGTGCGCGAAAGGCAGCCGAAGAACTTGTTTTTCTAGTCCATCCAGTTAGCAAAGCCCTTGCCTGGTATACAAGAGCAGAAAGTGGGCCAAAGAATCACTTGTTTATAAGTCAGCCAGCCGCCAAGTGCAGAATTAATCACAGATGTCAAAGTTGCGGTGGCATCTCGGCCAAAGGCCTGGGCCCTCTCGCGAACCAAGCTAGAGCTACCTCGCTGCTGAATATCAGTTTGACAAAAGTACACAGTGAACATTTTCTTAAGCAAAGGAAAATAAATGTATATCGCTGCGATATGAAATCGGTGCCGATTGCTCACAAACCCCCCTCCTGAATTCTGTACACAATCTGGGCCTGTCACAATTGGTGCACCTCATGTATGTGCTGTGCTGTGGTGTTATTCACAAAGCAATATCCACTGCACGCAATTGCACGTGTGGCTGATTTTTACTCAACTCGAAGAACCATACTGTTGTTCTGTGTAACTGACACCAGAATTCTCTCTCCAGCTGCTATGCTTTGCCGCACAATTGTTTTTCAGGTTCTGCTCAGGCGACTTTAATGAAATGTCTGGCAGCTTTGGGTTACTACGGTCGTTGTCATGTCTGGGATGTGCAACATCGTACGTGAGCGTTTCCATACGGGGTCTTCAACCTGAAGGCCTTACCTGGGCAAGTGTCACCCACAATATATCTGCGAAGTTACGCTATGTTGTGTGATGCACGGTGGGGGAAGTCCGCATTGAAAATAATACAGGAAAGGGGAAAAGGAGGAAATAAGATATGGAATGCGGGCATGATGCTGTGGTGTAAGAATGCCCAACTGCAACTAGGTTGGCAAAAAGAAAGGATACAAACCATACACAGAATGCGTGACCTATAAGGTATTTAATAGAAAAGTATCGAAGTCTTGGTGTGATAACTTTGTGGTACCATCTTATTGCCCGATATACGTAATGTTGGTTGAATTCCCGGAGGAATGTCATCTAAATACCAAACCGTTGCCCCGTTTCTTCACAGGTAGCACACCACATCATAAAGTGAGCTATTCTTCAGAAGGGGCTTTAATCTGTCTCTCACATCTGCACAGGTTGCCCCAAAACTTCTGAAACCAGAACTCGAGAGAATTCAAAGTGGGTCCAGAATGGACAGAGGGCTTGGGGGAGAATATAAGGGTGTAAACGATAAGCCTTCCCTATGGTGCTGGCAAAAGTTTTAGAACTGGGGTTTTCAACTGGCAACATTCCGTACATTCGATATGAACTGAAAGTTTTCCCACAAAAAAAAGTTTCAAAAATATTCGTGGTATTTTTTCGCAATCTTTTTAAATTCGAAATTCCCGTCCGAAAAAGTCCACACAATTCAGTCCACCATCTCATATGGTGCATTGGCATCTCTTATCATCCTCTTATCCTTACCCACAATCTTTCTTACCACCACTAACCCTGCGTAGCCCAACCTTATTACTTGCAGGTTACTTTGTTTCCTTCACTTCTTTCTCTTCCCTCTTTTCTTGTGCATTCCCTTGCTTACACTTCTACATTCATAATCCACCTCCACATTCATAATCCACCTCCACATTCATAATCCATCTCCACATTCATAATCCACGTCCACATTCATAATCCACCTCCACATTCATAATCCACTTCCACATTCATAATCCATCTCCACATTCATAATCCACCTCCACAATCATAATCCAATTCTACATTCATAATCCACTTCTACATTCATAATCCACTTCGACATTCATAATCCACCTCCACAATCATAATCCAATTCTACATTCATAATCCACTTCTACATTCATAATCCACTTCCGCATTCATAATCCACTTCTGCATTCATAATCCACCTCCACATTCATAATCCACCTCCACATTCATAATCCACCTCCACATTCATAATCCACCTCCACATTCATAATCCACCTCCACATTCATAATCCACCTCCACATTTATAATCCACTTCTACATTCATAATCCACCTCCACAATCATAATCCAATTCTACATTCATAATCCACTTCTTCATTCATAATCCACTTCCACATTCATAATCCACTTCCGCATTCATAATCCACCTCCACATTCATAATCCACCTCCACATTCATAATCCACCTCCACATTCATAATCCACCTCCACATTCATAATCCACCTCCACATTCATAATCCACGTCCACATTCATAATCCACCTCCACATTTATAATCCACTTCTACATTCATAATCCATCTCTACATTCATAATCCACCTCCACAATCATAATCCAATTCTACATTCATAATCCACTTCTACATTCATAATCCACTTCCACATTCATAATCCACTTCTGCATTCATAATCCATCTCTACATTCATAATCCACCTTTACTTTCATAATCCACCTATATGTTTTAAAAACCGACACATCGACTTACATCCCACATACAAAGCAATACGCAATCAATTACAACGTAAAAAAAACGGCAGTCATTTGAATGCAGAGAAGCCCTGGGATTGGTAAGGACTTGGACCAATCCATCACGTGAACCGTCCCCAACGGAACTTAACGATTAACACAACACTCAACGCCTTTGAGGAAGATAACTAGTTTGTTCTCGAAACGTCAGGCTATTAATAAAGAATTTTAAATTATTTTACTGCTCAGTGTGCTGTCATTTACAATATGAATCCTGAGCAGCAAATCTTTCAACAATATATATATATGAATTTGAACCAAATCATAAATCAATGAATTTGAACCAAATCTGGATAAACTTGAACCAAATCCATTCATCTATCTAATATTATCTAGCTATCTATCTTTATCTAGCTATCTATCTAACTCTATCTCATACATCTAACTCCATATCTATCTGTCTGTCTATCTACCTCTCCCAATCTCTCTCTCTCTTTGGGAGAACACATGATTCTGATATTCTGAAGAGAAACCGTGGATAAATTTGAACCAAATCGGAATAAACTTGAACCAAATCTGGATAAATTTGAAACAAATCGGAATAAACTTTAACCAAATCTGGCTAAATTTGAACCAAATCTGGATCAATTTGAACCAAATCTGGATAAATTTGAACCAAATCTGCATAAACTTACACCAAATCTGGATAAACTTGAACCAAACCTGGATAAACTTAAACCAAATCTGGATAAATTTGAAACAAATCGGAATAAACTTTAACCAAATCTCGATAAATTTGAACCAAATCTGGATCAATTTGAACCAAACCAAATTGCTCACCAAATCAATTCATCCCAAAAAAAATATCCATCTCCAAAAGTGCCTTTTTTCTACATTCCCTAAACTCTCCTGCACTCCATCCACCATCCAGCGTCCTTAAACGTATTTTTAACTCGAAGGTCACAAGAAACTCATTTTGCAATAAATGTTCGTTTCCCATAAATCGTACACTTTCAAAAATCCAATCTCACCCCTCCCCTCCAAATCTTCCCCATAACCCCTCCCCTCCAAATCTTCCCCATCACCCCTCCCCTCCAAATCTTCCCCATCACCCATCCCTTTCAAATCTCCCCCCTTGCCCCCTCCCTCCTAAACTACCCCCTCACCCCTCCCCGCCAAGACGCCCCCTCGCCCCTCCCCTCCTAGACTCCTGCCTCACCCCTCCCCTCCAAATCTCCCCCATATCCCATCCCTTTCAAATCCCTCCCCTTGTCCCTTCCCTCCCAAACTCCCCCCTCACCCCTCCCCTTCAAATCTCCCCACCCTCATTGCTTCTCAATTTCCCCCCTCTCACTCCCCCTCCTCAAAGCGTCCTCCCCGCTTCTTCCCCCTTCAAACTCTCACCTCCATCTCCCCCAACCTTCTGCCTCGCTCTTCCCCCTCCTCAAATAACACCTCATTGTGGCTCACCCAATCACCATCAAACCTTTTGTCCGCCCCATCCTTCCCTTTCTCCGAGCTATTCTGAAATCTCTGACACACCTTCAACAGCTCTCCCTATCTCTTCCACCTCTTCCACATCTTACCCTACCCCTCCTCCCCCCTGTTCTGTATCTGATGCTCCCCCTTCCTCTTCATTAACGGTATGGACCTCAAACATCCGGGGCCTTCGTTCAAACTTAACTGATCTCTCCATACAGGTTGCTTCTGTCAAACCAGACGTGATCTGCTTAACAGAAACTTTCCTCCTTTATGATGTCTCTGATTCCATAGTATCTCTCCCGGGCTACTCCCTCCTCCGGTATGATAGACCTGAGCCTCGTCCTGGAGGCGGGGTTGCTATCTTTATCAAAAACTCTCTTCCTCACTCGCCCTGCACTGCACTCTCTCCACCTCACCCCCAGGAATACCTCTGGCTACGGCTTCCCCTTCGCTCCCACCTCTTGTTCATATGTGTGTTGTACCGTCCACCAAACAGTGATGACTCCATCTACATCTCGCTGTCTGATGATATGGACCAACTTCTATCTACTCATCCCAACTCTCTCTTCCTCATATGTGGTGATTTCAACTGTCATCATGCCATTTGGCTGGGTGTGGGTACCTCTCTCACCAGCCATGGCTCCTCAGCAAAGGACTTCTGCGACTCACTGGGACTGACACAATCTGTCAATTTCCCGACCCGGATCTCAGTCAACGGAACATCTTCTCTTCTGGACTTGGTTATGACTAACTTCCCTGAAAATGTCTGCTGCTCTTCTTCTGCTCCGATCGGATCATCTGATCATGTCCTTGTTAAAGTGGACATCTCTCTGACCATCCTCAGGGAGCCTGCTCAGCGTCGACGAGTCTGGCATTTCACTCAGGCCAACTGGCACGGTCTTCAAGCAGCCATCAATCATCTGGACTGGTCTCCCATCTCTACCACCTCTGACATCAACTCATCCTGGGAATTCTTCCAAAGTAAATTGCTCTCTCTCATGCACAGATTTATCCCATCTCGTCTTCAGTTGTCATACCCTTCCTCCCGTCCATGGTACACGGAATCTTGTGGTGAGGCTGTTGCCCAGAAACAACTTGCCTTCGTCTCCTGGAAAGCAAATCCAACGGAAGGAAATCTCATTTCCTTTCACAAAGCCCGAAACAAGTGTGTGTCCACCCTCAGGAGAGCCAGGAAACAATATCTCTCCGTTCTCAAGACCGAACTCTCTTATCTGTCTCCCTCTTCCAAAGCCTGGTGGCGTCTGGTCAAATCCGTTTCTGGTGTTTGTTCCCCCTCCATCCCCTCCCTTACCTCAAACGGCTACACAGCTGACTCCGCACGTGAAAAAGCTGAATGCCTCAACTCTGTGTTTGCCTCTAAATCTTGTGTCCCAAACCATCCCTCTCTGTACCCACCATACCCAGTCGTACCCTGCTGCTCCTGGACTCCGTGTCCTTTCCTCCTGACAAGGTGGAAAAGTTTCTGTCAACCCTCGACTCTGATTCTGCAACTGGACCCGACGGCATCAGCCCACGGGTCCTAAAATCCTGCTCTGCTGCTCTATCTCACCCTCTCTCTGTTCTCTTCACCCTCTCTTTTGCTCAAGGTCAACTGCCATCTGCTTGGAAATCAGCCAACATCACCGCTTTGCACAAAAAAGGTGCAAAAACAGATCCTAGCAACTACAGACCAATCAGCCTTCTCCCAATTATCAGAAAAGTCATGGAATCCATCATTGCTTCGGATATGAAATCTTTCCACTTCTCCAATGGCTTGATCTCTGATCATCAATTTGGTTTCAGACCAGGTCACTCTCCTCTGGACATGCTGCTTCTGCTGTCTCAACAATGGATGGAGGTCCTCAATGCCAAACAGGAAATTAGAGCTGTCTCCCTCGACATATCACGTGCCTTCGACACGGTCTGGCACCCCGCTCTGCTCACCAAACTCTCCTCCTTTGGTATCCATGGAAATCTCCACGCATGGCTGGCGGACTTCCTCTCTAGTCGTCGTCAACGTGTGGCCCTGAATGGGTTTCTCTCATCTCCTCTTCCTGTTCAGGCTGGAGTTCCCCAAGGCAGTGTTCTGGGCCCCGTGCTTTTTCTGGTCTTCATCAATGATCTCTCTGACTCTCTCGAAAATCCTCTCTATCCAAAGCCCTCCATAACCTGGCCCCATCCTACCTGGCTGACCTCCTCTCCAGACACACTCCCACCCGCAACCTCCGCTCTGCTGGTACCAACCTCCTGACCCCCTCCATCCGGACCAAATTCAGATCCTGGGGGGACAGGGCCTTCTCCATCGCTGCTCCCACCCTCTGGAACTCACTACCTCACACCATCAGAGACTCCTCCTCACTCACCACATTCAAAACATCACTAAAGACCCACCTGTTCAACGCTGCATTCAACATTCAACCCACAGCATTTAACCCCTGACTATCTCTTCTCCTTCTCCCTCCTTTTGCTTTAAATATTTCCCTATTGATTCTTGTCTTGTCTTTTTGATTCTTGTCTTATATATATGCCGTATATCGCTGCTGTTTGTTTTCTTGATTCTTGTCTTTTTGCAATTGTTGTTTTCATGTATTGTTATGCATTATGTTTTCCACTCTGTCAAAGCGCCTTTGGGCTTCTGGAAAAGCGCTATACAAAATAAATGAATTATTATTATTATTATTATTATCTCTTTGCTGATGACTCCACTCTCTGCCGCTCCATTCCTCTTCCCTCAGATCGGCAGTCTGCTGCCTCCTCACTCTCTGAAGACCTGGACAAAATCACAGACTGGTCAAACAAGAGGAACATGTCTTTCAATCCTGACAAATCTCACACTCTTACTATGTCTCTCCGAAAAGATCGACTGGACAACCCTCCCATCTACTTTCTCAACAATCCTCTCCAAGAAGTTCTGTCGCTCAAGATTTTGGGTCTCACTATCTGCCATGATCTTTCTTGGGAAAACCACATTTCCAAGCTGGCCTCCAAAGCCAGTCGCCGACTGGGCATCCTCCGTCGTGCGAAGTCCTTCCTCGGCACACCTGAGCTCCTCACCACATACAAGGCTTTCATCCGCAGCTCAATGGAATACTGTTCTCCCCTATGGGCCGGTGCTCCTGCCTCACACCTAGCTCGGCTTCACGCTGTTGAAACCAAAGCTTTCAGAATTATTGGAATCTCCCGCGATGAAGCTATCTCTGAGGGCCTTTCACTCACTCACCGCAGGCAGGTAGGTGGTCTTTCTGTCTTCTACCGACTCCTCTCCGGCCTTGCACCCCCAGCTCTCTCTGTGCTCTGTCCCCCAAATATTCCTTCAGGTCGCACAAGATCTGCCAGCAACCCTCTGATGGTTAAACTGCCGAAATCTCGGCTCTCTGCTCACCTTCACTCTTTCATTCCTCTTTTCTCCCGCCTCTGGAACAAACTCCCTCACTCCCTTCAATCCCACTCCTCCCTCCAGGTCTTTAAAACAGCTGTTCACCACCATCTCTTATCTTCCCCCATCCAAAACCTTGATCTTTTCTACCCCCGCTAATTCACCCCAGATCCACCTTGTTTGAAATTCCAACTTCTTTCCTGGAAGTCCTGGCAGTGTCCATATGTTTTATACCTCTCCCGTCCTTCCCATGCCCCCCCCCCCCAAAGCCCTCGCCCTCTCTCAGATCTCTCGATGTCTCCATGTCTCTCGGTCCCTGCTCTCAAATGTTGTGTTTGTGTCCTTCCCCCTCTCTCCCCATCTTGTCTACCGCTCCCGATGTTATATGTTTTATGTGTCGGTTTGTCTTTCTGTGTGATTAATGTTCGCTCTTTCACGAGCCTCGATCTTGTATACAACAAAAAAAAAAAAAAAAAAAAAAAAAAATCTGGATAAATTTGAACCAAATCTGCATAAACTTACACCAAATCTGGATAAACTTGAACCAAACCTGGATAAACTTAAACCAAATCTGGATAAACCTAAACCAAATCTGGATAAATTTGAACCAAATCTGGATAAATTTGAACCAAATCTGGATAAATTTGAACCAAATCTGGATAAACTTGAAACAAATCTGGATAAACTGAAACCAAATCTGGATAAACTTGAACCAAATCTGGATAAATTTGAACCAAATCTGGATGAATTTGAACCAAATCTGGATAAACCTGAACCAAATCTGGATAAACTGGAACCAAAATCTGGATAAACTTGAACCAAATCTGGATAAACTTGAACCAAATCTGGATACATTTAAACCAAATCTGGATAAACTTGAATGAAATCTGGATACATTTGAACCAAATCTGGATAAACTTGAACTAAATCTAGATAAATTTGAACCAAATCTGGATAAACTTGAACCAAATCTGGATAAACTTGCATCTTGCACCCTGTTGTTGCTGTTTTGATGACTGGGCATCATCAGGGACTTCTGAAGACTGTCTTGATCAGACCATTCCCACATTTCACTGCAGCATCCATCAGCAGTCTTTGGTCCAAGGTCAAAATACTGATGAGTTGGAAAGAAGTCACGTCACACGTGGCGGAATATTTCACTCTGATTCATTCCAGATCCTTGCATCATCGGTAGTTTCATGTTCTGCTGGAAGAATTGAAGCATACTAATCTGATATTCCTTTTTTCAGCAATGTTAGGAGGCTGAGTGAAAGTGCAGCTTTGCAGGGATATTTTGATCTCCTGTAACCAATCCGTGACTTATTGAAAGGAGAAGGAAAAGCTCTGCTGGAGAAATTGGAAAATCAAACATGGCCATGTGACATTTTCTTCTAGAATAATCTCTCTCAAATTCTCATAACTTTGTTGCTTTGTTTTTATCATTTCTCAAAAATTGTAATGACATTGCAAGTTGAATGCGTATACTAAGTATACATATACAGTATAAGCGGGTTAAGGTGGCTGTGTTAAAATCTTCGGGCCATAGGCCAAAGATCAACCACCTTTTTCAAATTTCTAAAATCCTCAATTTTCACTCGATTGACTTGAAATTTGAAAAGGATTTACATATCGGCTAACTGAATTCAACCAACTATTTTTGAGATCAGCATAGGCCAAAAGGTCAACATAGGCCAAAGGTCAACAACAATTTCAAATTTCTAAAATCCTCAATTTTCATCCGATTGACTTGAAATTTGAATAGGATTTTCATATCAGCTAACTGAATTTAACCACCAATTATTTGTGAGGTCAAAAGGATGCTCTACTGAGTGCCATTCTGCTTTGTTCTCTTTTGCCAAGTGTCGCTCTATGAGTGATTTTTCATTTTTTTGTGTTTGTTTGCCCGGGCGATATCTCAGCCATCCTTTGAGCTAAGAAGCTGAAATTTGGGCACAATACTGAGCACGTGCTTTGGCAAAAACGTTATTTATTTATTTATTAATCAATTAATTGATTAATTATTTATTTATTATCGATTAATTGAGTACTTATTTGTTTTCTTTCTCATCTGGGCAATATCTCAGGCCCTTTTGAGCTAGGAAGCTGATATTTGGACATGACAATGACCAAGTGATTTGGCTGTAAAGGTATTTATTAATTAATCAATTTATTATTTATTGATTAATCAATTAATTATGTATTTATTTCAGATTAATACCTTATTTAATTAATTTTCAAAAAGTTACAGCTTCGGATGAAACACTGGTGGTTGAGTTTTGCTAATAGCCAATTGATTAAGAAATTATTTTACGATTATTATTTATTGATTTTAATTTCGCAATTAATCAATCAATTTATTGTACACCTCTCCCTCTTAATATCGTCTCTATGTGCTGCATGGTGGTATCCAATAATTGAGTACCAGTTCACTGGTAATTCCCTGTTTATCGTAAAAAGGCGACAAACAGGGTTGGCGGCAGGAAGGGCATCCGGCCGTAAAACATTGCTTCAAAAAGGGGACCAAAAAAACAACAACAACCACGGTCCCCGAAAAGGCCAACCCCCGCTTTGCGGGGAAAAATGGCCTCTAAACGGTGATTTGGTCTCCCTCTTAATATCGTCTCTATGTGCTGCATGGTGGTATCGCTGGGTGCCGAAGGTGCCAAGGCAATGCCGCACTGAAGGATGTTATTTATTTATTTGGCATGGGGGTGGTTTACTTTGAATGTATCTGTACTTGTTTATTTTTAAAGTTATGAAATCAAAATGTTAGCTTTTTGTTGCTTTAGTTGTTCTTTCCTCGTGTAAGGATAATCTGCACAAAGGCCGAATATTAATTATTTAGATTTCCATCCCCAAAAAGATTTCATCCTCAACGTGGCAGCATCATTGGATTCTCAAATGAGCCATTTTGCAGTATTGTGCCTAAAATTTTTGAGAAAAACAGTTTTAGGAGATGAAAGTCCCCCCGCACCCTTATCCCCCCCCCCCCCCACCTCTTCTCCTCATCTTTATCTACTAGTCTTGCTCAATACCATAATTTCGCCTCTTATAATCATAGTGGCTCAGAATGCAAAGCCTATTACATGGGTTTGTAAAAAAAAAAAATACACAACACATTTAAGGCCATCTTGGGTCAAGCAACACTTAGTGGCGATTTCATAGAGTAGATCAAATATATTTAACGACCGGTAATTCAGGTGCTGCTTGAACTTTGACTATAAATCTTGATATCCCTGCCATGGCGCAACTGTTTATATTGGTTAACAGCATGAATAATGTAAGCTGAGATGCTGAGGCCTTGTTGGTAAGGAAAGGCTGTAATCTTCATGCAATGGTAAATAATTAATTATGCTGCAACAGTGTCTGCACCTGCCCTTTCAGTGTTTAAATGGATATTTGTTGGCCAGGTGAGAATATGCTGTCTATTTGTGGACATGCAACCAATTTAATATAAAGTAAGAAACTCTGCAGACAAAATTATTAATTTCTAACAGTAATTTAAAAGAAAAGTAATAAGAAAAGTAATTTAACACAAAGCCTGTAAATATTTTTGCTAGCACTAGAGAGTTCACAAAGGTTTTACCAAAAACACCACCAAATTTTAACGCAGTATTCTCACCACAGAATACATCAGCAAAGCATTTGACCCACTCCCAAAGCTCTTACTCACAAACAAAATACTCAACACAAACATGCACAACACAAAACGCTGGCTGGCCAACTACTGATGATGCAGGCAGTCATTTGTAATTGATAACGCCGAGTCATCACGCACACGATACTTTCCGAATGGAGACCCTCAACGCTCAGCCTTCTCCCCCGCACTCTTTAATCTGTTCATACACGACATTACTCAACCAACTGAGAACGTACAATTAGCCTCATATGTGGATGATATAACCATCACCTCTACTCATAGCAACATCAACACCCTCACAGCACAACTTCAACCCTTCCTCAGCACCCTACAAACCTGGCACACCATAAACAGACTAAAAGTAGCCCCCTCAAAATTATCCGTCACTGTTCTAACAAATTACACCAAGGAACAGAGCGCTGCACCACACATCACACTGAATAATTCATGATCTTTCCTGGGAAAACCACATTTCCAAGCTGACCTCCAAAGCAAATCGCCGACTGGGCATCGTCCGTCGTGGGAAGTCCTCCTGTGGTACACCTGAGCTCCTCACCGCATACAAGGCTTTCATCCACAGCTCAATGGAATACTGCTCTCCACTCTGGGCTGGTGCTCCTGCCTCACACCTAGCTCGGCTTCACGCTGTTGAAACCAAAGCTTTCTGAATGATTGTAATCTCCCGCGATGAAGCTAACTCCGAGGGCCTTTCACTCACTCACCACAGGCAGGTTGGTGGTCTTTCTGTCTTCTACCGACTCCTCACTGGCCTTGCTCCCCCAACTCTCTCTGTGCTGTCCCCCAAATATTCCTACATGTCACAAAAGATCTGCCAGTAACCCTGTTCTGGTGAAATTGCCAAAATCAAGACTATCTGCTAACCTTCACTCCTTCATTCCTCTTTACTCCAGCCTCTGGAACAAACTCCCTCACTCTCTTCAATCCCACTCCTCCCTCCAGGTCTTTAAAACAGCTGTTCACCACCATCTCTTGTCTTCCCCCCATCCAAAACCTTGATCTCTTCTACCCTTCGTTAATTCACCCTAAATCCACTTTTTTTTGAAATACCGACTTCTTTCTTTCCTGGAAGTTCCAACAGTGTCCATGTGTTTTATACTTTCTCACACCCCCTCCCCCGCCTTCCCATGCCTCTTCCCCCCCAAGCCCTCTCCCTCCCACAGATCTTCCGTTGTCCCTGTTCTCTACTGTTGTACTTGTGTGCTTCCCTCTCTCTCCCCATCTTGTCTCCCGCTCCCTTTATTGTATGTTTTGTGTATCCGTTTATTTTTTTTGTGTGATTGATGTTAGGTCTTACACAAGCCTCGATCTTCTATACAAAAAAAAGAAAAAAAAAAGACATCCCTATTCCACACACACCAAAGAAAAATACTCATCATGAAGCCTACGTGTTAAAAGCGTCACTTTTAACACGTCCATGTCGTTCTCAGTTCACATCACAAACATTTTTTTAAAAACATGCCCACCCAGGCTGAACACACTTGGGGCACTCACAGGCACTGACTTCGGACACCACAAAGAAACAACATCACTAACAACCACAAAGAAACAACATCACCAACATACAAACAGTACATTCGATCAGTCATCAACTATGGCAGCTCATCTTGGGCCTACAGCCTATTAAACACATATCTCAACATCCTGCAGACCATACAAAACAAAGCCCTGGCATCATCTCAGGTTGAACTTTAACAACACAAATCGAGCACCGACACACAGAAGTATAAATGCTAAAAATCAAAGACCATTTAGACATGAGAGGTGTACAGTTCCTTGCACATGGCAAATGCCAACCCTAATTAACCATGCGACGACATATACAACCAACCATAGGTCTCTAGACACATTAAAACTACACTACAAAGATATCACAGTGACATCCTCTAACATCCCCCACCAAACAATGGAAACTACAAAAAACACATCCACACCCATATCACCATCAACGCAATAAACAACCTGGACCCAAACAGCATCTAGGGCACAAAACCCCCACCCATCGACTGCACAGAAAAACTACTCCCCAGGTCTGATCATGTTCACCTTTCACGCCTTCGCTGTGGACACCACCCACAACTTTTGAACTACAAACATAGACTCAACGGCACCACTGACCGCATCTGCAAACACTGTCAGGTCGCTCCACAAACAATAAAACATATCATGGAAGACTGTGCGGTCCTGGCTTCATGTAGGCAAGAGCACAACATATTGGATAAGAGGGATCTCTGTGTCGGTCCTATGAGATAGATTGGCTATCTCCATGCCACTGGTTTGTTCAACCAGGGTCTGACTGGGGCAACACAACAACAACACACGTTACATTATTTCTTCATGCCTGTTGTTTATGTCGTTTATGATGTCCTTACAAACAATAAGTTTCCTGTTTGGAATGGTTTTCAATTTTGTTTGACAGACAGTCAGACAGACAGAGTAAAACACATCTCACTTCCCTGTGCATGTGATCGGGACAAATCCAGAGCCAAAGTACCGTTAAACTACAGGTTCATTTTTCGACTCAGGCTCTGATTAGTGTACAAAATATAACATTCAATTGAAATCAAGTCGTTCCTCGATCATAAACTGATGTTTGTAGCTGGAAGGACGGACAGACAGAAGTAAACCGAATGCTTTACCCTGATTTTCGCTCCGCGAGCGTTGGGTAATAAAGGCTCGTATGTTAACATTTATAGAACATATGTATCTGCCTGGCAGCTCACCGGGAGACTTTGCCAGGCATTCAAGGGGCTCTGATAAAATATAGGGAGAGGTGATAGATCCACATGTTGAAGATGGATTATAAACAATTCAGGAACACATCTGAGCCTCCAATCTCGTCTCAAGTTGAGGCAGGCCAAGAGCCTGTCGGGTGCTCTGTATATAACAGCTGTTGTATAGAACTGAGCCGGAAATCCATCAAGCGGCATTTCACTTCAATAAGGCTATGACCACCTTCGGCCGAGGGACGACATATGACATTGGGTGATGGCCTCCCCAAAAAACAATTCTACCAGTTTACCTTAAAGTGCCCTAGGTAACATCTCCGGCAGCTTCCGGCAGATAGCCTACATCTGTGCCACAAAAGAGTAGTAACCAAATTATTAACTACTAGTACACGACCTTTATAGGAGAGGTGAGGGTAAAGCACTTTTTCATCCATTCAATCTTTTTTCCATCTGATGAACTGACCCTCCTAATGTTTTGGACATACTGTCGCGATACGTCTAATTCTTCAGCAAGGGGGAGTGGGGAGGACAATGGCAATGACTAACGTGAGTTACCATTGAGAGAGGGGGCCCATAACATCTTACCCTTCTTCCAATTACATCTGACTGAAAAAGCCAGGTAAAATTCCATCAAGTGTAAAAATTATGTAAAAATATGTTAGAAAAAATATTTCTGGAATCGTTCTTTCTCCAGGGAGTCCTCCCTTGATCTTATCTACCGATGCAGATGATGTCTGCATTTTCATCAAAGACAAACATGATATTGATGCTCTTGTTGAGTGTTTTTTTTTTTTTTTTTTTAATCCCGCCGACTTCTTCATTTCCTGAAGTTCTAGCAGTGTCCATGTGTATTATACCTTTCCCACCCCCCACCCCCCGCCTTCCCATGCCTCCTCCCCCTAAGCCATCTCCCTCTCGCGGATCTCCTGTTGTCCCTGTTCTCTGCTGTTGTACTTATGTGCTTCCCTCTCTCTCCCCATCTTGCCTCCCGCTCCCTTTATTGTATGTTTTGTGTGTCCGTTTGTCTTTTTTTTTTGTGATTGATATTAGGTCTTTCACGAGCCTCGATCTTGTATATATATAAATAAAAAAAACACTCAACCAGAGCATCAATATCACGTTTGTCTTTGATGAAAATGCAGACATCATCTGCATAGGTGGATAAGATCAAGGGAGGACTCCCCGGAGAAAGAACGATTCCAGGCCTAGGTCCCCCGTCGGTGAAGTGATGTGAGTTGACAAAGTGGAAGACGCAGAAAACATGGAAGAGTCGATAATATTTGCGAGTGGGTTGGAGACACACCCACACACCAGATTAGAAGTTAGTAGTTCGTTTATTTTTCAAGATATTTCGCTCACAATGTTCAGACATATATATGGTGGCGGCCATCTTGGATTTTGACGTGGCGACCCAATTTTCAATAGCGTTCTTCCTTATGCCTCGATACACCCACACACCAGATTAGAAGTTAGTAGTTCGTTTATATTTCAAGATATTCCGCTCACAAGGTTCAGACATATATATGGTGGCGGCCATCTTGGATTTTGATGTGGTGACCCAATTTTCAATAGCGTTCTTCCTTATGCCTCGATACACCCACACACCAGATTAGAAGTTAGTAGTTCGTTTATTTTTCAAGATATTTCGCTCACAAGGTTCAGACATATATATGGTGGCGGCCATCTTGGATTTTGACGTGGCGACCCAATTTTCAATAGCGTTCTTCCTTATGCCCCGGTACACCCAAACACCGGATTAGAAGTTAGTAGTTCATTTATATTTCAAGATATTCCGCTCACAAGGTTCAGACATATATATGGTGGCTGCCATCTTGGATTTTGATGTGGTGACCCAATTTTCAATAGCGTTCTTCCATATGCCTAGTTGCACCCACACACAAAATTAGAATTCGGTCCTTCGCTTACTTTTATAAAGATATTGGAGTGCACGTACGCACGCACGGACGCACACACGGACGGACGGAGGGGAAAACCATAGTCCCCCTTTCGCTCCGCGGTGCGACGGGGGACAAAAAACACTCAACAAGAGCATCAATGTCACGTTTGTCTTTGATGAAAATGCAGACATCATCTGCATATGTGGATAAGATCAAGGGAGGACTCCCCGGAGAAAGAACGATTCCAGAAATATTTTTTCTAAGAGCTAAAAGGAGAGGCTCTGAAGTAAGAGCAAATAATAACCCAGAAACAGGACAACCTTGCATTACTTCTCTCAGACCCTTCACAGGGGAATAAAGCTTGTTATTGATTTTGATCAAGCTAAATAAGTTTGTATACAACAAAGCACCGTAAGCTCTAAAACTCACTCCAAGTCCACATGCTTCCAACACATGGCACATAAAGTTGTGGTCATTGCTGTCAAAAGCTTTTTCAGGATCAAGGAAAAACATTCCAAAGCTCTTTTTACGCAAACGCGTTTACCGTCTGTCAGGCCTCTGGTTAAAAAGACGTTATCGTAGATATATCTGCCAGAAACATCACAACTCTGATCAAGTAAGACAAGATCACCAATAACCTTCTTCAACCAGTTTGCACGTACTTTGGAAAAAAGTTTGCAGCCCGTGCAAAGTAGGAAATGTGTCGCCAATTCGTCAAATGTAGGATTTCTCCAGTCTTTGGGAGCAGGTACACTACTGCTCTTCAGAAACTCATCGGCATTTCTCGGGACAGTAGAAATGTATCCGCAACGTTCAGCGACTCTGTGCCACAAAGGTCCCAAAAAATCATCAGCAAGTTATCCGTCGATAGCTGGAGCCTTCCCAGAATCCATGCCATGCAAATCTACCGATAGGCCGGATCTGTATCCGGACCTTCACCAAAATCGAATTCACTTGTTCTTGTCACCCACCCAACCTATCCACCAAGTTTCGTCATAAGCCGTCCATAACTTTTAGAACTAGAACGCCACTCAGCAGCGCGCATACTCCCGCCGTGGGTCAAGTTGGAATAGTATGATTTCACTAAAGTTTGAGGGAGTAGTTCAGTGACAACACAAGACAAGACAACACAAGACAGACACTGCACAGATATATATTTAGAATATATAGAAGATAATGTATAAAAAAAACAAGGCAATTTCACTTACATTTTCGGATTCAGCGTTCAATTCCATACAGGTGAGTGTATTTAGAGGCACGTGTGACTTCAAATAAAATTGTAAGCCAGGTAAACGTTCGTTTCATTCCTTAGGAATACAACATGTAAAACTGGCCCAAACGTCAAAACAAAACTCGCTCATTTCAAGTCGTACAAGCTAATGCGACCACTCATTCTTCTGGGAAGAATCCCGTGCACATGCTTGTCACACTTATAACTCACCTAAGTCTTTATAAGTTCATCAAATACTGACACCGCGATTGACATTCGCTGAGGTAAATGTTGATATCTCTTCTGAGGTTAAAAAAAAAACAAAAAAAAAACAGTTTTAAAGCATTATACGTATCAAACGATACATTTTATGAAATGGGGAAACCTAATACACACTTTGGTGGTTTTAAAATGACAGAATATGTCTTTATTAGAAAAAAAAAGAACCTTGAAGACGATGCTGCTAACAAAATACACCGCTCTAACGCATAACCACGAGTTTAAACTACATTTACAACAAATATGAAAATTATTTTCATATCACAATGTTAAATATAGAATATATAGAAGATAATGTTTAAAAAAAATGAGCCCTATCTTCCAATGGTAAACAATCCTTCAAAAAATTCCTGGATCCAGAATAATATCCTGAGCTTCACCAAAAACGAATCAATTCTTCCTTATCCCAAGGGAAATCATCCCACCAACATTCATCCAAATCCGTAAGAACTTTTCCAGATATCTTGTTCACAAACACACGAACACACACACACACACACACACACACACACACACACACACACACACACACACACACACACACACACACACACACACGGACACGATCGAATGCATTACTCCCGAGGGAGTAAATATGATGCTATATATCGTTTTTGGCCCCATCTCTCAAGGGCGAAGAATCACCTAAAAATATATATAATAAAGCGCGGCGTTACGCGCGCTGCTTGTGAGCAAGGAGGAAGCGGACAAGCGGTAACATATAAACGTCTTTATTGTAAGAGCACACTGTAACACTGAACTGCTCCGGGCTGGTCGCCCGGTGTATATCATGAGGCCACGCCTACCCCTCGGGCGTGGCCACCGCCCACTTGGTGCGTGGAATGATGTCACCACGCCAGTGGGCTTTTGTGTCCGCCACACGCGCCCCCCCAGAATTCCCGCGTACCTGGAGGGCCAGTTTGTGGGGTAGACGAATGACCCGGCCGAAGCGCCCCCTGGCGATCGGCGGCGTCCGGGGTGCAGGGATGCCAGGTGGGATGCCCCTGGCTGCCCCTGGGATGGGTGCAGGACCGGGGGGCGGCGTGGCGGCGGGGCTGGGCGGTGCCGGGGGTCCGCCCGCAGGAGGGCGGCCCCGACGTGGGGGTCGGGCCACTGGCGGTGGATGGTCCACATCGAGGTGGGCCGGCTTGAGGCGGTCTACCGAAACGCGGTCAGGAGTACCGCCGATGTCCAGGGTGAAGTGCTTCGCCCCGGTCTCCAGCACGCGGAAAGGCCCGTCGTACGGGGGCCGCAGTGGTGTCCGATGGGCATCGTGGCGGACGAAGACGTACTCCGCCGTGCGAAGCTCCGGGGCGACGTGCGTCGGTGGGTGCCCGTGGCATGCCATTGGCACCAGGGCGAACCTCTGGGCGGTCTCTTGCAGAGCGGAGCGCTGCTGTGCCGCGGACCATGGTGCCGTGGAGTCGGGGAGGAACTCGCCCGGCACCCGCAGCGGTTGCCCGAAGACCAACTCCGCCACGGATGCGCGCAGGTCCTCCTTGGGCGCCGTCCGGAGGCCCAGCAGGACCCAGGGGAGCCTGTCGACCCAGCCGCCGTCGCGGAGGGTGGCCCGGAGCGCGGCCTTCAATGAGCGGTGAAATCGCTCACACAGGCCATTAGCCTGGGGGTGGTAGGCCGTGGTTCGGTGCAGCCGGACCCCGAGCCCCTGCGCAACCGCCCCCCAGAGCTCCGAGGTGAACTGGTGGCCGCGGTCGGATGAGATGTCTGAGGGGGCGCCGAACCGGGCAACCTAGGTGGCGATGAAAGCCTGCGCGACATCGGCCGCCGTTGTCGACGCCAAGGGCACGGCCTCCGGCCACCGGGTGGTGCGGTCCACCATGGTGAGGACGTAGGTGAAACCCCGCGAGGGGGGCAGAGGTCCCACCAGGTCCACGTGGACGTGGTCAAACCGGCGTTCCGGCACCGTGAACGGGGCCAACGGGGCCTGGGTGTGCCGGTGCACCTTGGCGCGCTGGCACGCGAGGCACGTCCTGGCCCAGCCGCGGACGGCCTTCCGGAGGCAATGCCAGACGAACTTGTCGGCGATCAGCCTTTGGGAGGCCCTCGCGCCCGGGTGGGACAGGCCGTGGATGGCGTCAAACACCTGGCGCTGCCAGCCCGCGGGCACGATGGGGCGAGGACGCCCGAGGGAGACGTCGCACAAGAGGGCCGCGCCCGCGCCGTCGAACGGCACCTCGGTGACGCGGAGGCCCGTGACGGCGGTCCGCAAGGCCTGTACGTCGGGGTCAGCGGCCTGGTCCGCTGCCATCCGGGCATAGTCGATGCCGAGGTGGACTGCGTGGGCGACGGCCCGGGAAAGGCAATCCGCCACCGGGTTGTCCTTCCCCGTGACGTGCTGGATGTCCGTCGTGTACTTGGACACGGCCGAGAGGTGACGCTGCTGCCGGGCCGACCACGGCTCGGTGACCTTGCCCATCGCGAAGATCAGCGGCTTGTGGTCGATGAAGGCAGTGAACGCACGGCCCTCGAGCAGATGGCGGAAGTGCCTGACCGCCAAGTGAAGTCCGAGCAACTCGCGGTCGAAGGTACTGTAACGGCGTTCGGGCGGGCGAAGCTGCCGGCTAAAGAACGCCAGCGGTTGCCAAGCTCCACGCACCCATTGCTCGTGCACCGCGCCCACCGCGTAGTCCGAGGCATCGGTGGTGAGGGCGATCGGTGCATCGGGCGCCGGGTGCGCGAGCATGGTGGCGTTAGCCAAGGCGAGCTTCGCGCCCGTGAACGCCATGTCCATCTGCTCGGTCCAGGTAACGTCGCCTTTGCCCGGCTTACCTCGGAGAGCTTGGTGCAGGGGGCGCAGGAGCTGGGCGATACGGGGCAGGAACCGATGGTAAAAGTTCACCATGCCCAGGAACTCCTGCAGCCCTCTGATCGTGCGGGGGCGCGGAAACCCCTTCACCGCCTCCACCTTGGCCGGCAGGGGGACGGCTCCGTGCCTGGTGACACGGTGCCCCAGAAAATCGATTGTGGCGGCGCCGAACCGGCACTTTGCGGGGTTCACAATCAGGCCATGCTGGCCCAGGCGTTCGAAGAGCGTGCGGAGGTGGCGTAGGTGCTCTTCGCGGGACGCGCTGGCAACGAGGATATCGTCCAGGTAGACGTAGACAAAATCCAAGTCGCGCAGGACGCTGTCCATCAGTCGCTGGAACGCCTGAGCCGCATTCTTCAGACCGAAGGGCATGCGCAGGAACTCGAAGAGTCCGAATGGCGTGATGACCGCCGTCTTCGGGACGTCCTCCGGCCTGACGGGGACCTGATGGTAGCCGCGTATGAGGTCCACCTTCGAGAAGAAGGACCTGCCCGCCAAACGGGCGGAAAAGTCCTGAATGTGGGGGACGGGGTAGCGGTCGGGAGTCGTGGCATCATTGAGACGGCGATAGTCCCCGCACGGTCGCCATCCCCCGCCGGGCTTCGGCACGATGTGCAGCGGCGACGCCCAAGCGCTCTGTGAGCGCCGAACGATGCCGAGTCGCTCCAGGGTAGCGAACTCCACTTTTGCCACCGCCAGCTTCGTCGGCTCGAGGCGGCGTGCCCGGGCGTAGACCGGTGGCCCGACGGTGGGGATGTGATGGGCCACCCCGTGCTTGACGGCCCCCGCCGAGAAGGTGGGCCGCGTGAGGGCCGGGAAGCCGGCGAGGAGGCGGGTGAATGCGTCCGCTGCCGGAAGCGTACAGACCAACGTGGCCGGAACCGAATCGTTCGGCAAGCCGCTTGGCAAGCCGCTCGTTGAGCTGGGCAACGCACAAGCGAGCGAGCTGAACGTCTCGGCCTGGACAAGCCATCTGCGCTTGACGTCGACCAGGAGCCCATTAGTGCACAGGAAGTCCGCGTCAAGCAGTGCCATGGGCACGTCGGCGGTGACGAACGTCCATCGGAAAACCTGCCCTCCAAACCGCAGAGAGAGGCAGCGTTTTCCGTACGTACGGATGGGCGTCCCGTTCGCGGCAAGCAGCGCGGGGCCCCCACCCGCGGCGTGCTTGTCTGACGTGCCGGCGGGAATGACACTCACCTGCGCTCCCGTGTCGCACAGGTAACGGCGCCCGGAGAAGGTGTCCGTTATGAACAGCAGGCTGCTCGAACGGCCGGCGCTCATCGCCACTATTGAGCGCCGGCCCGGGCGTTTCCCGACCCGTTGAAGGAGCACGGCGGATGACACCGCCGAGCTTCGTGGCCGAACTTGGCGTGGAACCAGCACCAGGTGGTGGAGCTGGAGGAGCGCGGCTGGCTCCGCCAGGCCGGTGGAGTTGGCGGGTTTCCCCGCGGTGGCGGTTTTCGCCGCGGCGGTGGGCGGGGCGTGGCGGCGTTCACGAGGTGCGTATCAGCATGCTGCTGAACATCAGCATGCTGTAGAAGCTGATGCTGTGGAACATGCTGCTGAACATCAGCGTCGAGGGCCGTGACGGCCACGCCGACGCTCGCCCGCGTGTCCGAAGCGGCGAAGTACCTGTCCGCCTCGGCTGCCAATGCTCGGGGTTCCGTTAGCTCGGTCCCGGCCAACGCGAGGCGAACCTGCGCTGGAAGTTGGCGCCGGAAAAGCGCCCGGAATAGCGAACCGGGGGCTTCGTCGCCCAACAGTGACAGCATATGGTCCATTCGGACCGACGGGCGCGTCTCACCGAGCTCGGGGAGATCCAGGAGGCGGTCGGCCCGTGCGTCGTCCGTGAGGCCGAACGTGGCTAGGAGTAGCCGCTTGAGTGCCTCGTACTTGTGGCCGTCCGGTGGGTGGCGAAGGACGGACACAACTCGAGCGGCCGTGCCGGGCCCGAGGGAGGCGACGACATGGCAGTAGCGCAGGTCGTCGTTGGTGAGGCGCCGAAGCTGAAATTGGGCTTCGGCTTGAATGAACCAGACTTCTGCCTGGGCCTCCCAAAATTCGGGAAGTTTAATCGCCATTGCCTTGTCGTTGGCCATTGCAATGGCGTCCTGTTCGGAAGGATCGCTACGGCAGATCCAACGTCGAGGGTCACCAGTAAAGCGCGGCGTTACGCGCGCTGCTTGTGAGCAAGGAGGAAGCGGACAAGCGGTAACATATAAACGTCTTTATTGTAAGAGCACACTGTAACACTGAACTGCTCCGGGCTGGTCGCCCGGTGTATATCATGAGGCCACGCCTACCCCTCGGGCGTGGCCACCGCCCACTTGGTGCGTGGAATGATGTCACCACGCCAGTGGGCTTTTGTGTCCGCCACAATAAAACTCTCGGATCCGGATCTGGATCTTTCCCAAAATCAAATTGATTCGTCCTTGTCACACGAACAATCTGTTCACCAAGTTTCGTCCAATCTATCCACAACTTTTTGAGATAGGCCTATCCTGTTCACAGACAGACAAACATATAGGCTTGGGTGACGACACAACTTTCGTCCACCTTTAGTGGTGGAGGTAGCGAGTAAATTAAACTGGCTTTCAGTGATGTTTCATGGAAGCGAATAAGAACCTTCGCTCTACGCTCCCACTGGGTGCATACACATTCAATATAGTGCAATGAAAGTTGTGATGTACTATTTCAAGGGAGATACACCTGCCTTTTTTATACCTCCTGGAAGTAGGGAGATTCTTATACCAGACCTGGTTTTAGCAAAAATCTGACTCCAGCAGACAAAGTCATCAAATTGCTGAAAAAACATTTCCCTTTAAAAGGAACGACGCAAATCGTGTTCTACATTTTGGAGTAATATGAGTTTCATGTAATAAAAAAACATGTACCTTTTTGCTGGAACAGATTTTTCACTTGAACCTGGTACAGGTGAAACCTTCACTATGGAGGGAACATTACAAGCAGTATCAACTAAATTGAGGGGTGCCACTTCATTGGATTCGGAAAGCGCCAGGGTATTCTCCTTTTCACATTCTATATCGGTGTGGCCTGATTCGCCACACTTTGTAACGGGTTTTGGGGCAAAACCTTTTAACATGTCCAAAAAACCCCACAAAACACGCTATAGGGTAGCTGATGTGTACATGCAGGGCCGGATTGAGAGTTTGTGGGCCCTAGGCCATTTTGAATGTTCAAGGCCATATCCAAGATCAATTTGTCTATTTTAATTCAGTTATGTAGAGATTGGTGGAAGCTTCAGCCTGAAGCCTTAGGTGTGGGGCCCTTTGAAGCGTGGTCCCTATGCCATGGCCTAACTGGCCTATCCATTAATCCAGCCCTGTGCACATGTGATACTCGTGATCGTTTATGGTTACTTTAAAATAGATATTCAAGTCTTATCATCCGCACGATCTCGGAGGACCATATATAACTGTCTCCTGAAACTCATGACGTGTTTCACATGCTCGATACGGCACCCAAAGGCAATCATATCGATTCGAGAAACAATTATTGTTCTATAATCTATATCGACACAAAATACACACAATTTTTCCATTTGTTATTAACTAGTACACACACTCCCTGTGGGAGCGGCAGGAAGGGTCATGTTATTATCTTCTCTGTGGTATATAGATTACAGTAGATCTAGGCTCCACTCCTAATTTGTGGAGGACACGATAAGCATATAATCAAATGCCTCAAGAACGTCGGGGTTTCTCCCTTTCAGTTTAGTATTGAACAGCATGAGCGACCGTTTAAAAAGGTAATCATACGTGTTTGCGGTTTATAATATTTTTACTTCCGCTAGGGGTGACCCAAGATATGCCACAATAAGCCATTTATACACATCAACACGGCGCTTGTACAGGGAAGAAAGATCCTTGGGGAGGGGAGCTATTATTGGTATTAATGTTGTTTTGTAATCACATTAATATTACGCTATTAATATTATCAATAGTGTTGCTATTACTTTGGTTATTAAAAGCGGCCTTGGAAAAACGCCACAATAAGCTGATTGTACACCTTAACATGGATTTTGCACAAGGCCGAAAACCCCCTTGGGGAGTGGGACAAATGAAGTCACTACAACCTCCATCATATGATCCTTAGTCCTCCTTTCACGTTTGGTTGAGATTGGACTAGTAACGTCTGAATGTATCGCGGTCAAAAAGATAGACAGACAGACAGACAGACAGACAGACAGACACCAAATTGTGTATTTTAGCATGATTGTGGTACATTTGAAATTATTATTTTGACCACTGGTGTACCCATAGAAGATGCAATTCTGACATGACCACTTTTTGTGGTTGGACCAGCGCTAACGACGTCATGAACTAACTTTTCATCTGATACGAAAACAACTAACTTTTGGTTCATTCATGACGCAGCACAAACATTTTCATCACCAATAATAGATCGTACGGCAAGGACGATGTCCTCCGTTAGAACCCGTTTGGGCGGAACACATACAGAGGCATGCTTCCGCATTAAGTTCCCAAATGCTTCATTTGCGAAGGCGAATATTCGCTATAACAGAGATGTGACACCTTTCCTCGAAGACCAGGCAGATGGGCACAACTTAAAGAAACCCCAATTATAACGATAATAATAACTAGCCGAAACCCGTGGAACATCCACGGAAGGGAGGATGTGGTGTATGGATAGAGTGTACCATTATGGATGGCATAGGGGATTTGCTTGTCCGAGTAAGAGTTAGGAAGAAAGATGAGAATGAAGAGTGCGTATATGAACAACGTATTTATTGCAATCTACTTAAATGACAACGCTACAATATACTTTTGAAAAATGAATGGATTCGTAATAGGAATCGACATAGCACCACTCTGGGATTGTCCACTCAGTGGACGGCTTGCTGTCGCCTTCGACTGTCCAATCAGCGGACGGCTTGGTTCGCCTTCGCCCAGCAGACGCCAATACGATGGCGTCGTAAGATGGCGTCGTATCGACAGTTAATCGGATGCTTTTGCGCCCCAACGTCGGCTAATTCAGATTTTTCGAGTATGTCTGTACGTGATAAACAAAGAGCGCGGTTCGTAGATCGTAAATCCATTAGTGCCGTGGGCATCGGGTCACTGGGTGCGGCGTAAAAGGGATAACAAAGTCGAGTCCTTACGCTATTATTATATAGATAATTAATATTGTTAAAAGTATTAATAATATTTAATTAATAATTACTTATCAATAATAATTAATATCAAACAGTTAATAAAATAAAAAACATTTAATAATTAATAATTCAATTAATAGTTAATATTAAAAATAATTAAAAGCACATAATAGGCGAATAAGCCTTACACAAACCCGTCAGAGGGGCATATCTGTGCCAAACTGGCCTGTTCTCACCAGCGCTGACAGCGCTCTTCTCTCATTCCCTCTGTCCCAGGGGAGGAGAGATGGTAATATGGAAAGGCTAGAAAAACCGGACAAAGGTAGGATGGAAAGGAGTGAAAAACCGGACAAAGGTAGGATGGAAAGAAGTGAACAACTGGAAAAAGGTAGGATGAAAAAGGGGAGTTGGGGAGGAGGGAGAACTACACAAGTACGGAGCTACAGCACGGACAGGCGCCGTGACAACACACCCAAAACGCAACCGACCACAAAGGGGTGAGAGATAGAAAGAAAGATGAAGAGAGAGAGAGAGGGACAGAAAAATAGAAAGAGAGTGATGTACAGTACCAGTGGGGTCTGCTTACACATTGAGTAAGCAATAACAAACCATGCTTGCACGTAAGTGCATAATAAGTAGAAGCTTTATGATTATAGGCAAGCATCACCGACCTGCTGCGAGATATCGATTTAGGTTTTTAAAAATTATTATTTACAGAAGCGTTTATGATTTTTTTAATGCTAATTTTCATTTACGAATGCCTTTTCTTTTTTTCATTTGTGGACTTTATTGTCATGTTTATTTTATAGTTCACATTTATATAAATTACAATTTTCAAATGCTTGATATTGATTGAGGTTTTTTTAAATGTTTTTTTTTTACATATGCGTTTACCATTTGTTTATTGTTTTTTTACATAAATTTACGTTTACAGACGCTTTCCGATGGTTCTGTGATGTTTTTTCCCAGTGTGCCGGCATCGATATCTGTCGGCACGCCAAATTTCAGCTTTCTACGACACCTGGAAGGTATCGAACATTAATATCAGTCAGTCAGTGGTTAGAAATATGTATATATATTGTTGCGGATCTCGAGCCCGTCGGCATACTGAGGGGGGATTAAGCCCTTCTCCCCCTCGAGCTTCGAGTCCACGAGGCCGCTACCCACTTTACTCGTGGGGGCGGATTGCTGAGCAATTCCAGCCGCCAACCCCGCAGCGAGCACGCGGAAGGGTTTCCGGTCAAATACCCGAGTACCTTCGACACACACGCCGCTGCGAGGACGGGGGCTGAACCTCACACGAGTCACGCTGGTCTGATATGCCCGAGCGGTTTGCGTGTCACGTGACTCATGCCATTAATTATTAGGAACCCGAGCAAGCGGTTTTATCTCGTGCAATGCGAGGCCAATGGTGAAAAGACGTAAACGGCCAAGTTGGAAGCAAAACACAGGTTTATTACAAATGTACAGTGGCGAGAGAAAAGAGACACAGGATAGAAACTTAACCGTTCTTACTTAAACCCCAGACAAGGGCCCTCTGACCCACGCGGGGAGAAGGGAGGAAGAAGAGGACGCGCTCAAAGCGAGGCCGCTCAGTGCAGTTTGCCCCGGACGGCCCGTTGGGCGTGTCCCTCGAGGATGTTCGCGGCAAGGATGTCAGCCTCCAGTCGTGCGCGTACGGGAATCCACCCAGCGTGTCCCGAAGTCGGCGAGGCAAAAGTGCACATGCAGGGAGCCCAGGCAGGGAGGTCGTTAGAGCACAGGGCCACGAGAGAGATCGTCCTGCGAGAGCATTTCCCAGGAGAGCGAGGGCAAATGAGAGACCAGAACCAGGGAGAACGGGGCAGCAGAGAGCGGGGCAGAACGCAGAGAGCTGAGCTCGAGCTTCGACCCAGACTTGCTCGGGGGTCCGGGGCGGGGCTTATATACCCCCGGAGCCCCACTAGAATTTTCCAAAGGCCTCCACTGGCCACCGGGGGTCACGTGTCGTGATCTTCCCCCATCAGTTACTCCCCTTAGTCCTTATTGGCCGCCGTTGCTGGCCACTCCCCTTTAGCTCCATTGGCTGTTTGCTGCTTGCCAGCCACTCCCTAGGGGCTCCTCCCTCGGGCCTCTTCGACTTGTTCTAGGCCCATCACATGGCATTCCAGGCCCAATGAGGCCTGCCCTTACTTACCTGCCTTAACGCATACTAACACTGGAAAGGAGACTATACTTAACATTTAATAAGAAATAACTGCCTAAAGCGAGGCTACATGTTGTGGTGCAACTCACTAAAAGGGGGGTTGCCTTTATTCTCAAAACCACAACAATATATGTATATATATATGTATATATATATATATATATATATATATATATATATATATATGTACATACATATATAGTTAAGAAACAGGAAGTAAATTCCTGCGTGGGGCTCGTGTGAAAAATTCTGACTCACCCCAGGACTCCAACCTAGCAATCTCATCACTTACACAGTGACAGCCCACTGAGCCATTGAGTCTCTGGGATATCCTCAGAGATTTCTCACACTAACACTGCGACCTTTATAATGGCCGATGTCTTACGTGCCTGCTAGGCAGACCCCGGATGTGAGTGTATGTATGTGCATGTAAGTGTGTGAAAGTGCATTGAAGATGAACTCATCCAACAATATATATATATATATATATATATATATATATATATATATATATATACACACACACACACACAGTGCATTCAGAAAGTATTTAGACCCCTTCACTTTTTCACATTTTGTTATGTTGCAGCCTTATGCTGAAATCGTTTAAATTCATTTTTTCCCTCATCAATCTACACTCAATACCCCATAATGACAAAGAGAAAACAGGATTTTAGAAAGTTTTGCAAATTTATTAAAAAGAAAAAACTGAAATATCACATTTACATAGGTATTCAGACCCTTTGCTATGACACTTAAAATTTAGCTCAGGTGCCTCCCATTTCTCTTGATCATCTTTGAGATGTTTCTTCACCTTGATTGGAGTCCACCTGTGGTAAATCCAATTGATTGGACATGATTTGGAAAGGCACACACCTGTCTACATAAGGTCTCACAGCTGACAATGCATATCAGAGCAAAAACTAAGCCATGAGGTCGAAGGAACTGCCTGCAGAGCTCAGAGACAGGATTGTATCGAGGCACAGATCTGGGGAAGCCTACAAAAAATTTCTGCTGCATTGAAGGTTCCCAAGAGCACAGTGGCCTCCATAATTCTTAAATGGAAGAAGTTTGGAACAACCAGGACTCTTCCTAGAGCTGGCCGCTCGGCCAAACTGAGCAATCGGGGGAGAAGGGCCTTGGTAAGAGAGGTGACCAAGAACCCGATGGTCACTCTGAGCTCCAGAGATCCTGTTGGAGATGGGAGAAACTTCCAGAAGGACAACCATCACTGCAACACTCCACCGATCTGGGCTTTATGGCAGAGTGGCCAGACGGAAGCCTCTCCTCAGTGAAAGACACATGAAAGCCGGCTTGGAGTTTGCAAAAAAGCACCTAAAGGACTCTCAGACTGTGAGAAACAAGATTCTGTGGGTCGTTACAGAGGAACGGGCTTGTTTTCGCTGAGGATAATGACTGTATCTGAGTTGCTGTGTGGTCATGGTTTACACCAATCATAACACAAACAATTATTTTGCAAAAATGTATTAGTAATATATGTGATGATAATTTCATTAAAAAAATTGAAGTTGAAGATTTAAGCTGGAAAAGAAAAATTCAAAAATAATTTAAAAAAAGAAAAGAATAAACAATTTTTTTTCAAAAAATACCCTTAGGTATAATATATACCTTAGGTATAAATACAAGCGAGAGAGGTTGGTGCATACCAGAAGTTTGGTAGGTTTCACAAAAGTTTGAGGGAGTAGTTCAGTGACAACACAGGACAAAACAACACAACACAGACACTGCACAGATATATATATATATTGTTACGGTTTTTAGAACCTTCACTTTGTAAATTTAGTATTAAAATCCCTAATAACCCCCTATGTACATTCCCCCTTAATTGGCTGTTAATTGAAATAAGTGCACCTTAGCTAGTCCATGTACAAGCATGTAGCCAATCATAGGCTTCCCTCAGTAGTTATCTCTTTATTCTATGTCAGTTTAAGGCTCTGTTTTCCATTAGCTGACTCTGCATTGCACCAAATGAAATAAGATAGATCCCCCTTTTAATTCCCCAAAACGTCATTGCCAACCGCATTTCCAACTGCGTTCATCGCAGTCTCCCGTGGAGGCGTGGGTTCATCCCACTCCTGACACCAATTGTTACGGAAACGCCAGAAGTTTGGTAGGTTTCACAAAGGTTTGAGGGAGTAGTTCAGTGACAACACAGGACAAAACAACACAACACAGACACTGCACAGATATATATATATATATATATATATATATATATATATATATATATATATATGTATATATATATATATATGTATATATATATATATATATATATACTAGCTTGGCTCGGCTCGCTACGCCAACCTCACCATGAGTCATTATGGAGGAACGGGCTTGTTTTAGCTGAGGATAATGACTGTACCTGAGTTAGTTGCTGTGTTGTCATGGTTTACACCAATCATAATTCAAACAATTATTTTGCACAAATGTATTTGTAATATACGTGATATTACATTTTATAAACAATTGAAGTTGAAGACTTAAGTTGGCAAAAAAAAATTTTCAAAAAAAAAAATTTCAAATTTTTTCAAAAAAATACCCTTAGGACATACAGACGGGAGAGGTATGTGCATGCCAGAAGTTTTGTAGGATTTCACAAAAGTTTGAGTGAGTAGTTCAGTGACAATACAGGACAAAACAACACAACACAGACACTGCACAGATATATATATATATATATATATATATATATATATATATATATATATATATATATATATATATATATATATATATATATATGTACTAGCTTGGCTCGACTCGCTACGCCCACCTCACCATGAGTCGTTATTGAGGAACGGGCTTATTTTAGCTGAGGCTAATGACTGTGCCTGAGTTGCTGTGTTGTCATGATTTACACCAATCATAATACAAACAATTACTTTGCACAAATGTATTTGTTGTGTTTGTGATATTACATTTTTATAGGTAATTTAGGATGAAGATTTAGGTTGAATGTTTTTTTTTCAAGAAAGAACCACTCAGCACACACATAGGGGAGGAGTAGGTGCAGACTGGAAGTTTGGGACGATTACACCTCACCACCACGTAATTCAAAACACCTCACCACCAAGTAATTTAAAACACCTCACAGCCATAAAACACGTAATAAAAACACCTCACAGCCATAAAACACGTAATAAAAACACCTCACAGCCATAAAACACGTAATAAAAACACCTCACCACCACGAAATTAAAAACACCTCACAGCCATCAAACACGTAATAAAAACACCTCACAGCCATAAAACACGTAATAAAAATACCTCACCACCACGAAATAAAAAACACCTCACAGCCATAAAACACGCAATAAAAACACCTCACAGCCATAAAACACATAATAAAAACACCTCACCACCACGAAATTAAAAACACCTCACAGCCATAAAACACGTAATAAAAACACCTCACAGCCATAAAACATGGAATAACAACACCTCACCACCACGAAATTAAAAACACCTCACAGCCATAAAACACGTAATAAAAACACCCCACAGCCATAAAACACGTAATAAAAACATCTCACAGCCATAAAACACGTAATAAAAACATCTCAGCCATAAAACACGTAATAAAAACATCTCAGCCATAAAACACGTAATAAAAACACCTCACCACCACAAAATTAAAAACACCTCACAGCCATAAAACACGTAATAAAAACACCCCACAGCCATAAAACACATAATAAAAACATCTCACAGCCATAAAACACGTAATAAAAACATCTCAGCCATAAAACACGTAATAAAAACACCTCACCACCACAAAATTAAAAACACCTCACAGCCATAAAACATGTAATAAAAACACCTCACAGCCATAAAACATGTAATAAAAACACCTCACCACCACAAAATTAAAAACACCTCACAGCCATAAAACACGTAATAAGAACATCTCACAGCCATAAAACACGTAATAAAAACACCTCACAGCCATAAAACACGTAATAAAAACATCTCACAGCCATAAAACACGTAATAAAAACATCTCACAGCCATAAAACACGTAATAAAAACACCTCACAGCCATAAAACATGTAATAAAAACACCTCACAGCCATAAAACATGTAATAAAAACACCTCACCACCACAAAATTAAAAACACCTCACAGCCATAAAACATGTAATAAAAACACCTCACAGCCATAAAACATGTAATAAAAACACCTCACCACCACAAAATTAAAAACACCTCACAGCCATAAAACACGTAATAAAAACACCTCACAGCCATAAAACACATAATAAAAACACCTCACCACCACGAAATTAAAAACACCTCACAGCCATAAAACACGTAATAAAAACACCTCACCACCACGAAATTAAAAACACCTCACAGCCATAAAACACGTAATAAAAACACCTCACCACCACGAAATTAAAAACACCTCACAGCCATAAAACACGTAATAAAAACACCTCACAGCCATAAAACACATAATAAAAACACCTCACCACCACGAAATTAAAAACACCTCACAGCCATAAAACACGTAATAAAAACACCTCACAGCCATAAAACACATAATAAAAACACCTCACCACCACGAAATTAAAAACACCTCACAGCCATAAAACACGTAATAAAAACACCTCACAGCCATAAAACACGTAATAAAAACACCTCACCACCACAAAATTAAAAACACCTCACAGCCATAAAACACAAAATAAAAACACCTCACCACCACGAAATTAAAAACACCTCACAGCCATAAAACACGTAATAAAAACACCTCACAGCCATAAAACACGTAATAAAAACACCTCACCACCACGAAATTAAAAACACCTCACAGCCATAAAACACGTAATAAAAACACCTCACAGCCATAAAACACGTAATAAAAACACCTCACCACCACGAAATTAAAAACACCTCAGCCATAAAACACAAAATAAAAACACCTCACCACCAAGTAATTTAAAACACCTCACAGCCATAAAACACGTAATAAAAGCACCTCACCACCACAAAATAAAAACACCTCACCACCAAGTAATTTAAAACACCTCACAGCCATAAAACACGTAATAAAAACACCTCACCACCAAGTAATTTAAAACACCTCACAGCCATAAAACACGTAATAAAAACACCTCACCACCACAAAATAAAAACACCTCACCACCAAGTAATTTAAAACACCTCACAGCCATAAAACACAAAATAAAAACACCTCACCACCAAGAAACTAAAAACACCTCACAGCCATCAAACACGTAATAAAAACACCTCACAGCCATAAAACATGCAATAAAACACCTCACAGCCATAAAACACGTAATAAAAACACCTCACAGCCATAAAACACGTTATAAAAACACCTCACAGCCATAAAACACGCAATAAAACACCTCACAGCCATAAAACATGCAATAAAAACACCTCACCACCACGAAATTAAAAACACCTCACAGCCATAAAACACAAAATAAAAACACCTCACAGCCATAAAACACGTAATAAAAATACCTCACCACCACGAAATAAAAAACACCTCACAGCCATAAAACACGTAATAAAAACACCTCACAGCCATAAAACACGTAATAAAAACACCTCACAGCCATAAAACACGTAATAAAAACACCTCACAGGCATAAAACACGTAATAAAAACACCTCACAGCCATAAAACACGCAATAAAACACCTCACAGCCATAAAACACGCAATAAAAACACCTCACCACCACGAAATTAAAAACACCTCACAGCCATAAAACACGTAATAAAAACACCTCACAGCCATAAAACACGTAATAAAAACACCTCACAGCCATAAAACACGTAATAAAAACACCTCACAGCCATAAAACACGTAATAAAAACATCTCACCACCACAAAATTAAAAACACCTCACAGCCATAAAACACGTAATAAAAACATCTCACAGCCATAAAACACGTAATAAAAACATCTCACAGCCATAAAACACGTAATAAAAACACCTCACAGCCATAAAACACGTAATAAAAACATCTCACAGCCATAAAACACGTAATAAAAACACCTCACAGCCATAAAACACGAAATAAAAACACCTCACAGCCATAAAACACGTAATAAAAACATCTCACAGCCATAAAACACGTAATAAAAACACCTCACAGCCATAAAACACGTAATAAAAACATCTCACAGCCATAAAACACGTAATAAAAACATCTCACAGCCATAAAACACGTAATAAAAACATCTCACAGCCATAAAACACGTAATAAAAACATCTCACAGCCATAAAACACGTAATAAAAACATCTCACAGCCATAAAACACGTAATAAAAACACCTCACAGCCATAAAACACGTAATAAAAACACCTCACAGCCATAAAACACGTAATAAAAACACCTCACAGCCATAAAACACGTAATAAAAACATCTCACCACCACAAAATTAAAAACACCTCACAGCCATAAAACACGTAATAAAAACATCTCACAGCTATAAAACACGTAATAAAAACACCTCACAGCCATAAAACACGTAATAAAAACATCTCACAGCCATAAAACATGTAATAAAAACATCTCACAGCCATAAAACACGTAATAAAAACACCTCACCACCACAAAATTAAAAACACCTCACAGCCATAAAACACGTAATAAAAACATCTCACAGTCATAAAACACGTAATAAAAACACCTCACAGCCATAAAACACGTAATAAAAACATCTCACAGCCATAAAACATGTAATAAAAACATCTCACAGCCATAAAACACGTAATAAAAACACCTCACAGCCATAAAACACGTAATAAAAACATCTCACAGCCATAAAACACGTAATAAAAACACCTCACAGCCATAAAACACGTAATAAAAACACCTCACAGCCATAAAACACGTAATAAAAACACCTCACAGCCATAAAACACGTAATAAAAACATCTCACAGCCATAAAACACGTAATAAAAACATCTCACAGCCATAAAACACGTAATAAAAACATCTCACAGCCATAAAACACGTAATAAAAACATCTCACAGCCATAAAACACGTAATAAAAACATCTCACAGCCATAAAACACGTAATAAAAACATCTCACAGCCATAAAACACGTAATAAAAACATCTCACAGCCATAAAACACGTAATAAAAACATCTCACAGCCATAAAACACGTAATAAAAACATCTCACAGCCATAAAACACGTAATAAAAACACCTCACAGCCATAAAACACGTAATAAAAACACCTCAGCACCACAAAATTAAAAACACCTCACAGCCATAAAACATGTAATAAAAACACCTCACAGCCATAAAACATGTAATAAAAACACCTCACCACCACAAAATTAAAAACACCTCACAGCCATAAAACACGTAATAAAAACACCTCACCACCACGAAGTTAAAACACCTCACAGCCATAAAACACGTAATAAAAACACCTCACAGCCATAAAACACATAATAAAAACACCTCACAGCCATAAAACACGTAATAAAAACACCTCACCACCACGAAATTAAAAACACCTCACAGCCATAAAACACGTAATAAAAACACCTCATAGCCATAAAACACGTAATAAAAACACCTCACAGCCATAAAACACGTAATAAAAACACCTCACCACCACATAATTCAAAACACCTCACCACCATGTGATTTAAAAACACCTCACCACCACATAATTCAAAATACCTCACCACCACGTGATTCTAAACTACCACAACGTTATTAAAAACACTTCACAACCACGGAAAGAAAGTTTGAGGGAGTCGTTAAGTGAGAACACAGACACTGCCCAGATGTGTAGATATATAGATAAATGACTGCACCCGAGTTGCCGTTTTGTCATGGTTTAAACCAATCATAATTCAAACAATTATTTTGCACAAATGTATTTGCAATATACGTGATATCACATTTTATAAACAATTGAAGTTGAAAAAAAAAAATACCCCCCCCCAAAAAATTGCAATTAAAAAAAAAAAATACCCTTAGGACATACCGATGGGAGAGATGTGCATACCAGAAGTTTGGTACGATTTCACAAAAGTTTGAGAAAGTAGTTCAGTGACAACACAAGACAACACAACACAACACAGGACAGACGCTGGACAAATATATATATATATATATATATATATATATATATATATATATATATATATATATATATATATATATATATATATATATATATATATATATACATATATATATATATACATATATATATATATATATATATATATATATATATATATATATATATATATATATATATATATATATATATATATATATATATATATATATATATATCAAACCAGCACACAACAAATAAATAAACAAAAACATGAATGTGAGATCAGGCTCATGTCTCCCTTTCAGAAAGATCGTAAAATCAGACTCAGCATATGACAACAAAAGTGTCTGTATGTAAAATTCCTCCATTAAACAAAATGTTTGAGTCAATGTGTAAACTCAAGCATTAAAACAAACGATTACAGCTGCAGCTGTTAGGCCCACTATGTCCAGATAAGGACTCTGTGGATTACAGGAAGTTAAATATTGTGTGGTTATACACGCTTGCAGTGAGATAAAGGGAATCGTACGCGAAGCGCGCACGTGAACAAACTTCATTTGAAACAACAAAAGGACGACATAGAAAAAGATTCTGACCGCAAGACCTCTGGCCCTCATGACTTTAGGCCTGAGAGCATCGGTGAGTTCCGATGGGTTCGTTTTCTCTGTTCTGGTGCAAGGACATTCGAATGACATATTGACGCGACTACTGTTTTACATTTTAGGCGTCACTCATCAAGCCCTGATGTGTGACGAACAAGGGAATGTGCCGCTGAGATCAAACAAACAAGCTGCACCAAAATAAATGTCACCAAGAGTGAAAGAAATGTCCTCGAATACAAGGGTAAATGGTGTACGTAATGTACTCTCACCGAGTAAGGTCAAGAACCGTACAATTCAGCATAACCGGTATCACTTCTCTTTTAAAATCTCACCTTATGTTTTTTGATAATGGAAAACAGACGTCAATAACAGGGATGTATATGTATGTGTATATATATATATATATATATATTGCAGTGCTTGCATTGTTGTTGTGAGAATTTCTGAGGATATCAGAAATATATATATATATATATATATATTTAAATATATACATATATACACACATATATATATATATATTGAGATATTATCAATTGCATTGAGACCTAGAATACCCAAAATTCAATGAAGACCAAAAAGACCCCAAAAACCCAGATGACTCAAAAGTCCTTGATGACCCAAAAGTCTCCAAAGAGCCAAAAAGTCCTTGATGACCCAAAAGTCCCAGAGGACCAAAAATACCCAGATTACTCAAAAAAAACCAGATGACCCAAAAGTCCCCAAGGACCCAAAAGACCAATATGGCCCAAAAGTCCCTAAGGACCAAAACGACCAAGATGACCCAAAAAACCCAAAATACCCAATAGTCTCGAAGGACCCAAAAGACCCATATGGCCCAAAAGTCCCGAAGGACCAAAACGACCCAGATGACCCAAAAAACCCAAAATACCCAATAGTCTCAAAGGACCCAAAAGACCCCGAAGACCCAAAAGTCCCCGAAGATCCAAAAGTCCCCGAGTACCCAAAAAACTCAGATGACTCAAATGTCCCAGAGGACCCAGAAGACCCAAAAAGTCAATGAGGACCCAAAAGACCCCCCCTGAGTCCGGCAGGTATACTACAAGGCAGTGAAGACCAATGAAAACTTGGTTCAACTGACCAACAAGCCCACGGGTATATATAACGAAGGGAACAACACTGCTCCGAAATGCAACATGATGCTGACTTAATGTGCAAGGTGTAGCATTAATATCTGACACATCTATCTCTGTAATAAAACAAGACTGAACAAAGTAAATCATGTTTAATAAACTAAAGTGAAGTACAGGTATGGAAGATTGTGTGCCATCATAGTAGTATACATAACAGCTCTACTTTTCAAAAATCATATCTATTAAATGCTGCCCATTACAATTGATGCACTCCCTGGATTGAACTTGTCCATTGTTCATTGCTGCTTCCAATGTATCATTTATCAATAGCATTGATGGATTCAGTAGTCCTCGTCTTCAGTTCATCTACACGTGTGGCACGTGTCTTGTAAACCTGGATCTTCAAAAATCCCCAGAGGAATAAATCCGGTGGGATCAAATCTCGGGATCGGGTGGAGACATGAAATGCTCGCTGAGTTGCAATAACAGAGCATAATTTGTATCCGTGTTGGAACGTTGTATTGCTCCATTATTCAAGTCATCAGGAATTCACTTGCAATGCACAAAAACAAACAATATATTTTATGTATGTTTCTTAAAAACATATATCGATATATACATTACAGATGTGTCACATATAAATGCGACACCCTTTATATGTTAAACTTTTCTAAATACTGAAAATTTCTTCATTTGAAATTTCCCGCATTAGAGCCTTCTGGTATGGGCCTTTAAGTTATTGGACCTGCGGGCATAATGTTAAAGATCATTGGACGTGGCTGAGGGTGGGGCTGTGCCGATGATGCAATGTGCTCTTCTAGTAGCTCGCTTACTCTTCGCGAAGGTCGTCATGGGATCTTTAACATCCACCAACGAATGTCGGCAGATGTGACGCCCATGTATCGTCCATTCAAGGGACGACAGACACATTGATGAATCACCTTGTTTGTGAAACACCGGGATCACAATTTATAGCTGGGTCGGGAATCAAACCCAGGCTAGACAGCTTAGAAGCTAGTGTTATTTACTTTTAACGATGTGTATGTATGCATCACAAAGAAGATAATTGGTTTAGGGTCATTTATTGGCAGAATTAAGCTGCTCATGGTCACTTGAGAGTTGCAATCCCACGGGGTTTCCAGGGATCTCACGGGATTGTGAGTTGGACAGGCGACTGTGATGGGTCGTGCCATGCGGGAGCTGATAGCGGGGTGGATATGGGAGGGGAAATAATTAAATATTCCACTGTTTGATGAGGTAATGAAGAAATATGTAATGATTGATGTGGGGATGCCCTTTTGTTTTTATGAGCGTGAGTAGGGGTGGAGGGTGACAGAGAGTTGGGTAGGGAAGGAGGGGAGCAAGGGGAGGTTGAGGCTTTGGTTTGGAGGAATTAATGACTTTCACTTGGGGGGGAGGGGGGGAGTGATTGAGGACTTGTGGTGGGGGGTTGAGGAGATGTGGTGAGTGGGGAGGGGGAAGTTGGGGACTTGAGGTTGGGAGGTCTGAAAGCTTGGAGTGGGGAGGGAATCCTCGCTCAAAAGGTGCCGAAGATAGTTCCCAGATGAGATAGAAAATATATGTGTTTATTACGAAAAATAAAATCGTAAGGTAATTAAATTATTAATCAACTGGCTAATAGAATACCTACGCCACCACCGTTTCATCTGAATCTGTAACTTTAAAATATTTAAAGAATCAAGTCTTTAATCAAATAATTAAATAATTAATCGATTAATTGATAAATCAATAAATGGAAAATGGTCTTTGCAGCCAATCACTTGGTCATTGCCATGTCCAAATATCAGCTTCCTAACACAAAAAGTGCCTGAGATCATTCTGCCCAGATGAGAAAGGAAATAAATAAGTACTTAATTAATCGATAATAATTAAGTAATTAATCAATTAATTGTTGATCAAAAAACAAAAAATACCGTTTTTGCCAAAGGACTTGCTCACTATTGTGCCGAAATTTCAGCTTCCTAGCTCAAAGGATGGCTGGGATATCGCCCGGACAAACATACAAGAAAGATAGAAAGAAACCGGAGTGAAAACTGAATACTCCCTTTCGGCGCGGGTCATCGTGGGCCCCCTTCGGTGCCCGGCGATGACGTCATGCAGTGCCTGGAGATGGAATAGGAATGGAGCGGCGTACAACATTGATGACGTTGATATATCAATTGCAGGTTTTTGAAATTGCACTTTTGTTTCACATCGAGTATCACAAGGATTTTGAAGGGCAGAGCAAAGACAGTTTTAAGTATCTCACAAGTCGTGCGTTTGCAACAGCTGTCCGAGGAGTGTTTACAGACGTAGTTTTGGTGGTGTCGAGAACGGCTTGCGGGACAGATGGCAACACCAGACACGGTAAGGAAGGGTTGGCGATGTCACAATGCGTGTAATGTTGTCCTGTGTTAATTGCCAATTTGCACTTTGCATCTCACCAGTTCGGAAACACACAGAGCTGTTAATTGCACCACACAAAAGCAGCACATGAGACAAACTTGTGTTTGGATCTAAGACAGATTTTCATCACCAATGACACTCCGACAACGAGCGAAGCCTCCTCGCACATCCCAAACTTTTATCGTCCACGATTGTTCGAAGGTCGCAGTGGCAGGGATAACTTTTATTGCCGTTGAACAGTTGGCAGCTTACCTGGAGCAGCACGCACTCAACAGGTAGGAAACAGTATTGTAACGGAGATTTGACAGGCAGTGGAAATCACACCAAAACATCAACTTCACAGTCTCATTCATTTCCCTGTCAAAACAACGAGCTCGGCTGCTGTGCAGGTGACAAACAAAAGGGTCGGTGCCGTTTCCCGAGTGGCAGAATTCTAGGAGCTATTGTGCCTGCAATTCCTTCACAATAGGATTTATACTTCAACAAAGGCCCCTGCGACGACCGGAAGAATGGGGTTGCGGGGGCGTAGGGGCCGGAGCTTGGGCCTGGGGATTGCGTTAGTTCTTCATTAAAAGAAGGGGAATTTCTCCCAAGTTTCTGAAAGTTGCTCCAAATTACCAATTTGTTTATAACGTTAGTCCAGCGTTTGGTTTTGCGATAATGAATTCTTATCATATGCCTAGTGCTGTAGTGCGATCAGCAAGGTCCTGAGTTCAAGTCACTGTCACGCTGTTGAATTAACACCAGGTGGGTTGACTCAGCTTTTCATCAGTCGGAGGTTGGCAAAAAGAGTACCAGCTTACTGGGATGAATTACTTAATGGGATTAACAACAACAACAACTACTACTACTACCACTACTTCCACCACTAGTACTACTACTACCACTACTACCACCACTAGTACTACTACTACTACCACCACTACTACCACTACTACTACTACCACTACGACCATCACTAGTACTACTACTACCACCACTATTACAATTACTACTACCACCAGTACTACTACTACTACCACTACTACTTCATTAACCCCAATTATCACTGCCTTCTCGTGTGGTTAAGCCTGGTGTTGGCTTGACAGATAAGGTTGCTGGCTTCAGATCTCGATCCTGAGTTTAATCCCCAGTTAAAGCCGTTGAATTAACACCTGGTGGGTTGACTCAGCCCGTCATCCTTCCAAAATCAGCAAAATGAGTACCAGCTTACTGCGATGAATTAGCCATTCGAGTATCCTGCATCGGAGTGGTGACCCGTCCAGGATTGTGCCCAATAGCCAAGAAACTTCTTCGGCAGTCATATGTATCTGAAGATGCAAAAACGAGTGGTTATCATTATTATCATTACTAGGGCATGCCCGTACGTGGGGTGCCCGTTCCTTGCCAAAAAAAAAAAAAAACGCTACCCGTACGCTCTACCCCGCCCGTACGCCCGTACGCCCGTACGCCCGTAAACAAAAAAAACAACGCTCTTCGCTTCCGCCCTTCGCTCTGACTGAATTGGGAGAAATAATGCACATAAGAAATCGAGAAATTATTATTTTCTCCGGAAGAAATCGAATTACGAACCGTAATGGCGCACGCGCTCGGCTCGGCTCGCTCTCACATCGGCCACGCCTACGCAACAACGCGTTCTGTGATTGGCTGCCGGAAGTGCAGTCTTCACTGTCCGGAAGGTCGCATATCGCAGTTACGATGAATCGCAAATTAGTTTTAATTAGTTTTAAAACATAGTTGAACGCCAACATAGTTTGCCAACGTGAAATAAATGAATACGCTCTCAAATGTGCCGTCCGAGGCAGAGTCTGTTCGCCACGTTCGGCACACGTGATAGCTCGCTGCTCTCTGATTGGTTGAATCGTTTTTTGGACATAGCTCGGTAACTACTTCTCCGATTAATATGAAACCTTGAAAAGGCACATCCTCGGGTCCCCAGCAATATACCTGGCAAGTTTCAAGTATATCGGACCGGTAGTTGTCGAGAAACAGCGGTCACAGACAAACATACATACATACATACATACATACATACAAACATACACACAGAGATTACTGGAATTATAGATAGATATTATGTTAATTTTGTTATGTTAATTATGTTGAGGTAGAAGGTTGCAGACAGCAACCGCTCAGGGTAGTACTACCGTTCGGACGCTCAGAATAATTTTTTTCCTAACATTACTTGCGATACTGCATTTACTCTTCATGGTGAAACTGGTAATGCTTTTGCACATCACGATATTGTAATATTAGGTTTGCTATAATCTAATTGTATTCCTAATATTTGATCTGATAAAATTGGTCACTTTTTCTATAACTCAATGCAGTATATTATTATTATTATTAATAATTATTTTTATTATATTTAATAAAAATATATAATTATATCTTAACAATTATTATTATTTATTATATATTATTATTAATTATAATAATTATTAATTATTTTATGAAGTATATTATATTTAATGCGACATTTTAACATGACAAGACTCCAAAATAAATTTTCCCAAAAATTAATAATTTATTCTCCACTCTGTGTAAAATAAAAGAAAACTTTTTCTGTTTGTTGTGCTTCAACTTGTTCCAAACTTTACTGATAAAAATACACGAAATTACAAATGCAAGCTGTTTTCATGGCGAGCATTTCAGTTGGGATTCATAAATTACAATGTCTACAAAAAAGAAGAAGACAATTAGTTGTTTTTGAAACTGCCCCGGAAAACTGTCCCTGATACAGTGAAGCAAAGTAAATTTGTGACGCTCTTAAGGTCAAAGTGCAACAAGTCTTTTCTGCTTCGCTAGGCCGTCACTTCCTGTCACCACGTGAAGCGGTTAAACAATGACTAGAGACAAACAGTCAAGCGATTGTCAGCGTATTGGGAGGAGGGGGCATGTCTGGCCTGTGCCTTTGTGTGCGAAGGAGCTGCTCTAGTACGCCTTCTTACACGGTCCACCTGGCAGTCATGAAGCAGCGTCACAGCACCAGGCCAGTTGGCAGAATTTTTTGTCTTGTCTTGTCCTCTACCTGTCTGCCTCGTGGTGTTACTGAGGGTGACCAAACAATGCGACAAGCACCGAGCTTCATCGGCAGAGACGCAGAAACGACTGAAACGATTATTTATTGATGCAGCAATAGGCCAGACGTCGGGGAAGGGGTGGGCGTCTATCTACTCACCATGTGCCACACCGCACGCGACGAACTACTCGGAACGCCCTAGCGTAGGTTGCCGCGAGCGACCTACTCTGACCTCAGTGGGACAGGTGTGAGCGATCTGCGGTTGACATTTCTGCCAGGCCTGAGATTAGCCTGAAAGGCGATCACACACTGACAGTGATGAATAGTGCTGCTTTGCTGCAAAACAAAACGCTTTTTGAACCATTTCCAGTGCGTTGGAAAGAAGGAGAGGGGAAAACGGACCGCCTCAAAAAAAAAAGAAGAGAAAAGCAAATAATAAAATAATTAAACTTTTGGCCGGCTCCATACCTCACGTTTGGGGAAAGTGCTGAGCCCTGCTGTGTTTGGCGAACTGCCGAGGACGCAAACAAAGGATTCAGTGCAAGCAAAATGATCTCGAAGCTCTCTTTGCTCAACAAGTGAACTGTCTTTTTGCTCCTGATGTTGTGAGGCAAAAAGCAAGTGACGATCCATGTGCAACTTGGCTTTCACTTGTTCATCACTGTTTGGGGGAATTTCGGGTGGCGTTGCGACTTCTTCGGAGCAAATGGTTCGGGACGAGAAAGGTAACTCCTTCACAAGGCCGCCCTAAGCCCAGGACTTTATCCACAAGGCTGATCTATTGGTGACTCCTACGAGAAGGAGAGCCAGTAATGTATTCCGAAAACGGCTTAAGCTGTAACTCTCGCTCCCCTTCCTCAAACACCGAAGCGCCCTCCCCGATCCGTCCCACGGCTTCTGCGGACCCCACTCCGTTTTGCTGACACAGCGAGGCGGAACGAGGTAGAGCTACAGGGCCTCGTGGGATGAACGATAAGCAAGAACGAAACGCTAAAAGTCGCAAAGACAAGGAATGAAATAAAATATTCCACCTAAAGAAAGTGCAATTACTTTGGACCAGTCGACAATCGTTTTGTTGACTCGACAGAGGAAGTGACATTACTAAAAGTGAACCTCTGAGGTCACAATACTAAAAATAAGTTGGCTTTTCTGCTGGAAAAAAATCTCTTCGGCATTGTAATCCTCACCTGATTCTGAAATGTTTTCTTAGCTGATAAGCGACACATTAGTGGATGGAAAATGTGGTTTTGAAATAGATGTTTTGCAGCTTAAGCCCTCAACTACCCAAAAAGCTGCCGATCATCAAGTGAGTGGTTTGGCTGGCTTAAGGCGAGAGATGCATAGATTGGTCTTAGAAGTGGGATGTCAAGAAGAACTCAAAACTAGAGGATTACGACATCCGATCAAATTTTTCACTTCACATTATCATCAAATACAAATTCCTAATCTACAGGCTGTGAATGCAACTTCATGGATTTCACAGTAACCTATACAAGAGTAAATACATCTTCATTCTGGAAACCTGGTGTACACCTGACATATCGGTTGCGCTACTTGGTTGCGTGCAACTGAATCGCTTGTATGTGAATGCGTCTGCAACCAGTTGCGGGAAGTTGCGCAAGAGGTTGCAACCGGTGGCGACAGGCACTACCTCCAATGCTATCCGCTCAGCGATTTGTAGATTCGAACTATCCTCGGTGCTACAATATTCACTGTGTTATTTCATTTACTGAGTAAGGAGGTGGTGGATTGACAAGTAGTTCATTTCCTGTAACAGTAAACTAGTGATGGGCGGCCTTCAAACATTTGGCGGAGTTATTGCTAAAGAGAGTAACTTTTCGGAAAATCGTGTCGAACAAATATATGCTATGTACAGACCTAAAACTTGTTGGGATATTTACGTCCGCTACCAAAGGTTGATGGAGGTTATGTTTTCACCCCTGTCTGTCTGTCTCTCTGTCTGTCTGTTTGTTTGTGAACAAAATATCTCAAAAGGTTGTGGACAGATTCTGACGAAATTTGGCAGAGATGTAGCGTATGTGACAAGGACGAAATAATTACATTTTGGTGAAGATCCGGATTCGGATCCGGCTACGAGAATTTTAAAGTGATTTTTCACCATTGTGAGATAGGGCCAAAAACGATACATGGCAGGATATCTCAAAAAGTTGTGGACATAATCAGACGAAACTTGGTGGACCGGTTGGGTGTGTGACAAGGACTAATCTATTCGATTTTGGTGAAGATCTGAATATGGATTCGGATATGAGAATTATTTAATTTTTAAGTGATTCTTCATTATTGAGACATAGGGATAAAACCAACACATAGCAGGATATCTCAAAACGTTATGGATGGATTTGGACGAAACTTGGTGGACAGGTTGTGTGTGTGACAAGGAAGAATCGATTCAATCTTGAATTGAAGATCCGGATCCTACTAGTATAATTTTTTCAGTGATTCTTCACCATTGAGTGATCGGACAAAAACGATACATAGCAAGAGACATCAAAAAGTTGTGGACGGATGATTTCGATTAAATGTGATTCTGTATTGTGATTTTCTGGTCGACTCTTGGATAGGAAACGTAAACTGTTCACCTGGCGGAGGTATGCTCTCTACTGAGTGTCGTTTTAGTTTATAGAGATATTCTGAACTCGTATGTGTATCAAATGGAGAAAGGTATCACACTGTCACTTCACTCCTGCTCTGTACGAGGTATCTTCCTTTATAATCAGACATTTTTTCAATGTAATAATAATTTAAACGATCAGTATCTATACAAAAAAAGGTTTTGTGTTCATTCCTTTGTGTCATCAAACTTCATCTCCTAGTTCCTGCTATATGTCATCAAACTTCATCTCCTAGTTTCTGGTGACACCTCAACCAAGGCTGATCCACCATTTTTATGGCTTCTCTTCTGCCTTCCATAATGAATTCAAAACTACAGATGAAACAACAATAACAGCCAACTCGTGATCGGTAATTATGAATTGAAAGAAGGGACATTCCACGTTTACTGTACGACGATGATATCACCGCTGATACTTCAATAGTCTTTCTCCAGGTGTGGCACTTTCTGATTGCGTGCATAACAACCAAACACAGTGTACTATATAAACACGTCACTGTACTGTGGAGCATTTTATTTTTACACATGAGATGTGATTCGATGTGTAATTTCAATTTCATATCCAATTTTTACTGTTTCCATAACTGTAATATATATTGTTACAGTTTTCCGCCACCCTTCCTACCCTTACCAAGGGGAGATTAAACCCCTTGTTCTTTCTGGGCCGGCGTAACCGAGACTTGAAACGCCCCTTCCAGGCAAACGCAAGGTAGGGTTTCGGGACCAAGTCTCGCATGTACCTAAATACCTGCGCCACCACGGAAGTGGGGAAGCAAGCCTCGCACGAGCCACGTGTAATTTGAGTACACCGAGCAGATTGCGTACCACGTGGTCCATGCAGTTTTCCAGTATTGGAACCCGATTCGAGTGGTTCTATTCATACCACGCTTAGTCAATGATGGAAGACACGAGACGGTCGAATAAAGGAATAACAGGATTTAATTACTATTATTTACACAATATACAAGTCGGTAGAAAGCAGACACAGAGCAGAACTTAAGCAGTCTTATATTAATCCCAGACACAGGCCCGATCACACTCACAAAGGGGAAATGCAGGCAGGATGCTGTTCACGCGCGGCCTTGGTCGTCCAGGATCGGCGGCCCGGCATGCTCTCCACGGTCCCAGCACGTCCCGTGAAGATGGCAAGCAGGTGGTGGAAAAGATCCTCGTAGCGCGTCTCTCGAACAAAGGGGCAGATGAGGCAGGAAGGCGTGAGGGAATGTATGCGTCTCTCGGCGGCTTTCCACAGCGCGTTGAGTCACCAGCGTGCTATCACTCGCGTAACCCAATGCAATAGAGGCTCAGCCTCAAGCTCAACCGAGCGTCACTTTAATACGAGTGCTTATACTTGGTTCATGCGTGTCTTTCTCCCATCTCGTAACTCTCATCAATACTCGCCTCTCCGATAACTCAATGCACAAGCTCACCTCTCCGCGAACTGCGCACAATGCACTCTTCAACTGCCAACTCTCGTGGGGGCTTTGCACAACGGGTTATATGGACACGCCCTGAGCCCTCTCAAACGTTCCAACCATGCCCTGTGACGCATTGCTGCAGCCACTCCCTTCGAGCCCTGATTGGCGTCTCGCGCTTACCGTCAACTTCTCTGCCGCCCTCATTCAGTCCCGACCCGACCTGCCACGCCTGCCTCGTGTTAACTCGCGCCAAAAGCCAAAGGCAGCACAAGGAGGCAATGGAGGCGATGAAAGGACCTACTCTCATTATTCTACTCAACGCAAGACTAACACAGGAAAAGGACTATGCTCACAAATACTAAGAGATAACTGCACTATCGCGAGGCTACATGTTGTTGTGTGACTAACTATGAGGGGGAAATTTAACCTTTATTGTACAAAACTCAAAACCGCAACAATATACATATATATATTTGTAAATATTTGTAATATTCCCTTATAAATAATCCCCTGTAAATACTCCCATTTTTGGTGTAAAGGTCAAAGGTCGCATACTCGTTAGGCCACGAGCCACACGTAGCACACCATAGGCTTCTTCTTTAGTTATTTCATTAGTATGTGTTTCAGGTAAGGATCTGTTCCCAATAGTTGAATCTGCGTTGTATTGATTAAATAAGAGTAGGTCCCCTTTTCAACTCATATTGCGGCGTAGCCTTCCTCCAAATCGTGTTCCTTGGCTTGCCAGTAGCGTTCGCTGCCTGGCTCAGCAGCCATTGAACACGAGGTCAGGCTTGGCGAAGAAGGGGGCGGGGCGGCAAGAACGAGGTGTGGCCACGTCAACTCACCACCAGGGCGTGGCCGGTAAGCCCCCACCAGCCAACCAGGGCTGAGGTGAGCTCGTTAATACGCGTGGCTCGATGAAGCACAGCTTGATTTCTAAGCGGGTTATATAAGCGCAAGCGCCAAGCCCTTTGATGGAGATGCGCGAGGGGAGGCCATTGATTGAGGACTGCGCCGGGGGATGCTGATGTGAACGAACTGCGCGGGGAGCGCTCGATTGATTGTCACGTTGTTTGAGTGACCTGCGCGAGGGTAACCTCTAAGACGAACGCTGGGCGAGAGAGAGTTGGCCCGAAGATTACGTACGCGGCATCCCAGTCCCCCGCATAATTACAAGGTCCGGTCGCGCACCAACGACACGTGAAGCTGCCTGCCATTCTTCGCGGCGGACCCGGAGCCTAGAACCATCTGTCTGCTTGACCCTTCTCCTTCTACCTGCTATTCCCCATTCGTGTAAGTGTGTTTGTATTGTCCTGGGCGTGTGATAATATAAGACTGTTTAAGGCTGCCCTGTGTCACTGCTTCTTCTTCTTCTTGTATATTCCCTTCTTTCATTTCCTCTTCAGCTTTCTTGTACATAGTTAATAAATTATATTTGTTCTTGCTTTACTTTGGTTCCTCTCATCCGATCGCTTGCGTCCTGTCCCCAATTGAATATCGGTGGCACGATATAGGAACCGCTATAATCTGGTTTAGACTGCCGCTAACGGCTCGAGCTTCGGATTGCTAAACCGCTCGGCAACATTCCATCTTGTCCGTGGCTCGGGCAGAAGTATCGCCCTGCTTCTGACTGGAAGGAGCGCGGTATCTTCTAGGACTCGGACGGCCAGCTTAATAGACGAGGGGATTAAACCCCCCTCGGTAAGGGGAGCGCCGTAATTCGAGATCCACAACTATATATATATATATATATATATATATATATATATATATATATATATATATGTGTGTGTGTGTGTGTATGTGTATGTGTATGTGTATGTGTATGTGTGTGTGTGTGTGTGTGTATGTGTATGTGTATATATATATATATATATATATATATATATATATATATATATATATATACATATATATATATATATATATTGTTGCGGAACCCAACGTCGGCCTATGGTTCCCCTTCGAGGGGAGATTAGTCCCCTCGTCTGTTACTGACCGACGTGGTCCCGGGGGTATGACGCCACGCCCGGTCGGCGCTGGATAGGGTTTTAGGCCCCCAAGTCCTATGACCTAAATACCAGCGCTTCCCGGTATGCGAAGGAACACCCCCCGCTCACGGCCGCAGCGTAATGGATGTTGCGCCGAGTGAAGCGAACCGCGGCGTGAGCCGTTTACCAAGACTAGACCCGATCCTGAAACGTTGGCCAAATCGTGCCACAGATATTCAATGAGGGAAAAGACAAAGACGACACGGATGTGAAGAAGAGGAAGATGAAGGCAAAAAGGTTTGAAATACGACTATTATTTATTACTATTTACAGGACCAAAAGAAACCAAGGAAGAAGGAAAGATAATAAAATAAAGACAGAAGGAATCAAGGAGACACAGTGAAATTCTAGCTTACCTACAGTCTTAATTAATACCCAGGACAGAACAAACAAAAGGCAGACTCACACGAATGGGGAATGAAGGCAGGAGTGAATGGCTGGACCGGGAGGAAGGTTCAGCTCGGACCAGAGGACGGCCGGGCCAGGAGGGAGCAGCCGCCGCCCTTCCTCAACAGCAACGCTGCCGTCAACGCTCAAGCGGCGGCGGTCAAAGCTGCGATGGTTCAAGCTGCTGCGGTTCAAGCTGCTGTGGTTCAAAGCTGCTGTGGTTCAAAGCTGCTGTGGTTCAAAGCTGCTGTGGTTCAAGCTGCTGTGGGGCATCCCTCTCACCTCCCCTGGATCACGCAGCTTGGTGTCTCTCTCTGAAGCTCCTTTTTGTGTAACTCTTAGAACTCAATGGTTCGCTCTCCGTGCTTTCTCAGGACTTCTCTCTTAAACGCAACCACCTTGGACTTGGACTCCTTTCTCTCCTGGAACCTCTTGGAACCTATCTTTCTTGGAACCTCTGGTGGTCCTCTCAAAGGCTTCCGCGCGCGCTTATATAAGGCCGCGGGCGATCAAGCCGCCGGCCTCCAGGACACGCCCATCGGTGAGCTCACCTCGGCCCTGATTGGTCGGCACGGGCTCTCTGGCTCCACCCTTGATGACGATGGGCGGGCACGCCCAGGATTTGGCGGCTCCTCCCCCTTCTTCTCCAAGCCCACCTCGTGGCTAATGGAGTCGCGGTGAAAACCGCCCAGCAGCTGCGGCGAATGCAGTTGGCAATCGAGGCTTTGGGAATGGGGCTTTGGGAATGGAAGGGGATCTATCTATTTGAATTCAGTGCAATGGAGTGTCAATTAATGGAAGACACAGCCTTAACCTAATACACAGAATAAGGAAATAACTACCAACAAGCAGGGAATCTATGATTGGCTAAACGTGATTGTATATGACCTAACTACGGGACGCCCTTTGACCTTTATACACAACTGGAGGACGGAGGGTGATATTTTACAATGTACTATACAATAAAAAAAACACAATCCTCATATCCACAATATATATATATATATATATATATATATATATATATATATATATATCTATATTATAATAGCCGTAGATGATTCTGTCTGTCTGTCTGTCTATCTGTTGGGTGTCTGTCCGGGGTGTGGCTTACTCGGTTTGTAGAGTAGCTCCACCCATAGCTCCACCCATTCTGGGAGTGGCTATAAACAAATATCCACCATTTTATTAACTCGCATAGCTTTGAGTCCTGTTTTGTAGGCCCGTGGTGTCTTGCTCTCCCCCAGTTTTATTTCAAATCAAATTCGATAAATCATTTCATTTTTCACAGTCGCTAACATAGTTTTAGACTCGGTTGAAAAAAAACGGGAAGAAAATCCGATGAAAGTTGCCGTTTATAGAACGAAATGAATTCTCAAAGGCCTGTAACTTCAAGGCCATTGAGTCTCTCTCACGCCTTTATCTCCAATCTAACTCACCATATGATTTCATTTTTATCGATGGTTTTACTTTTAGACTCGGTGTCAGCAATAATTGAGAACAATCCACACACGCGGGAAAATGCAGAGATATCTTTTTTAAAATCGCGTCATGGTGTATCATACACCGCCCAACATGACACCGCCGGCAATGTGTCGATATATATTAAAAATTCGCTTTTGCTTTTCCGTTATGATATATTACTATTTCGTTTGATGATAGTCGTCACAAAAACGTCAACAATGATGCCGACATATATTTCTTCGTTTTTATTTCATTCAACATATTAGCCGGAAGTAAAATATGTTTCAGGAAATTACCGAGAGATATTTCTTCGTTTTTTTTATTAGTTATGTGCGCATACACTTTAAATAGGTTTATTTGAAATCTTTAATTTTCCACAATATAATTTACTTGCCATTTATCATTTGATGATTACGAGACAAATTCCTCTTGAGGATCGTGACAATTCATGCGTTGCGTGGAAACTTCCATTTCCAAAATGAATGAGACGATCGATGAAGAACGACTCGGTGTCACCAACGCGGGAAAATGCAGAGATATATTTTTTAAAATACACCATATCACCGCACAACACCGCCCAACAGCCAACGAGTATCATACACCGCCCAACATGACACAGACAGCAACATGTCGACATTATCGCTTTTTCTTTAAACCGAGTGAACCGAGCCGAACCGAATACACCGCGTGAATTCACCGAGCGAATTTCAGCCAATTCCACCTATTTCTTCGTTTTTATTTTATTCGTTACCAGCAGAAGTACCCAGCGTTGCCGGGCGGGGGAGGGGGGAAGGGCACGTACACTTTAAACATGTATATACATGTGGGATGTGGGATATATACATGTGGGACATGTGTACGTGTGTGTGTGTGTGTATGTGTGTGTATATATGTGTGTGTATGTGTATGTAGGCTAACCCCCGCTCTAGCAGGGAAAATGGCCTTAAAATGCATGTTGTTGTTGTATGTGTATATACATGTCTGTGTGTGTGTGTTTGTGTGTATATGTGTCTGTACGTGTGTGTGTGTGTGTCTGTTTTTGTGTGTGTGTGTGTGTGTGTGTGTGTGTGTGTGTGTGTGTGTGTGTGTGTGTGTGTGTGTGTGTGTGGAGATGTATATATGTGTATATATGTGTATATGTGGATACATATGTGTATACATATTTGCAT
>NC_136269.1:35558929-35573929 GCF_964187855.1 Myxine glutinosa | reverse complement strand
GCCCGACCGATCCCCGATGAACCTTCCTCCCCCGCCAAGCCATTCCTCCTTCCGATCCTTCCTGCCTGCAAATTCCCAATTCGTGTGAGTCCGTCTTTGTTTGTTCTGTCCTGGGTTAAGTTAAGCCTGTTTAGATAAGCTAAGGTTCACTGTGTCCGCTTCTTCTTCTTCTGTTTTTATTTTATTATCCTTCCTTCTCCTTGGTTTCTTTGATTGTGTAAATAGTAGGAATAAATTTAGTAGCATTTCCAACCTTTTTGCTTTGGTGTTCTTCTTCTTCACATCCTTCGCTTTAGTCTTTTCCCCATTGAATATCTGTGGCGCGATTCGGCCAACGTTCAGGAATCGGGTTAGTCGGGGTAACTGTTCGGGCGCGGCGGCCATCCACTCGGCAAACAACATCCTCGCTGCGGTCCCGTAACATTTGGTGTCAGGAGTCGGATTGGACCCGAAGCGCGCTTAACGCACTCAAAATTACGAGCGGCCGAAATTTGTTTTGTTTTAGAAAAACTCGAACTTTGAAATCGCGCCATGGCTAGTCAAGGCGATCGGATGCAGGTGGGTGAGCTAGAAGAGGGGTTAGGGGTAACACAGGACCACAGGGAAGAAATGGAGGAGAGCATTGATGAGGTGTAAGCGAGGAGGTCTCGGGGGTACGCGAGGAGGTAAAGCGAGGTGAGAAGCGTATGGAGAAAGAGGTGAGAAATGGGACGGCAAAGTTACAAGGGGGCATAGAGGACCTGACGCAGGAGGTGGAACAGCTGACGGTAGGACAGACGGAGTTAGTGGAGCAGGTACAAAATAATACTGCGGTACTAGGAGGGTTAAAGGTGACACAAAAATAACTAAAAAACGACTTGATAGCGACGAAGAGGGAATGTCAGATGGTACATGAGGGACTGACAACGAGGTTGGACGAGGTGACAGAAGCAATGGAGACAAAGGACCGGGAGGTGAGGACGCACATAGAAACGGTCAAGGTAGCCTTAGAGGACGAAATTGAGGAGACGCACCGGGAAATAAAAGAGGTGAAGCAAAAGTTAGAGAAAGTGGAAGAGGGGGTGAGTGAAATTAAGAAGAGACGGACGGAAACTAAGAGAGAAATACAGGAGGAGGTGATGGAATATGTACAAGGTCGGTGCTCAAATCGTGATGTTGTGCTCGCTAACCAGATAAAGAGTTTGCAGGTGGCGAAGGAGGTGCGGAGACGAGGTGCCAAGGTGAGTGGCGATATATTCGGAAATGTATATGATGTGAGGGGAGCTTCAGTCGGCTTGGGGGTTGGGGTAGACCCGGGTGTTCGTGAGAGGCCGCTGGTGAAGTGTGTGACAGGTACGGTGTGCGAAAGAGGTGTGCGAGAATGTCCGACCATGGGGTGTGTGAGGAAAAAGTGCGCGCCGAGGAGTGAGTGTGCTGTCGAGAGTGAGTTGGTCATAGCGCGTGTGCGAGGAGGCACATGGAAGCGCGGGATGGTGAGTGTTACAGAGGATGTAACGAGAGAGTGAACACCTGTGGTGAGTGTTAAGGAGGGTGTAACGGGAGAGTGTGCGCAAGAGGATGCGCGAGAAAGGTGTGTAACGGACGGGTGCATGAGGAAAGAGTGCGCGGTTGAGAGTGAGGGTGAATGCGCGACCGAGTGTGGTGGTAAAAGTAGTAAGAGTGACACGGAGCGTGAGTTGGTTGTGGCAGGTGAGAGAGGATGTACACCTGGAATGGAAGGATGCACACCTGGAATGGTAGAGCGTGTGTGGGAATGCACACTGGAATTGGTAGTGAGGCACGTGGTTGGGTGTGCAAGTGAGAGCACATCTGTGGTTGTCACAGAGGAGGTGACCGAGGAGGGGGCGCGAAGAGGTGTGTTGGTGTGGTGTGCGAACGACGAGTGTGTGCAAAGGTGTGCGGTGGTCAGGTGTGTGACCAAGTCTGTAAGCGGAATGAGGGTACCTGGGTGTGTAAGAGAAGGTGCAATGACAAATAGCATGGGAACGGCTGGATGTATGAGCAAGGAACGGGCTACGGGGTGTAAGCATGCGAATGGAGCACCGAGCTCAGTGAGGGTGAAAGGGGTCGCGTATGCGTGTGAGCATGCAGGTGAAGCATCGACGGTAACCGGGTTAGCGGTTAGGACGACGTTTAGCCGAAGCGAGCCCTCGGTACGTGCCGGGCTTCGCGTGCCGCGAGGACCAGCGGGGATCTGAACCACGGCGGTTTCGAAAGAACCGCCGTACGCGATCCGTGCTGGGCCTCGCTCGGCACGGTCGCGTCCGAGCTCCGCCAGGCGGAGCGGGCGGTCCGGTTGGAAGGGCCGACACAGCGACCCCTTGTGGTTGCCGCTCTCCGGCCGGCCAAGATTGGGGCATCGGACGGTCCCGTGCCCCGATGGTGCGGGGAATTTCGGGCCGAGTAGACCGCCTTCCCTGCACCGAATGCCGGACGGACCCATCCGCTGGCAACGAACCACCCGCATCCATTGCTCGGCTTTACGAAGCAGAGCTTTGGAAACGAATTGGCGCACCGAGAGGATCTAGTGAGTAGACGGGTGATGAGGTTAGTGTTTTGGACCCGAAATTGAAAAGCAAAATTTGATGATTGGCAAAGGATTGGCAGAGTGATGATTGGCAGATGGGTGGTAGAGTGATTGGCAAATTTTTGATTAGCTGGAATTTGGTGAGCAAAATTTATACAGAGATACCCGATGTGATGGGATGGCAACTCTGCCATCTCTCACAGCGGGGGCAAAGGAGCACTAGTTTTATGGGGTTTATGGCAGTGAAAACTAGCCCGGGAGGGTTAGGATATAGTGTGTAGGTACCTAGAGAAGATGACCGTAGGTAACGGTAAGGTTTAGGTAGTGACAATGATACCTGTAGGGGGGACGCAGGTAGATTAGTTTGGATGATAATGACGTGGTATGTGCTTAGTTTAAAGGGAAGACGGGGAGCACTAAGTTAGCAGGGCAACAGGTAGTTCAGATGATGCCGTGTGTATGGTTAAAAGGTGAGATTGCACAGGTGTGCAACTGAACAGGTGTATGGAGCAGTGTATGAGTGAGTGATAGTGATGTGAGTTGTGCTGACCAAATGGTCCAGGAAGGAAGGAGGGTGCAAGTGGCACCAGGTGTGATTGCACAGGTGTGCAACAACAGGTGAATGAAGAACAGGTGTATGGAATAAATGGTCTGGAGTCTATGGAGTATTGGAATGGATGGTCGTGGAGTGAGTATGGTGGAAACTGTGGAGTGGAGTGGATGGTGCGAAGGTGTGGATGGGGGAAAGGAGGATGGACCCCATCACGAATATCCGGGGAGGGTAGTGTAAGTGTTAGGTAGAGGGTACAGGTAAATTGTGGTTGGATATTGGCATCTGTGGTGCGTGTGGAAGAATGGTACTTGGATGGGTGCATTAGTGTTGTGGAAATGGCTGGGCGTGTAGCCTGTTAGTGTGTGTAGTTGGTTGACACTCCGCCACTGTTAGGATGTCGGCCAGGTGAGGCCGCAGGTGGGCTCTGGGAGCCGGTAGTAGTTGTTGTGGATGGGGCCCGAGGATCCGGAGGACGGACCCGGGTAGCCCAGTGCCAGAGGGCACCAAGGGGTGACAGAGCCAGGAGGGGCCTTCCCCAATTAGATAGGTTAGGTCAAGGAGCTAGGTAAGCTCGGGTGGCAACTGCAGAGGTGGAGGTGTGCAGGTGGGTAGACCTGCTGGGAGAGCTACACGACTCAGCCCAGAAATTGTGCAAGGGCACCGGGAGATGAATCGGGGGAGTGAGACCCCAAATTGAGAAGCACCACAGTTTGGTCAATGGGAATTGGTTTTTAGAACCCATAGTGTAAGTTGGCCAATGGATTGGCAGGGAAAGACCCCGGGTAGTGTAAAAGTGTGTTAATGTCATTTAGAGGATAGTTAGGATTAAGAATCTCCTCGCACCATCTACATCCACTCACCTGAGGTGATGCTACTCCACACCATGCCATGGATGTTTTGTTATGTTATTTTTTTGATGCAAATGTTTGGAATGTGAGACGCATCATGACGTGGGTGTGACATTGTGCTTGTTGTTCCATCTCTCCCTGCTTATGAGGATTGATGATGAATTGGGTGATGGCAAATTTTGGTTAGAGGGATTGTGGTGACGAATTTGGTATAGGAGAGATATGGGGAGACATGACAGTAGTGACGAATTTGTAATGTGTAGATTTTGTACATATGGGGTAAGGGCAAGGGTAGTGTAGGTGACGGGGGGGGGGGGGGGGGGGGTGACGTACGGTAGGGACGAGCTTTTCTCCGCTCCATCTCCATACGCACCTCGCCTTGCATTGCCTTGTTTGATGTGTACCCTTGTGACCTTACCCCTCTCTCATCTGTCTTTTCCCCCCTTGTCTCCCACATGAGGACTGTGCGCCACTGGGCACCGAGGGGAGCGTGCGTGAGTCCGCCATTGGGCGCCCGAAACTCTCGCAACCACAGCTGTCTGCATCGATGCACCACCTTATGGACCACATGTCTGTGGCTGAGCACCACTTATGGACCACATGGCTCTGCTGGAACCGGCCATGAAGGCCCGAGATCTTGCTGGCGGACCTTGGCCACAGGGCACCTATGCCCCACAGGTGAACCACACTAGTCGGCCCTGTGGGCCCTAAATAAATAACAATGGACATGTTGGGTGCATTTTATTTTAATCCAAATAGGCCGCCAGCAAAGAAGATGACAACAGCAGGAAGAGAGCAATAGCCAGCAGAGGGAGACGAAGAGCAAGACACCACCAAGGGTTTGTTGGTTTTATTTTTTATTGAACTGTGGTGACTGTGCACCGCTTGGTGCTTGAGGGTGCGTTTTTGGGTGCTTTCATGGTGCATCGATGCAGGGCAGACTGTCTCCCCCCACCCCCCCCAAAAGAACGATCACAGGTCCTGGGTTGCGTATTGTAAATAAAAGCAGAGCCATTGTAAAGAATGCGCCCCCACCGTAAATGTATAGTTTGAAGACCATTCCGCAATTCGGTTAGCTGTGGGCGTGCATCTGTTAGGCAGGGTGCAATGGAGCAGCGGGACATATTTATTTATGTTTTAAAACTGTCGCACTCAGGGTCAGGTTAAATGTAGAGGGAACTACACCTACGTGCCACACTAAAAGCTAAAGTTCATAGGCCCGGGCCGTGCCTAAGGGGAGGAGGGTGCAGTGTTGTGGATATGAGAATGTTGTTTTTTTTATTGTTGTGTAATGAATTGTTGTAAAATGTCACCCTCCTTCCTGCATTTGTTGTTGTACAAAGGTCAAAAGGGCGTTCCCGTAGTTAATTCCATAAAACATACACGAAGGACACCATATATCCCGGTTCGGTAGTTATATCCTTATTATGTGTATTAGTGTAAGGCTGTGTCTTCCATTAATTTAAATACTCCATTGCACCAAGTGAAATAAGAGTAGATTCCCTTCACCTTCCCCTTCCAACAATTGCCAACTGTTCCCTCCGCGACTCCATTCGCCACGAGGTCGGCTCGGAGAGGAAGGGGGAGGAGCTGCCGAGTCCGGGGCGTGCCCGCCCATCGTCGTCGGGGGCGGACCCAGAGGGCCGTGCCGACCGGTCAGGGCCGAGGCGAGCTCACCGATGGGCGTGTCCGGGACACCAGCGGCTTGATCGCCTGAGGCGCTATAAAGAGCGCACGCGAAAGCCTTGAAGTAGTTGGACTAAGAGAGAGGAAAGAAGTGCACACGAGGGCGAAGCAAGAGAGGAACGTCCTGAGAGAGATACGTCCTAAGATATACGTCCTAAGATATACGTCCAAAGAGATACATGCAGAGATACGTGCGACGATCAAGTGCAAGCGAGTCAGAGCGGCGAAGTGCGAAGTGCCAAGTAGGGCAAGTGCCGAGTGTGCAGAGCCAAGTGCAAGAGAGTTCAAAGGAGCAGCTTTGGAGAGCGCACGGTGCACCGGAGGGGCTTCGCCGTGCAAATTGGAACCGCGGCTGTTTTGGCGATCCCAGCTCGGGTAATGACGGCGGCTATCCGCTTCCGGCCCGACCGATCCCCGCTGAACCTTCCTCCCTCGCCAAGCCATTCCTCCTTCCGATCCTTCCTGCCTGCAAATTCCCAATTCGTGTGAGTCCGTCTTTGTTTATTCTGTCCTGGGTTAAGTTAAGCCTGTTTAGATAAGCTAAGGTTCACTGTGTCTGCTTCTTCTTCTTCTGTTTTTATTTTATTATCCTTCCTTCTCCTTGGTTTCTTTGATTGTGTAAATAGTAGGAATAAATTTAGTAGCATTTCCAACCTTTTTGCTTTGGTGTTCTTCTTCTTTACAGCCTTCGCTTTAGTCTTTTCCCCATTGAATATCTGTGGCGCGATTCGGCCAATGTTCAGGAATCGGGTTAGTCGGGGTAACTGTTCGGGCGCGGCGGCCATCCGCTCGGCAAACAACATCCTCGCCGCGGTCCCGTAACAATATATATATATATATATATATATATATATATATATATATATATATATATATATATATATATATATATATATGTATATATATATATATATCTATATTATAATAGCCGTAGATGATTCTGTCTGTCTGTCTGTCTATCTGTTGGGTGTCTGTCCGGGGTGTGGCTTACTCGGTTTGCAGAGTAGCTCCACCCATAGCTCCACCCATTCTGGGAGTGGCTATAAACAAATATCCACCATTTTATTAACTCGCATAGCTTTGAGTCCTGTTTTGTAGGCCCGTGGTGTCTTGCTCTCCCCCAGTTTTATTTCAAATCAAATTCGATAAATCATTTCATTTTTCACAGTCGCTAACATAGTTTTAGACTCGGTTGAAAAAAAACGGGAAGAAAATCCGATGAAAGTTGCCGTTTATAGAACGAAATGAATTCTCAAAGGCCTGTAACTTCAAGGCCATTGAGTCTCTCTCACGCCTTTATCTCCAATCTAACTCACCATATGATTTCATTTTTATCGATGGTTTTACTTTTAGACTCGGTGTCAGCAATAATTGAGAACAATCCACACACGCGGGAAAATGCAGAGATATATTTTTTAAAATCGCGTCATGGTGTATCATACACCGCCCAACATGACACCGCCGGCAATGTGTCGATATATATTAAAAATTCGCTTTTGCTTTTCCGTTATGATATATTACTATTTCGTTTGATGATAGTCGTCACAAAAACGTCAACAATGATGCCGACATATATTTCTTCGTTTTTATTTCATTCAACATATTAGCCGGAAGTAAAATATGTTTCAGGAAATTACCGAGAGATATTTCTTCGTTTTTTTTATTAGTTATGTGCGCATACACTTTAAATAGGTTTATTTGAAATCTTTAATTTTCCACAAACATTCCACACACGCGGGAAAATGCAGAGATATATTTTTTAAAATCGCGTCATGGTGTATCATACACCGCCCAACATGACACCGACGGCAATGTGTCGATATCTATTTTAAATTCGATATATCATTTCATTTTTCACAGTCGCTAACATAGTTTTAGACTCGGTTGAAAAAAAACGAGAAGAAAATCCGATGAAAGTTGCCGTTTATAGAACGAAATGAATTCTCAAATGCCTGTAACTTCAAGGCCATTGAGTCTCTCTCACGCCTTTATCTCCAATATAACTCACCATCATGGTTTTAGACTCGGTGTCAGCAACGCGGGAAAACGCAGAGATATATTTTTAAAAATACACCATATCACCGCCCAACAGCCAACAAGTATCATACACCGCCCAACATGACACAGACGTCAACATTTCGACATTATCGCTTTTTCTTTAAACCGAGCCGAACCGAATAAACCGAGTGAATTCACCGTTTACCTTTGGTGACAGTCGTCACAAAACGACATATATTTCTTCGTTTTTATTTCATTCAACATTTTTAGCCGGAAGTAAAATTACCGAGAAATTACCGAGTTCAGGAAATTACCGAGACATATTTCTTCGTTTTTTTATTTATTAGTTATTTGCGCATACACTTTAAATAGGTCTATTTGAAATATTAAATTTTCACAATGTAATTTACTTGCCATTTGTCATTTGATAATTATGAGACACTTCCTATTGAGGATCGTGACAATTCATGCGGTGCGTGGAAACTTCCATTTCCAAAATGGATGAAGAACGCAGACCTGAACAGGATGCAGCTAGAAAACGAATGAGAAGGGCGAACGAGTCCGTCGTCGAACGTCAATGCAGACTTGAACAGGATGCAGCCAGAAAACGAATGAGACGGGAGAACGAGTCCGTCGACGAACGTCAATGCAGACTTGAACAGGTTGCAGCAAGAAAACGAATGAGACAGGAGAACGAGACAGTTGAGGAACGTGAACACCGACTCGCACAGGATGCTGCTGCAACAACGATGAGGAGGGAGAACGAGACCCTCGACGAACGTGAACACAGACTCGCACAGGATGCTGCTGCAACAACGATGAGGATGGAGAACGAGACCCTCGACGAACGTGAACACAGACTCGCACAGGATGCTGCTGCAACAACGATGAGGAGGGAGAACGAGACCCTCGACGAACGTGAACACAGACTCGCACAGGATGCTGCTGCAACAACGATGAGGAGGGAGAACGAGACCCTCGACGAACGTGAACACAGACTCGCACAGGATGCTGCTGCAACAACGATGAGGAGGGAGAACGAGACCCTCGACGAACGTGAACACAGACTCGCACAGGATGCTGCTGCAACAACGATGAGGAGGGAGAACGAGACCCTCGACGAACGTGAACACAGACTCGCACAGGATGCTGCTGCAACAACGATGAGGTGCGAGAACGAGACCGTCGATGAACGCCAACACAGACTCGCACGGCATGCTGAGCAACAAAGACGTTGGAGTGCTCAGCAAACATATACAACCGCAGCCATAATGAATCCGGCCGAAGTATCCGATAATATTGTTCAAGAGCATAAATGCGGTCCAATGACGTCACCATGTGTGTACTGTTCTGCACACCATTTCACAAATGAATCAACAGGACAAGGGGATGGATTTACACTGTGTTGTTCCAAGGGAAAAGTTAAATTGCCTCCACTATTTGCCGTACCTGCTCGACTGCAACAACTTTATCAGGGTGACGATGGAAAATGTCGCAACTTCCGAGACAATATCCGGAATTACAATTCGGCATTAGCTTTTGCATCAATGGGTGCTCAGATCTCATCTCCTCCAGGAAATGGACCATACTGTTTCAAAATCCACGGTCAAATTTACCATCGCTGTGGTCCATTACATCCATCACATGTACATGAACAAGCACAATTTGCACAATTATTTATTTTGGATACAGCTCAAGCTACAAAGGAACGTATGAATCGACCTGAGAATCACAGATGTTTGCAAGAATTGATGGCAGAACTGCACAACATACTATCTGACGTTAATCCTTATGTCACATGTTACAAGACTATGTTCGAGCGTGAACAGGAAGAAATCAGGAAAGCTGTCCTTGAAGATCGCCTCCCTTCTACCTTGGAAATGCATTTTCGTCGACTGTGTGCAGACGACCAAAGACGTTACAACATACCAACTGCTGATGAAATTGCTGCTGTCTTCGTTAGTGGACAAGATGGTGAACCACCTGCAAACAGGGATTTCCAGGTTCATTTGCATGACCAGGGCTTACACAATCTCTCTCCACTTTCCTCTCACATTGATCCCATGACATATCCCATTCTCTTTCCACATGGCGAGCCTGGATGGATGATAAACATGCCTCACCAGCGACAGACTGCGGTTCGAAACAAGGTAACTCATCGTGAATTCTATGCCTACCGACTGGCTATTCGAAATGAATTCAGCACTATCCATTCTTCGGGGAAATTGTTCCAGCAGTATGTTGTCGACGGATATTGCAAGGCAGAAGCAAATCGACTGCAATACTTCAAACAAAATCAGGAAACCCTTAGAGCCATGGAATACAGAGGACTACTGGACCACGTCCAGAACGTTGCTGCTGATAACCAACGTCCTGTCGGTCGTATCGTCATTTTGCCGTCGAGTTTTGCAGGGAGTCCCAGAGCTATGCAGCAGAACTACCAAGATGCTATGGCCATTGTTCGCAAATTCGGAAAACCAGATCTTTTCATCACGTTCACGTGTAATCCAAAATGGACAGAGATACAAGAAAACATCGGCCAACACCAACGAGCTGAAGGCAGACCAGATTTAGTGGCACGCGTGTTTCATCTGAAATTAAAAGAGTTAATCGACGATATAACGAAGAAGCACGTGTTGGGCAAAGTACGTGCATTTCTCTACGTCGTCGAGTATCAGAAGCGTGGCCTACCGCATGCCCACATATTACTCATGCTGTGCCAAGAAGATAAAATTTGTACCGCTGAAGACATTGACAGAATTGTTTCCGCACAAATTCCTAATTCAAATGAGTCACCAGAGATCCATTCCTTGGTGAAGTCTCACATGATACATGGTCCGTGTGGCAATTTAAATCGCCATTCGATTTGTGTGAAAGATGGAGTGTGCAGTAAAGGCTTTCCAAAAGCGTATGCTGCAGAGACACTTGCGAGCATAGATGGCTATGCCCTTTACAAGCGTCCCCCAAATGGACCCACCATAACCGTTCATGGAACCGATGTTGATTGCCAATATGTCGTCCCATTCAATGCTTATTTACTGAAGAAGTACAGAGCACACATCAACATTGAGGTTTGCGCAAGCATAAAGAGTATAAAGTACTTATTTAAATATGTGTACAAGGGACATGACTGTGCCAGCATCGAAATTCGAGAGCGCGGGAGAGTGGAGGTGGACGAAATAAAGACCTATTTGGACTGTAGATATGTCAGTGCCCCAGAGGCAGCATGGAGATTGATGGAATTTGAAATGCACAAACAGTCCCATTCCATCACCAGACGGTACACTTACCTGAATTGCAGACTGTTGTGTTCAGGGATGGTAACGAGGAAGAAGCCATTGTACGACATAGGGGTACAACACTTACAGCTTGGTTTCAGTTAAACCAGAGAGACCCTGAGGCACGAAGTTATCTGTACCATGACATTCCAAAATATTACGTATTTGAAGATGGACGAAAGACATGGAAACTTCGACGCCGGGGCGGCAACAAGGTTATCGGACGCATGGTTTCGGCAAGCCCTATGGACATTGAGCGCTTTCATCTTCGTGTACTCCTGCTGCACTGCCCTGCTAAAACATCATTTGAAGATCTCAGAACCGTAGATGGAGCAGTTTGTGAAACATACAAGGATGCAGCCAGGAAATTACATTTAACAGAAGATGATACAGAATGGGACAGGTCCTTAGCTGATGGAGTTATCTTTGCCATGCCACAACAATTGAGATCTCTTTTTGCAACCCTATGCATATTCTGCACACCAACAGACACGTCGGCACTGTGGGAAAAATATAAAAACGACCTTTGCGAAGATTTTGTGCACAGCGGCCATATCTTGGAACAAAGTATTTTCATGGCATTGCGAGAAATACAGTCCTTCCTCCTGAGACATGGACAGACCTTGGAAGCATTTCAGTTACCAGTACCTCCAGACACTGTTGAAGATCTTTCGAGCGATGATTATCAGTATGTACCGGGAGATGAACATGAAAAAGGTGAAAACAACAGACAACTACTAAATGATGACCAAATCAAAATTGTAGATGAGGTCCTACAGGCCGTTCATTGTAGGGACCAGTACACAGGCAACCGGTTGTTTTTCGTTGATGGACCGAGCGGAAGTGGCAAGACCTTTCTCTATAATACGCTTCTGCACATCTTGCAAGGCCAGTGTCGTTTGGTTCTTCCAATGGCGTACTCGGGCATTGCAGCAACATTGCTAGCAGGGGGCCGTACATCGCACCATCGATTTAAATTGCCAGTGCCCATTTTGGAAAACTCCACATGCAACATATCACCTACGAGTAAAGATGCAGATACTCTAAGGAAGGCCAACCTATTCATTTGGGATGAAGCACCTATGGCTCCAGCATATGCTTTAGCGGCTGTTGATCGATGTCTCCGGGATGTAACCAGCAACAACATTCCTTTTGGTGGAAAGGTCTTACTTCTTGGTGGGGACTTCAGGCAGGTTTTGCCCGTTGTACCTCGCGCTGCACCTGCAGCAATCATCGCCACATGCATCAAGCGTAGCAAGTTGTGGCCAAAGTTCAAACTGCTGAACTTAAAATCAAACATGAGAGCTAATGATGACGAAGAATTCTCAAAATGGTTACTGTCGGTTGGAAATGGGACTGTGGAAACAATTCCTGACTCAGATTTAATACGACTGCCTGATCGTATCTGTGTAGAAGACAACATGTCTTTAGCAGAGGCTGTTTTTGGTAATTTGAACGAAATCCATTCAAACTATGATGCGCTGGCACAACGAGCCGTGTTGTGTCCAAAGAATGAATCCACATTTGTGATCAACGATGAGATACTGGATGCATTTCCTGGGGAAGAAAAGACGTACTTCAGCGCTGATTCCATTGTCTGTGATGACCCTGAAGAGGCACTAAATTATCCTATGGAATTCCTAAATCAATTAACTCCTTCTGGAATGCCATTGCACAAACTTCGTCTCAAAGATGGTGCTGTCATCATGTTACTCCGTAACTTTGATCCGAAACAGGGACTGTGCAATGGTGCAAGATTGGTTGTTAAAAGATTGTTGCCAAACATAATAGATGGAGAAATAATTTCTGGCAGTCACAAAGGAACACGCACATTTTTACCCAGGATTAGTATTGCACCTTCCGATACAACACTACCATTCGTACTCAAACGCCATCAATTTCCAGTTCGTGTGGCATTCTCTTTCTCAATAAACAAGAGTCAAGGTCAAACATTACACAAAGTTGGGATTTACCTACCAGAACCCGTCTTCAGCCATGGCCAATTATATGTTGCATTGTCGCGTGCTAAACGATTTGAGGATGTCAAGGTAAAGGTAGTCAGTAATGGCCAACAGGGAAAAATTGATGGCCGCAGTGGAATCTTCACCCGTAATGTTGTTTACCCGGAGGTCCTGCAGTGACACCATTCAGGCAACAAAAGGAGGTCACGAAGGAAAATAGTTAATTACTCCGACACATTTAGTTGCGGTGATTGAAAAATCACCGGACTATTGTTGCTGTTTTGATGCTTTTTACTGCTGTTTTCATGCTTTTTCACTGCTGTTTTGATGCTTTTTCAGTGCTGTTTTTTCACAGCTGTTCTGATGCTTTTTCACTGCTGTTTTGATGCTTTTTCACTGCTGTTTTGATGCTTTTTCAGCTGTTTTGATGCTTTTTCACTGCTGTTTTGACGCTTTCCACTGTTGTTTTGATGCTTTTTCACTGCTGTTTTGATGTTGTTTCACAGCTGTTCTGATGCTTTTTTGCCGTTTTGCCTAAAAATCTCATTTCAAAAAAAAAAATTCCAAAAAAATCTCACAATGATGACATATAATTCAACGAAAACGTTGAAGCAACCGCATAATATTACGGTGTTGTTTAACTCTGAGTGAGAATAGTTCTAAATTTTTAAAACTTTCTTCTGATATTTGTGATTTCTTTCAAACAAACTGTATTTCCCATCTACACGGGCATGTATGTATTCCTATTAACGTTATGTAAAGTACATAAATTGTGTGGATTACATCATTTGTGGATGTGATCAATTATTGCCAGTAACCATTTTATATAACTGAATGTGCAGGTGCAGCATCTAACTCAATATGTCGAAATGTCACACACATCCATGCCCGTGGGATTCCCACGGGTGACCCCGCTAGTATATATATATATATATATATATATATATATGTGTGTGTGTGTGTGTGTATATGTATATATATATATATATATATATATATATATATATATATATATATATATATATATATATATATATATATATATATATATATATATATATATATGAGTTACTAATTATATAACTAATTAGTTAAAATCCTGTTTACCATTTTTAATTATTTCTACGTCCCCAGTGGTGTATGTAATAGCGGGCATGGATTCGTCCCCCCCCCCCCTCCCCATTGGAGGCAGACCCTCTCGTGAGCAGGCCATTGGTGCTCCTATGGTTGGCAGTGAGTGCCCTGTAATCCATGACAGAAAGAGAGTGGCAAATATGTGTGTGGAAAAATTGCATGCTTGGTCATGGTCGCCCAGATAGTTCAGATGGCAGAGCACTGGAACGGTTCACCAGAGGACCTGGTTTGATTCCTGGTCTGGGTGTGTAATTTTCCCACTTAAGTCAATTAATTAGTTATAATCCTGTTCATATATATATATATATATATATATATATATAGATATATATATATATACAGTCACGTGAAAAATTAAGTACACCCCATGTAAAGTTTTGACTTTTTCAACATACAGCGATTTGGTCTTCATTTCAACAATATTGATAGATAAAGGTGATATAATATAACAAATATCAGGGAACATTTACATTTTGTAGTCCATTGTATAATTTAAATAAACATAAATGCAATTTCGCATGTGGAAAAAGTAAGTACACCCTTGGCTCTAATAGGTGGTATTGCCCCCTTTGGCAGAAACAACCTCAAGTAGGCGTTTCTTATAACTGTCTACCAGTCTCTGACATCAACTGGGAGAAATTTTTGGCCACTCCTCCATGCAGAATTCTTTCAGCTGTACGATGTTTGAGAGGTTTCTTGCATGCACAGCTCGTTTCAAATCCCCCCACAACATCTCGATGGGATTTAGATCCGGGCTTTGACTTGGCCATTCCCGAACTCTCCATTTCTTTCTTTTAAGCCATTCCTTGGGGGATTTACTGGTATGTTTAGGGTCATTGTCATGTTGCAAGGTCCACCTTCGGTTGAGCTTCAACTTTCCGACAGATGGCCTCACATTATCCTCAAGCACCCTCTGGTACAATGAAGAATTCATAGTGGATTCTATGATGGTGAGCTGCCCAGGCCCTGATGCAGCAAAGCTGCCCCAAACCATAATATTTCCACCACCATGCTT
>NC_136269.1:35436429-35553929 GCF_964187855.1 Myxine glutinosa | reverse complement strand
TCTCCTTAATTTTTTTTTTTTGTATGCAAGATCGAGGCTCGTGGAAGAGCTAACATTAATCACAAAAAGAACGGACACAAAACATACCATAAAGGGAGCGGGAGACAAGATTGGGAGAGAGAGGGAAGCACACAAGTACAACAGAAGAGAACAGGGACATCGGGAGATCTGTGGGAGGGAGAGGGCTTGGGGGGAGGAGGCATGGGAAAGGGGAGGAGGGAGATGGGAGAAGTATAAAACACATGGACACTGCTAGGATTTGTCAGGATTGAAAGACATGTTCCATTTGTTTGACCAGTCTGATTTTGTCCAGGTCTGCAGAGAGTGAGGAGGCTGCAGGCTGCCGATCTGAGAGATGAGGTATGGAGCGGCAGAGAGTGGAGTCATCAGTAATGAGATAGAGAGGATTTTCCAGAGAGTCGGAGAGATCATTGATGAAGACCAGAATTGTCCCACTGATTGCAAAGAAAAAAGAAATGTCACACAGATCGCGAGGTACCAAAGTGTTGTCTCATGCATTTGTCTGCATGTGTGTCTGCATCATTTGTGTTGCGGATCCTCAATGAGTCTTGAAGCAATGCTGCTTGAACTTCCGTTTAAACAGAACCAGGAACAGAAATGATGGAAAAAAAATTCAATACACACGTTACTACCAAGAGAGAATAAAATGAGAAGAGTAGAGGTCGAGCATGGGTGGGTGGTGGAAAAACTGATAAAGTAAACCAGGAATGTGTTTAAGAATAAAACAGGGGAACAGAAAGAACAGCTGCCCGATAAAAACGGCAAACAATAACAACAGGAAAAACTTATTGGAAAATAAGAGCGTGTGGGCGAATTGATTACGAGGACATATCGACAGTTTCTTAGAGATGAATGGGGAAAACGGAATTGTTGTGGAAGAGAGAGAGAGAGAAAAAGGACGATGAGGGTACACAGTGCATCATGAAGATCTGTGGTCCATGTTTTATCCCTGAACGGTGTGACCAAACTCACTCAAGCAAAGTGCAAGAAGGAGGGCCGGAACACGCCACTCTCCGCATCGGGATTTCATGCCCATTGACCGATCTGCACGTGTGCTGTGGGCGTAAAAATCAGATGGCACATCTCGAAAAAGAGAAGGCCACTGTGTGCCCGCAACCTCCGCTTCGGATTCTCTGCTTCAGGCTATGCTTCGGGTTAGCTGTGTCGAATTCGCAACAGATGAGTGAGATGTGGCTAAGGGACTGGAATGACGTGCCAAATGACGTCTTCCTGGCTATGCTTCATTCCCTTGAATTACACTTGTGATGGTCACTAATTCAAAAAAAATGTTGGCCCAACTTCTTGCTAATACGGAAATGTAGTTAATCATACTAGCAATGGTACCCACCCTAAGGGCGGGGCTTCAATTGGGAGGCCCAAATGAAAAGGGAAAATATCAGAAATTGAAGGCTTTTTTTATTTTAAACGATTCATATAAACATCCGATAAATCACATCACACGCAAATCATCAAAATCTAAACAGTATTTGTAGAATTTCAATAAAAGCCCCATCACTGTTCATATCGGTAAATATTATTCCATCGTGTTTGGAAAAACTGGAAAATTGGAAAAACTGGAAAATTGGAAAAATTGGAAAATTGGAAAAACAAAATAGCCTATTTTACTCCCGGGGGGTCCCAGGATTTTCCACCCAAAATATCGTTGCGATCGGTTCAGCCGTTTTTGCGGTACCTGGGAACAGACGGACAGACATTTGGTGAATTATATTAAGATTAAAAATAATTCATCCCTGTCCTTCGCATTTAAAAAAAAAACTTTAACTCTAATGACCACAATCTCCCCCGCCCCCTGTTGTCACACTGAGAAAGTTATTGCTGGCTACATTTATACTGTTGACAAAGGTGCTTTGTGCAGGGTTATGAACCTATAAAAAAAAGCGACAAATCATTGCCATCATAGCTGTGCGGGGCAGAGGCAAGTATCCAAATTGTCAGTAAGATATTGAGGATGTGGACGATGCAATGTCAATCAAGGCCAAACGTTTTAGCATCTCAACAAACGCGACAGACAGACAGAAACATGCACACACACAAACAAACACAATTAATTTTTTTAACGAAAGAAATAGATTTATTCTCATCAAGGACTTGCAATTCAAACATTGTCTATTGTCTGACATCCTAGGTTTTCATCCCCCGTCCATCTTACAAGGTAGGAGACGGGACATTAAAATGAGCTCCATCCGACCAACCGACCGACCGATCATCTGTCCATGCACCTTTGTGTATGCGATATTCCAAAAAATGTTGAACATTTAGCTTTCATATTACACAGATCTATTACTCATAAAAAATATCTCAAACTGATTAAATCACAGCGGTGATTGGCTAAATTCTGTTGCCATGGCAACTATCTTGGTAACTTGGCTTGTGTACGCGATATTTCAAAAACCATTCAAGATTTAGATTTCATATTACACACATATATTCCTCATACCACCCGAAAGGTGGGGGACCTTGAGTATCAGCTCCTTGTTATCTTTATGTTTTGAAGATAATGTCCCTCAAGTGGTCTTCCTTAGAATGGCACTGTGACAACACTTTTGTAAACATCACACCACACTGACTTCTTCAGTATTAAGTGAATTGTGTTGAAGCTGTTAGGGATTTCCTGAACCCCAACACGAGCATACCGCTTGTTAGCAAAAGCATTCGGTGCAGAGTTTACCTCGTCACCCATTAAGAGATGGTTGACAATTTTCTTGTTATCCTTAGAGTTAAGAAAACGTTGACAGAACCTTACTGTCACCTCTGTTACACCTGCTGAAAGTGCCTGCCTGGGAAAACTAAGGTTCATATTGTTATGTTTGTGAGGGTAGGGATGAAGTACCTTAGGAAAGTTAGGAATGTATAGTTTAGCATGGACCATGTGACACGACATATAAAAACCTGTATGTACATAAGTAGGGAATCTGTAGAGAATAAGATCGTATATTTGTCTCCATATGAGGGGTGGAGCTATGCTAATTAGGTAGAGCTTAAGGATAATTCCAAGTGTGTAATTACCCCTTTGATTTTCCCTTATGTTTAATTTTGTCAAAAAGGGCTGCCATTACAACAATAATTACAACAACAACCATTAAACCGACATCACTGACAGTATAACCAGACATTACGATCGGCAAGGGAACCCTGCACAGCCGAACATTCCCGAAGGATGGCTAGACTCTGCCTCGAAGGACCGTAATTGACAGGTCACATGCCGAGCTTCATCATTGGGCGTCCAGCAGGCCGTGAGGCCTCGCCTCAAATGGGATGATTGGGCATAGCGATGGAATGATGCAATGAGACGTCGGGATTGGTTCGGTGTGACGTCAGCGAGGGACAAAGGAGGATGAGTCCCTCCTCCTTCCTCTCTCATGCTGGGCTTCACGGCTAGCGGTCACATTTTTGTCTCTCTCTCTCTCTGGTATGGCATTCGTGGTGAGCGGTCGCATTCTTTGGCTCTCTTGGTTCTGCGATTTGGTATGAGTGGTCATGCTTGGATTCTCTCTCTCGCTTGTTCTGGCCGGGTTGGAGGACGGCTGGGTTTGTGCCGTGTGCGCCGGGGAGAGTGATCGGAGCCTTGTGGAGCGTGGAACGGCCGGGGGGGAGGATGGTGTTCCCAAGCAGTGGTGCCCCCAGACACGTTTTGCCGCCACTACGATGCTACAGTGCCGTGTGGCGGTTCGCGCCATCTGGTGCACTTCTCACGCGGAGACTCAGGACCCCTTTACAGTCACTCTCATCGGTGTAAGCTGAGTATTGGCCAACTCACCAAACCATTTTATTTTCTTTTATTTCTCCCTGTGTCATGTAATTGTGTCTGATGGAGGGTCCCTCACCTTAGCCCTATAGTTATCTCAACTTTCATTTTTTATTGTTAACGTTAATTTTAATAAATTCATTATTTGTTGCATCTTACCTTTGTGTGTCGTGTCCGTTTTACTCGTTTGTGGGTTCGAGGAATAAAACCACATGGCGGGCCGTCCGATCAGGTAAGGCTTCGGGCTTTTTCCGTGTGCGTGAAAAGATAATCCCGCCAAATACGGGTATATGCCTCGGAGTTAAAGCAACGTTCGGCTATTCGTCTGAGGCTGGTATCCATCGGCAACAGACCTGACAATATGGATACACATTGAGGTCCTTTATCAGTATTCTTCATCCAAATTCCCTGTTCTTGAGAAGTCAGGATGAGTGTCTGCATACACACCTACCAGGGCACCTCACACCTACCAGGGCATTTATTACCCATTAGAATTACCCTTTGCAACCCATTAGCATTACCCTTTAGAACCCTCTAGAATTACCGTTTAGAATTAAACACAGTGGGTTAGAAAGGCTTTTCTAAATTTTTGACGGATGGACATAGCCAAATATTGAAGTGGCTTCACCGCTTAAAAATATAATGCTCCATGTTAGAGTCATGTGTTGGCATCCTACACTGTGATTGGTTGTCATGCAGAATTGACACACCCACTAGCTGAAGCTTTGGGTAATAGGCCAGACACTCGCAGGGACACTAATTTGACAATACACCGCAGCAAGGTACGGCAAAACACAGAAGATTGGACTGAAATACATCCAACAGTACAGGAATGAAACAATAACAGAAAGACACAACAAATGTGGTCCAGAAAAGTTATCTTTGATGAACTGCAAGGATGCACGCATGAGCCAACAACCAATGCGTTCAGACCCAGAAACAGGAGTTCTTTATGGTGAATCCAAGTTTGAGCTGTTTTGGAAGTGGACAAGGGAGCAATACAACAGCCAGTGTACAATAGGCAGAGTGAAGCATGGGGTTAGATCAGTACATGTGTGGGACTGAATCTCAGCCAAGCGTGTTTTACATGAGATTGAAGGTACACTGACAGGTACAAGCAGGTTATGATACATCAGGCCATTCCCTCAGGAGCACGTGTTATTGGACGGGGATTCATGTTCCAACATGAAAATGGCCTCAAGCAACAGCCAAAGTGGTGAAAAACTATCTGAGACATAAAGAGGCTGATAGAACACTCAACAAAGTACCAATTGGGCAACGCAAATACCTGATGTGAATATCATTGACGGTTTCATGGATAACTAGAAAGGCACTCGGAAGAGAGGATACCTCCACCAGGCTGATTAGTTTACATTGTATATCCCACTGATAGGCCGAATCTGGATTCGCCCTGGACAAAAATTGAAACGGCGTGTTCGTTTCACCGAACCAACCTCTCCACCAAATTTCATCCAAATCCATCCACAACTTTTTGAGATATCCTGCGCACAAAGACAGGAGTGAAAAACCCTCCATACACTTTCAGTGGGCGGAGGTGATAAGAAAGTAAAATGTCAACCAAATACCTTGGATGAATTGTGAGAAGCGCAAAAGGAAATTTTGAACAATATTCTACAATTATACATTGATGAACTGCATGGGAGCATGAAATCAAGGTGGCATGCTCTTTATAAAGCAAAGAGTTCACCTTTAAAATACAAAGGCACTGTACAATGTATTCATTTTGTTTTTCCATATTTTCTGTAAAAATGCATTGTGTAGGTGTTATTTACACCTCTTGGTTGTGAATACTCATACTTTGTGAATATCCAGTGTTTCCATAATTATTTCCAATTCTGTAACACACACACACAAAACCCCATAATGTCAACGTGGCATGGCTTTTTTTTATTTTAGAATTTTTTACAAAATAATTAAAAATGAAAAGCTGGAATGCCTCGAGTCAATAGGTATTGAACCACTTTGCTGTAGCATTCCAAATTGAGCTCAGGTGCATCCAATTTCCTTTGATCATCCTTGAGATGTCTCTACAATTTGATTTGAGTCCACCTGTAACCAATTCAATTGATTGGACATTAGATAGAAAGAAACACAGTATATATATATATATATATATATATATATATATATATATATATACACACATATACATAATTTATGTGCATGACGTCAGTGTCATGTCATAGGGTAAGTGTGCTTCCTTAGTCAAATATACATATATATATATATATATACATATACACACACACATATATATATATATATACAGTGCATTCATAAAGTATTCAGACCCCTTCACTTTTTTCACATTTTGTTATGTTGCAGCCTTATGCTGAAATCGTTTAAATTCATTTTTTCCCTCATCAATCTACACTCAATACACCATAATGACAAAGAAAAAACAGGATTTTAGAAAGTTTTGCAAATTTATTAAAAAGAAAAAACTGAAATATCACATTGACGTAAATATTCAGACCCTTAACTCAGTACTTAGTTGAAGCACCTTTGGCAGCGATTACAGCCTCAAATCTTCTTGGGTATGACGTGGCAAGCTTTGCACACCTGGATTTGGGGATTTTCTGCCATTCTTCTCTGCAGATCCTCTCAAGCTCCGTGAGGTTGGATGGCGACCGTCGGTGGACAGCCATTTTCAGGTCTCTCCAGACATGTTCGATTGGGTTCAAGTCAGGGCTCTGGCTGGGACACTCAATGACCTTCACAGAGTTGTCCCGAAGCCACTCCTGCGTTGTCTTGGCTGTGTGCTTAGGGTCATTGTCCTGTTGGAAGGTTTTTGGTTTTCATTAAGGATATCTCTGTTCTTTGCTCCGTTCATCGTTCCCTCAACCCTAACCAGTCCCCCAGTCCCTGCAGCTGAAAAACATCCCCACAGCATGATGCTGCCACCACCATGCTTCACCGTTGGGATGGTATTGGGCAGGTGATGAGCGGTGCCTGGTTTCCTCCAGACATAACACTTAGAATTGAGGCCAAACAGTTCAATCTTGGTTTCATCAGACCAAAGAATCTTGTTTCTCACAGTCTGAGCGTCCTTTCGGAGCTGTTTTGCAAACTCCAAGCGGGCTTTCATGTGTCTTTCACTGAGGAGAGGCTTCCGTCTGGCCACTCTGCCATAAAGCCCAGATCGGTGGAGTGTTGCAGTGATGGTTGTCCTTCTGGAAGTTTCTCTCATCTCCAACAGGATCTCTGGAGCTCAGAGTGACCATCGGGTTCTTGGTCACCTCTCTTAACAAGGCCCTTCTCCCCCGATTGCTCAGTTTGGCCGGGCGACCAGCTCTCAGAAGAGTCCTGGTTGTTCCAAACTTCTTCCCTTTAAGAATTATGGAGGCCATTGTGCTCTTGGGAACCTTCAATGCAGCAGAAATTTTTTTGTAGGCTTCCCCAAATCTGTGCCTCGACACAATCCTGTCTCTGAGCTCTGCAGGCCTTTCCTTCGACCTCATGGCTTGGTTTTTGCTCTGATATGCATCGTCAGCTGTGAGACCTTATGTAGACAGGTGTGTGCCTTTACAAATCATGTCCAATCAATTGAATTTACCACAGGTGGACTCCAATCAAGGTGTAGAAACATCTCAAAGATGATCAAGAGAAATGGAAGGCACCTGAGCTAAATTTCAAGTGTCATAGCAAAGGGTATGAATACTTATGTCAGTGACATTTCAGTTTTTTCTTTTTAATAAATTTGCAAAACTTTCTAAAATCCTGTTTTCTCTTTGTCATTATGGGGTATTGAGTGTAGATTGATGATGGAAAAAATGAATTGAAACGATTTCAGCATAAGGCTGCAACATAACAAAATGTGGAAAAAGTGAAGGGGTCTGAATACTTTCTGAATGCACTGTGTGTGTGTGTGTGTGTGTGTGTATATATATATATATATATATATATATATATATATATATATATATATATATATATATATATATATATATATATACAGACTTGGCATTTAATATGGAATGTTTTTCTTTTTTGACTTGGGTTTAATTTCTTCACTCAGTATATCAATCTGGTGAGTTTCTTTTACACTTTGGTGATTTATTTGATAAAAGAACCATGTCACTGATTGTCTGTCACAGCAAGAAGTCAACAACAGGATTATATCACAGGTGGCGTGGCAAAATGTACGGACAGGTGCATTTGATGATTGGCTTCACATTTGGGTATACAAGTGTTGTTGCGTTCTGTATTAGTGGAAAACAACTGCTGCACGTCTCCAAAAGTTATTGCCGCTTCCTCTGGAGATGGTCCGTCAACTCGACAATGCTGTTTGTCATGGACTGGTGGCTTTACGAAATTAGGGCATGAAACAGCGTGCTATTGCTCGGCAGTATGGCATCACTCAAGGTCAGGTGTCAAAGATCCTGAAACGAAATGCTCAGAGGGGTGTCCCTACTCCAATACCGAGGCCAGGACGTCCCCAGAGAACCACAAGGAGGGATGATCACCAGTTGCACCGGTTAGTCCGCAATGGCCGTACCAAGTCAGCTAATCGGCTTAGGGCTGAGTGGCAGCAACTGACAAATGTGCCTGTATCCAGAAGGCTAGTCAACCAACGACTGGTTCAAGCAGGCTATCGTGCCAGGCGTCCCCTGAGAAAGCCTGACCAGACAACACCGCCAGCGCTGATTGCAGTGGGCCAGAGAGCACCGTCAATGGCAGCCAGGACACTGGAATCACGTGATCTTCAGTGAAGAGTCCAGATTTCTGGTCTATCGTCAAGATGGCTGCGTCTGAGTGCGCAGACAAGTGCATGAAGCCTACACCAAAGATTGTATAATGCCAAGAGTCGAAGCTAGAGGTGGTGGGGTGACCGTTTGGGCTGCTTTTCATGCGGGGGGCAAAACTGACCTGGTTGTTCTGAATGGAAACCTGAACCAGTTCAAGTACAGGGCCATTCTGGAAGAAACATTGCTTCCATTTGCTCGTGCAGCCTTTCGAGGAAACTTTGTCTTCCAAGATGACAATGTACGGCTTCATCGTGCTCGCATGATCCAACACTTTCTTGCTGACCGTGGTGTAGAGCATATGGAGTGGCCTGCCATGTCCCCGGATATGAATCCGATCGAGAACTTGTGGGCAGAATTAACGCGTCAAATCGACCACTTGGACCAGCAGCCGACCTCTGTGCATGAATTGCAGCAGGCTATTGTCACTGCATGGCAAGCGATTCCTGTCCAAACCTTGGCAAATATCGTGAACAGCATGCCTCAACGTGTACGTGCTCTCCTGAATGATCTGGGGGGTTACACGAAGTACTGAACTGTAATTTTACTGTCCGTAATCCCAGTCGTAATTTAACTTTTGTTTTTGTTAAAAAAAATTTTGGCTAATGTGCAAAATAAAGAGATACTTCTGGAAAACGTACAGAAGTTTAACACAGTACTGTCCATCAATTGAGTTCGATATCAGTTTACATCACTTTCAAGAATCAATTTATTTGTTTCGAAATGTCAAATGTGGTTTTTGTTTCTTTGAAAGGTCACATTAACAAAATCTAGAATAGTTTCAACATAATTCCAATGAACTTTTGGTTCTCAGACATCTTGAAAAGTAAGTTAAACCCCACAAAAAAAATATTCCGTATTAAATGCCAAGTCTGTATATATATATATATATATATATATATATATATATATATATATATATATATATATATATATATATATATATATATATATATATATATATATATATATATATATATATATATATATATATATATATACAGACTTGGCATTTAATAAGGAATATTTTTTTTTTCTTGACTTGGGTTTAATTTCTTAACTCAGTATATCAATCTGGTGAGTTTCTTTTACACTTTGGTGATTTATTTGTTAAACGAACCATGTCACTGATTGTCTGTTTCAGCAAGAAGTCAACAACAGGATTATCGACCACTTGGACCAGCAGCCGACCTCTGTGCGTGAATTGCAGCAGGCTATTGTCACTGCATGGCAAGCGATTCCTGTCCGATGTCCCTGCTCTCAAATGTTGTGTTTGTGTCCTTCCCCCTCTTCCCCCTCTCTTTTGTGTCCTTCCCCCTCTCTCCCCATCTTGTCTGCTGCTCCCCTTGTTTTTTGTGTTTTGTGTGTCGGTTTGTCTTTTTGTGTGATTAATGTTCGCTCTTTCACGAGCCTCGATCTTGTATACAAAAAAAACAAAAAAAACAAAAAAAAAAATCACAGGTGGCGTGGCAAAATGTACGGACAGGTGCATTTGATGATTGGCTTCACAGTCGGGTATACAAGGGTTGTTGCATTCTGTATTAGTGGAAAACAACTGCTGCACGTCTCCAAAAGGTATTGCCGCTTCCTCTGGAGATGGTCCGTCAACTCGACAATGCTGTTTGTCATGGAGTGGTGGCTTTACGAAATTACGGCATGATACAGCGTGCTATTGCTCGGCAATATGGATTCACTCAAGGTCAGGTGTCAAAGATCCTGAAACGAAATGCTCAGAGGGGTGTCCCTACTCCAATACCGAGGCCAGGACGTCCCCGCAGAACCACAAGGAGGGATGATCGCCAGCTGCACCGGTTAGTCCGCAATGGCCGTACCAATTCAGCTAATCGGCTTAGGGCTGAGTGGCAGCAACTGACAAATGTGCCTGTATCCAGAAGGCTAGTCAACCAACGACTGGTTCAAGCAGGCTATCGTGCCAGGCGTCCCCTGTGAAAGCCACGCCTGACCAGACAACATCGCCAGCGCCGATTGCAGTGGGCCCGAGAGCACCGTCAATGGAAGCCAGGACACTGGAATCACGTGATCTTCAGTGACGAGTCTAGATTTCTGGTCTATCGTCAAGATGGCCGCGTCCGAGTGCACAGACAAGTGCATGAAGCCTACAACAAAGATTGTATAGTGCCAAGAGTCCAAGCTGGAGGTGGTGGGGTGACCGTTTGGGCTGCTTTCCATGCAGGGGGCAAAACTGACCTGGTTGTTCTGAATGGAAACCTGAACCAGTTCAAGTACAGGGCCATTCTGGAAGAAACATTGCTTCCATTTGCTCGTGCAGCCTTTCGAGGAAACTTTGTCTTCCAAGATGACAATGCACTGCCTCATCGTGCTCACATGATCCAACACTTTCTTGCTGACCGTGGTGTAGAGCATATGGAGTGGCCTGCCATGTCCCCGGATATGAATCTGATAGAGAACTTGTGGGCAGAATTAACGCGTCAAATCGACCACTTGGACCAGCAGCCGACCTCTGTGCGTGAATTGCAGCAGGCTATTGTCACTGCATGGCAAGCGATTCCTGTCCAAACCTTGGCAAATCTCGTGAACAGCATGCCTCAACGTGTACGTGCTCTCCTGAATGCTCGTGGGGGTTACACGAAGTACTGAACTGTAATTTTACTGTCCGTAATCCCAGTCGTAATTTAACTTTTGTTTTTGTTAAAAAAATTTTTGGCTAATGTGCAAAATAAAGAGATACTTCTGGAAAACGTACAGAAGTTTAACACAGTACTGTCCATGAATTGAGTTCGATATCAGTTTACATCACTTTCAAGGATCAATTTATTTGTTTCGAAATGTCAAATGTGGTTTTTGTTTCTTTTAAAGGTCACATTAACAAAATCTGGAATAATTTCAACATAATTCCAATGAACTTTTGGTTCTAAGACATCTTGAAAAGTAAGTTCACCCCCACAAAAAAAAGATTCCATATTAAATGCCAAGTCTATATATATATACACTGACACTTTGAAAACGCAAAACATAGAAGTTGGTGAAATTTTTATATAATCCAGGCAATAAAAATATTGAGCCAAACATAACATTTGTGAGTGGTAAAGACGTAATCTGATCGATTTTGTTGGGTTTGAATGTCATTCGGGTTCCCAATATGAAAACAATAGCCATAACACACAAAATGCTGTGCAGTTGTACACCAAGCCTGCACAATCAAGGTGAATGCACTGCACATGCAACACCAGTAGCTCGACGCATTAAAAGCAATACACACTCACGAGGTGTCATTCACTGCCAGAATGCCACGTTTAACCCAAGGTGAGAGAGAACGAGCTTTGGGTATGGTGCTCGCGGGAAGATCGCACAGTGTGGTTGCCAGAACATTTCATGTCCAACCATCCACCATAGGGCTTCTTGTTGAACGGCATCAACAGACCGGAAGTGTCCAGGATGGACCCTCGGACTGGTCAACATCCTGTGACCCCCCCCCACCCCCGACAAGATCGACAAATGCGCCGGAACCACGTTCGTAACCGCTTTCTTCTTGCAACAGCGACAGCAGCCAACACCATTGGAAGGCACGGGAGGCCCATTCATCCCATGACGGTCATCCGACGTCTCCGTGCGGTTGGACTGATGTGTCGACGTCCTTACAATGGTAACATACTCACAAAACGACACAGAGCATTGCTGTCAGGACAATATTATTTTGTGGTTTGTCGTCTGATTAACCTGTTTTCCTTCCATAGTAAACACCTTTCAGTTCCACTGGTTGTTTGTCGTATTATTGCATCCAAATTCCGTTTTGCGTTTTCAAAGTGTGTCAGTATACAATATATATACACATACACATACATACATATATATATACAGGGGGCTGCAAAAGTAGGAATACAGTAATGAAAAACAAAACGTGCGCACAAAACGTATTTTGTTGATTATACAAGCATATCTATAATAACATATCAATAATAAACATATCAATAATAAACATATTGTTGTGGATATGAGGATTGTGTTTTTTTATTGTGTTTTTTATTATTATTGCTTTATTCTGGACCCTCCTTACTCCAGTTATGTATAAAGGTCAAAGGGCGTCCCATAATTAGGTCATAAACAATCACGTCAGCCAATCATAGATTTCCCCCTTGTTGATAGTTATATCTTTATTATGTGTATTAGGGTACGGCCTTGTCTTCCATTAAGATGACACTCCATTGCACCAAGTGAAATAAGATAGATTCCCTTCATTCCCCATTCCCACTCCCAAAACTTCCATTGCCAAGCCTCAATTGCCAGCTACATCCCCTCCAAGCCTCCAGTGCCAACTGCACTGGGCAGTTTGCCAGGTTTGCTACAGCTGTGGGTTGCTGATTTCGCCCCAAAACCACCATTGAACATGTGCTCGGGGTGGGGAAGAAGGGCGTGCCTGCCCATCGTCATCAAGGGCGGAGCCAGAGGGCCGTGCCGACCAATCAGAGCCGAGGCGAGCTGACCGATGGGCGTGTCCTAAAGGCCGGCGGCTTGATCGCCTGAGGCGCTATAAAAGCGCGCGCGCAAGAAGCGAAAGTGTGGTTGGACCAGACGAGTCAGATGAGTCCTGGAAAAAGCACGCGACGTACACACAGCAGCAGCAGCAGCAGCAGCCACAGCAGCAGCCACAGCAGCTTGGGGCCTTGACGGCAGTTCTTGAGCAGGGCCACGAAGGAACGACGGCTGCTAAACGCGCCGATCGTGCTGCAGTACCCGTGGACCTTCCTCTCCCTCCAGCCATTCACCTCCTGCCAGTCCTATCATCATTCCCCGCGTGAGTCTGTCCTTGTTTGTTCTGTCCCTGGGTTAATTAAGACTGTAGGTAAGCTAGCGTTGCCCTGTGTCTCTAATATCTTCTGTACATTATTTTATTATCTTTCCTTCTTCCTTGGTTACTTTTGGTTGTAAATAGTAAATAAATTATATTCGTATTCCCTACTTCTGTCTTCTTCTCCTTCACATCCGTGTCGCTTTTGTCTTTTCCATATTGAATATCTGTGGCGCGATTTTGGCCAACGTTCAGAAATCGGGTTAGTCGGGGTAACTGTTCGGCCGCGGTGCCATCCGCTCGGCAAACCAACATCCTTATCCGCGGTCCGTAACAATTGGTGTCGGGAGCGGGGTCGGACCCGAAGCGCGCTTAACGCGCTCAAAATTACAAGCTACTGAAATTTGTTTTAAAGAAAAACCCGAATTTTGAAATCACGCCATGGCTAGTCAAGGCGATCGGATGCCGGTGGGGGAACTAGAGGAGGGGTTAGGGGTAACCCAGGATCAGAGGGAAGAAATGGAGGAGGGCAATGAGGAGGTGGTTGAGGAGGTTTCAAGCGCGCAAAATGGCGCCTAGCACATGGCTACGGCGACTGCGCCCGCGACCGTAGCAGCGCCACCGGTGGATTCGAACCTTTTTTTGCTACAAATGGGAGCCCTTATGGACAAAATGGGTGAGCGAATGAGGGCTGATAGCGAGAAAATGGGGGAACGGCTAGAAGCTAAATTTGAGAAGTTAGACAATAAATTTGAGCGGCTAGGAAGCAAAATGGAGCGAATCGGCAAAATTGGGGACAGAATGGGTGACCACATGCAAAAATGTGGGGAGACCATGGATCGCATGGTGGGCGAGAGGGTCCCAAGGGTGCACGACGAGGTAACGCGGGTCGAGAAGCGCTGGTTGAGCGAGGCGGAGGAAAGCGCGGGTAAAATGACGGGGGTAGAAATCGCGACACGGGGTTTGGGGCAGCCAGCGACCGCTGAGGTAGAGGGGATTTTATTAAAGCCAGCGGTCGTTGAGGTGAACAAATAAATTATGGGTATAGTTGAAATTGGAGAGACCGGGGACTTAAAAGAGCAACAATCGGAGGAAGGAATGGAAATTGCTCAAAGTCTAAATGCACATCCTGATGCCGTACTTGCTAATCCTTATAAAGATTTGCAGGTTTTGGTGCAGGGAGGAAGAAGAACCCCGAAGGTGAGACGGGCTGCATGTGGTGCCGGGAGATTTTGTAGAAGGATGTTTGGCGACAAAAGAATTGTCGCGCGATTGGGGTCAATATGGCACCCGGGCGTTGGTGAAGGGTCCCGTGTGAGTGGAAATGGCACGTGTGGAAAAAAAGTGTGCGTCAAGGGGTGAGCGTGTTACGAAGCGCGAGTGTGATACCGAGTGCGAGCGAGAATGCACGTCGGGGTGTACGGAGTGTGACACAGCGAGTGAGAGCAATACGGAGTGTACGTGCGAGGGTGAGTGTGACACGGAGAGTAAGGTGGTGGTGGAACGTGTGCGAGGAAGCACACCTGAGTTGGTGGTAGCGCGAGTGCGAGGGAGCACATCGGAGCGCGGTAGTGGGTGGATGCAAGAGTGCCCGCCCATGGTGAGTGTTACGGAGGACGTAACGGAGGAGAGGTGTGGACCGAGGTGTGTGAACGGCGAGTGTGCGCAAGAGTGTGCGCGAGAGGTGTGGTGTGTAACAGGGAGTGCGTTGGTGGAATGGACGGAGTGTGGGGGATGCACTGGAGGCGTTGGAACGCCGGGCTTTGTGAGTGTGAAACGGGTCACGTGGTGTGAGCCTGCAAGTGAGGCATCGACATTGGACGGGTTAGCGTTTAGTGCGACGGATAGCCGATGCGAGCACTCGGGGCGCGGTGCGCTTTGTTGGATGCAAGGCCCGGCGCGGATCGATGCCGCGTCGCTTCTCTTCAAAGCGTCGTTGCCGATTCGGGCTTGGCCCCGCCCTGCATGGTCGAGTCCGGGCCTTGTCGGGCGAGGCGACCGGTCCGGTTCAAGGGCGAGTGGGAGGAAGCGGACGGTGCCCCCTCGTGGGGACGGGGATCCGACCGGGCGAGCCTCAGCCATCGGGCCCGGGACCGCAAGGTACCGAGCCGCAATGATGCGTGGAACCTCGGCCCGAGCATGCCTCCTCCCCAGTCGCGAAAGCCGGACGGATTCAACCTGCAGGCGACCAAACCACCCGCGTTCATTGCTCGGCTTTACGAAGCCGAGTTTAATGATGTCATGATGCACCGAGGCTAGGATATAGCGGACTGTGATGATGGTGATACTGATAGTGTTTTTGGATTCGAAATTTAGAAAAGTGAATAGAATTGGCAGTAATTGGAAAAATTTAGATTTGTTGAAATTTGGTGAGCAAAATTGGTAGTGGAAGATACCCGATGTGATGGGATGGCAACTCTGCCATCCCTCATAGCGGGGGCAAAGGAGCACTAGTTATGGGGTTTATGGCAGTGAAAACTAGCCCGGGAGGGTTAGGATATAATAATAGGGATCTAGAGAAGATGACCATAGGTAACCTTAAGATTAGGTTGTGACAATGATACCTGTAGTGGGGACGCAGGTAGATTAGAGTGGATGATAATGACGTGGTATGTGCTTAGTTTAAAGGGAAGACGTGGAGCACTAAGTTAGCAGGGCAACAGGTAGTTCAGATGATGCCGTGTGTGTGAGGATCGAAAGTGTATTGAGCAGGGTATGAGTAAATGATTGTGAGTGTGAGTTGTATTGAGATTGCACAGGTGTGCAACTGGACAGGTGGATGGAGCAGTGTATGAGGGAGTGATGGTGATGTGTGTTGTGTTGACCAAATGGTCCAGGGAGGAAGGAGGGTGCAGGTGGCACCAGGTGTGATTGCACAGGTGTGCAACAACAGGTGAATGAAGAACAGGTGTATGGAATAAATGGTCTGGAATATATGGGGTATTGGAATGGATGGTCATGGAGTGAGTATGGTGGAAACTATGGAGTGGAGTGGATGGTGCGAAGGTGTGAATGGGGGAAGAATGGACCCCCATCATGAATACCCGGGGAGGGTAGTGTAAGTGTTAGGTAGAGGGTATAGGTAAATTGTGGTTGGATATTGGCATCTGTGGTGCGAGGTGAAAGAATGGTGTTTGGATGGGTGCATTAGTGTTGTGGAAATGGCTGGGCGTGTAGCCTGTTAGTGTGTGTAGTTGGTTTGGGCACTCCACCACTGTGAGGATGTCGGCCAGGTGAGGCCGCAGGTGGGCTCTGGGAGCCGGTAGAGTTGTTGTGGATGGGGCCCGAGGATCCGGAGGACGGACCCGGGTAGCCCAGTGCCAGAGGGCACTGAGGGGTGACAGAGCCAGGAGGGGCCTTCCCCAATTAGATAGGTTAGGGTGAGGAGCTAGGTAAGCTCGGGTGGCAACTACAGTGGTGGAGGTGTGCAGGTGGGTAGGCCTGCTGGGAGAGCTGCACGACCCAGCCCGGAAATTGTGCAAGGGCACAGGGAGTTGCATCGGGGGAGTGAGACCCCAAATTAAGGAAGCACCACAGTTTGGTCAATGGGAATTGGTTTTTAGAACCCATAGTGTAAGTTGGCCAATGGATTGGCAGGGAAAGACCCCGGGTAGTGTAAAGTGTGTTAATGTCATTTAGAGGATAGTTAGGATTAGGAATCTCCTCGCACCATCTACATCCACTCACCTGAGGTGACGTAACTCCACACCATGCCATGTTTTATTATTTTTATGATGCAAATGTTTGGAATGTGAGACACATCATGACGTGGGTGTGACATTGTGCTTGATGTTCCATCTCTTCCTCCTTATGAGGATTGATGATGAATTGGGTGATGGCAAATTTTGTTTAGAGGGATTGTGGGAACGAATTTGGTGTAGAAGAGATATGGGGAAGACATGACAGTACCGACGAATTTGTAAATGTGTAGATTGTTGTACATATGGGGTAAGGGCAAGGGTAGAGTAGGTGACAGGGGGGGGTGACGTACGGTAGGGACGAGCTTTCTCACTTCGCTCTCCGTACGCACTTCGCCTTGCAATGCCTTGTTTGATGTGTACCCTTGTGACCTTACCCCTCGCTCATCTGTCTTTTCCCCCCTTTGTCTCCCACATGAGAACCTGTGCACCACTGGGTACCGAGTGGAGCGTGCGTGAGTCCGCCATTGTGCGCCCGGAACTCCCAGAACCAGCTGTCTGCATCGATGCACCACATTATGGACCACATGTCTGTGGCTGAGCACCACTTATGGACCCCATGGGTTGGGGCATGGCCCCTCTGCTGGAACCGGCCATGAAGGCCCGAAATCTTGCTGGCGGACCTTGATCACAGGGCACCGATGCCCCACAGCTGAACCACACTAGTCGGCCCAGCGGGCCATAAATAAAGAAAATAAAAATGGACACGTTGGGTGCATTTTAATAGTGCAAATAGGCCGCCAGCAAAGAAGATAACATCAGGAAAATAGTAATAGCCAGGAGAGGGAGCCGAAGAGCAAGAGACAACCAGCAGGGTTAGGGGTTGTTGTTTTTATTCTTATTGATGACCAGTGATGACTGTGCACCGATTGGTGCTTGAGGGTGTGTTGGTGCGTTTTTGGGTGCTTTCATGGTGCATTGATGCAGAGCAGACTGTCTCTCCCCCCCAAAAGAACAATCACAGGTCCTGGGTTACGTTTTGTAAATAAAGTAACGTCACTGTAAATAATGCTCCCCACCGTCAATGTATAGTTTGAAGACCATTCCGCAATTCAGTTAGCTGTGGGCGTGAATCTGTTAGGTAGGATGCAATGGAGCAGCAGGACATATTTATTTATGTTTTAAAACGGTCGCACTCAGGGTCAGGTTAAAAGTAGAGGGAACTACACCTACGTGTCACACTAAATTAAAGTTATAGGCCCGGGTCATGCCTAAGAGGAGGAGGGTGCAGTGTTGTGGATATGAGGATTGTGTTTTTTTATTGTGTTTTTTATTATTATGGCTTTATTCTGGACCCTCCTTACTCCAGTTATGTATAAAGGTCAAAGGGCGTCCCATAATTAGGTCATAAACAATCACGTCAGCCAATCATAGATTTCCCCCTTGTTGATAGTTATATCTTTATTATGTGTATTAGGGTAAGGCCTTGTCTTCCATTAAGATGACACTCCATTGCACCAAGTGAAATAAGATAGATTCCCTTCATTCCCCATTCCCACTCCCAAAACTTCCATTGCTAAGCCTCAATTGCCAGCTACATCCCTTCCAAGCCTCCATTGCCAACTGCACTGGGCAGTTTGCCAGGTTTGCTACAGCTGTGGGTTGCTGATTTCGCCCCAAAACCACCATTGAACATGTGCTCGGGGCGGGGAAGAAGGGCGTGCCCGCCCATCGTCATCAAGGGTGGAGCCAGAGGGCCGTGCCGACCAATCAGAGCCGAGGCCAGCTGACCGATGGGCGTGTCCTAAAGGCCGGCGGCTTGATCGCCTGAGGCGCTATAAAAGCGCGCGCGCAAGAAGCGAAAGTGTGGTTGGACCAGACGAGTCAGATGAGTCCTGGAAAAAGCACGCGACGTACACACAGCAGCAGCAGCAGCAGCCACAGCAGCAGCCACAGCAGTTTGGGGGCCTTGACGGCAGTTCTTGAGCAGGGCCGTGAAGGAACGACGGCTGCTAAATGCGCCGATCGTGCTGCAGTACCCGTGGACCTTCCTCTCCCTCCAGCCATTCACCTCCTGCCAGTCCTATCATCATTCCCCGCGTGAGTCTGTCCTTGTTTGTTCTGTCCCTGGGTTAATTAAGACTGTAGGTAAGCTAGTGTTGCCCTGTGTCTCTAATATCTTCTGTACATTATTTTATTATCTTTCCTTCTTCCTTGGTTACTTTTGGTTGTAAATAGTAAATAAATTATATTCGTATTCCCTACTTCTGTCTTCTTCTCCTTCACATCCGTGTCGCTTTTGTCTTTTCCATATTGAATATCTGTGGTGCGATTTTGGCCAACGTTCAGAAATCGGGTTAGTCGGGGTAACTGTTCGGCAGCGGTGCCATCCGCTCGGCAAACCAACATCCTTATCCGCGGTCCGTAACAATTGGTGTCGGGAGCGGGGTCGGACCCGAAGCGCGCTTAACGCGCTCAAAATTACAAGCTACTGAAATTTGTTTTAAAGAAAAACCCGAATTTTGAAATCGCGCCATGGCTAGTCAAGGCGATCGGATGCCGGTGGGGGAACTAGAGGAGGGGTTAGGGGTAACCCAGGATCAGAGGGAAGAAATGGAGGAGGGCAATGAGGAGGTGGTTGAAGAGGTTTCAGGCGCGCAAAATGGCGCCTAGCACATGGCTACGGCGACCACGCCCACGACCGTAGCAGCGCCACCGGTGGATTCGAACCTTTTTTTGCTACAAATGGGAGCCCTTATGGACAAAATGGGTGAGCGAATGAGGGCTGATAGCGAGAAAATGGGGGAACGGCTAGAAGCTAAATTTGAGAAGTTAGACAATAAATTTGAGTGGCTAGGAAGCAAAATGGAGCGAATCGGCAAAATTGGGGACAGAATGGGTGACCACATGCAAAAATGTGGGGAGACCATGGATCGCATGGTGGGCGAGAGGGTCCCAAGGGTGCACGACGAGGTAACGCGGGTCGAGAAGCGCTGGTTGAGCGAGGCGGAGGAAAGCGCGGGTAAAATGACGGGGGTAGAAATCGCGACACGGGGTTTGGGGCAGCCAGCGACCGCTGAGGTAGAGGGGATTTTATTAAAGCCAGCGGTCGTCGAGGTGAACAAATAAATTATGGGTATAGTTGAAATTGGAGAGACCGGGGACTTAAAAGAGCAACAATCGGAGGAAGGAATGGAAATTGCTCAAAGTCTAAATGCACATCCTGATGCCGTACTTGCTAATCCTTATAAAGATTTTGCAGGTTTTGGTGCAGGGAGGAAGAAGAACCCCGAAGGTGAGACGGGCTGCATGTGGTGCCGGGAGATTTTGTAGAAGGATGTTTGGCGACAAAAGAATTGTCGCGCGATTGGGGTCAATATGGCACCCGGGCGTTGGTGAAGGGTCCCGTGTGAGTGGAAATGGCACGTGTGGAAAAAAAGTGTGCGTCAAGGGGTGAGCGTGTTACGAAGCGCGAGTGTGATACCGAGTGCGAGCGAGAATGCACGTCGGGGTGTACGGAGTGTGACACAGCGAGTGAGAGCAATACGGAGTGTACGTGCGAGGGTGAGTGTGACACGGAGAGTAAGGTGGTGGTGGAACGTGTGCGAGGAAGCACACCTGAGTTGGTGGTAGCGCGAGTGCGAGGGAGCACATCGGAGCGCGGTAGTGGGTGGATGCAAGAGTGCCCGCCCATGGTGAGTGTTACGGAGGACGTAACGGAGGAGAGGTGTGGACCGAGGTGTGCGAACGGCGAGTGTGTGCAAGAGTGTGCGCGAGAGGTGTGGTGTGTAACAGGGAGTGCGTTGGTGGAATGGACGGAGTGTGGGGGATGCACTGGAGGCGTTGGAACGCCGGGCTTTGTGAGTGTGAAACGGGTCACGTGGTGTGAGCCTGCAAGTGAGGCATCGACATTGGACGGGTTAGCGTTTAGGGCGACGGATAGCCGATGCGAGCACTTGGGGCGCGGTGCGCTTTGTTGGATGCAAGGCCCGGCGCGGATCGATGCCGCGTCGCTTCTCTTCAAAGCGTCGTTGCCGATTCGGGCTTGGCCCCGCCCTGCATGGTCGAGTCCGGGCCTTGTCGGGCGAGGCGACCGGTCCGGTTCAAGGGCGAGTGGGAGGAAGCGGACGGTGCCCCCTCGTGGGGACGGGGATCCGACCGGGCGAGCCTCAGCCATCGGGCCCGGGACCGCAAGGTACCGAGCCGCAATGATGCGTGGAACCTCGGCCCGAGCATGCCTCCTCCCCAGTCGCGAAAGCCGGACGGATTCAACCTGCAGGCGACCAAACCACCCGCGTTCATTGCTCGGCTTTACGAAGCCGAGTTTAATGATGTCATGACGCACCGAGGCTAGGATATAGCGGACTGTGATGATGGTGATACTGATAGTGTTTTTGGATTCGAAATTTAGAAAAGTGAATAGAATTGGCAGTAATTGGAAAAATTTTGATTGGTTGAAATTTGGTGAGCAAAATTGGTAGTGGAAGATACCCGATGTGATGGGATGGCAACTCTGCCATCCCTCATAGCGGGGGCAAAGGAGCACTAGTTATGGGGTTTATGGCAGTGAAAACTAGCCCGGGAGGGTTAGGATATAATAATAGGGATCTAGAGAAGATGACCATAGGTAACCTTAAGATTAGGTTGTGACAATGATACCTGTAGTGGGGACGCAGGTAGATTAGAGTGGATGATAATGACGTGGTATGTGCTTAGTTTAAAGGGAAGACGTGGAGCACTAAGTTAGCAGGGCAACAGGTAGTTCAGATGATGCCGTGTGTGTGAGGATCGAAAGTGTATTGAGCAGGGTATGAGTAAATGATTGTGAGTGTGAGTTGTATTGAGATTGCACAGGTGTGCAACTGGACAGGTGGATGGAGCAGTGTATGAGGGAGTGATGGTGATGTGTGTTGTGTTGACCAAATGGTCCAGGGAGGAAGGAGGGTGCAGGTGGCACCAGGTGTGATTGCACAGGTGTGCAACAACAGGTGAATGAAGAACAGGTGTATGGAATAAATGGTCTGGAATATATGGGGTATTGGAATGGATGGTCATGGAGTGAGTATGGTGGAAACTATGGAGTGGAGTGGATGGTGCGAAGGTGTGAATGGGGGAAGAATGGACCCCCATCATGAATACCCGGGGAGGGTAGTGTAAGTGTTAGGTAGAGGGTATAGGTAAATTGTGGTTGGATATTGGCATCTGTGGTGCGAGGTGAAAGAATGGTGTTTGGATGGGTGCATTAGTGTTGTGGAAATGGCTGGGCGTGTAGCCTGTTAGTGTGTGTAGTTGGTTTGGGCACTCCACCACTGTGAGGATGTCGGCCAGGTGAGGCCGCAGGTGGGCTCTGGGAGCCGGTAGAGTTGTTGTGGATGGGGCCCGAGGATCCGGAGGACGGACCAGGGTAGCCCAGTGCCAGAGGGCACTGAGGGGTGACAGAGCCAGGAGGGGCCTTCCCCAATTAGATAGGTTAGGGTGAGGAGCTAGGTAAGCTCGGGTGGCAACTACAGTGGTGGAGGTGTGCAGGTGGGTAGGCCTGCTGGGAGAGCTGCACGACCCAGCCCGGAAATTGTGCAAGGGCACAGGGAGTTGCATCGGGGGAGTGAGACCCCAAATTAAGGAAGCACCACAGTTTGGTCAATGGGAATTGGTTTTTAGAACCCATAGTGTAAGTTGGCCAATGGATTGGCAGGGAAAGACCCCGGGTAGTGTAAAGTGTGTTAATGTCATTTAGAGGATAGTTAGGATTAGGAATCTCCTCGCACCATCTACATCCACTCACCTGAGGTGACGTAACTCCACACCATGCCATGTTTTATTATTTTTATGATGCAAATGTTTGGAATGTGAGACACATCATGACGTGGGTGTGACATTGTGCTTGATGTTCCATCTCTTCCTCCTTATGAGGATTGATGATGAATTGGGTGATGGCAAATTTTGGTTAGAGGGATTGTGGGAACGAATTTGGTGTAGAAGAGATATGGAGAAGACATGACAGTACCGACGAATTTGTAAATGTGTAGATTGTTGTACATATGGGGTAAGGGCAAGGGTAGAGTAGGTGACAGGGGGGGGTGACGTACGGTAGGGACGAGCTTTCTCACTTCGCTCTCCGTACGCACTTCGCCTTGCAATGCCTTGTTTGATGTGTACCCTTGTGACCTTACCCCTCGCTCATCTGTCTTTTCCCCCCTTTGTCTCCCACATGAGAACCTGTGCACCACTGGGTGCCGAGTGGAGCGTGCGTGAGTCCGCCATTGTGCGCCCGGAACTCCCAGAACCAGCTGTCTGCATCGATGCACCACATTATGGACCACATGTCTGTGGCTGAGCACCACTTATGGACCCCATGGGTTGGGGCATGGCCCCTCTGCTGGAACCGGCCATGAAGGCCCGAAATCTTGCTGGCGGACCTTGATCACAGGGCACCGATGCCCCACAGCTGAACCACACTAGTCGGCCCAGTGGGCCATCAATAAAGAAAATAAAAATGGACACGTTGGGTGCATTTTAATAGTGCAAATAGGCCGCCAGCAAAGAAGATAACATCAGGAAAATAGTAATAGCCAGCAGAGGGAGCCGAAGAGCAAGAGACCACCAGCAGGGTTAGGGGTTGTTGTTTTTATTTTTATTGATGACCAGTGATGACTGTGCACCGATTGGTGCTTGAGGGTGTGTTGGTGCGTTTTTGGGTGCTTTCATGGTGCATTGATGCAGAGCAGACTGTCTCTCCCCCCCAAAAGAACAATCACAGGTCCTGGGTTACGTTTTGTAAATAAAGTAACGTCACTGTAAATAATGCTCCCCACCGTCAATGTATAGTTTGAAGACCATTCCGCAATTCAGTTAGCTGTGGGCGTGAATCTGTTAGGTAGGATGCAATGGAGCAGCAGGACATATTTATTTATGTTTTAAAACTGTCGCACTCAGGGTCAGGTTAAAAGTAGAGGGAACTACACCTACGTGTCACACTAAATTAAAGTTATAGGCCCGGGTCATGCCTAAGAGGAGGAGGGTGCAGTGTTGTGGATATGAGGATTGTGTTTTTTTTATTGTGTTTTTTATTATTATTGCTTTATTCTGGACCCTCCTTACTCCAGTTATGTATAAAGGTCAAAGGGCGTCCCATAATTAGGTCATAAACAATCACGTCAGCCAATCATAGATTTCCCCCTTGTTGATAGTTATATCTTTATTATGTGTATTAGGGTAAGGCCTTGTCTTCCATTAAGATGACACTCCATTGCACCAAGTGAAATAAGATAGATTCCCTTCATTCCCCATTCCCACTCCCAAAACTTCCATTGCTAAGCCTCAATTGCCAGCTACATCCCCTCCAAGCCTCCATTGCCAACTGCACTGGGCAGTTTGCCAGGTTTGCTACAGCTGTGGGTTGCTGATTTCGCCCCAAAACCACCATTGAACATGTGCTCGGGGCGGGGAAGAAGGGCGTGCCCGCCCATCGTCATCAAGGGCGGAGCCAGAGGGCCGTGCCGACCAATCAGAGCCGAGGCGAGCTGACCGATGGGCGTGTCCTAAAGGCCGGCGGCTTGATCGCCTGAGGCGCTATAAAAGCGCGCGCGCAAGAAGCGAAAGTGTGGTTGGACCAGACGAGTCAGATGAGTCCTGGAAAAAGCACGCGACGTACACACAGCAGCAGCAGCAGCAGCAGCAGCCACAGCAGCAGCCACAGCAGTTTGGGGCCTTGACGGCAGTTCTTGAGCAGGGCCGTGAAGGAACGACGGCTGCTAAATGCGCCGATCGTGCTGCAGTACCCGTGGACCTTCCTCTCCCTCCAGCCATTCACCTCCTGCCAGTCCTATCATCATTCCCCGCGTGAGTCTGTCCTTGTTTGTTCTGTCCCTGGGTTAATTAAGACTGTAGGTAAGCTAGCGTTGCCCTGTGTCTCTAATATCTTCTGTACATTATTTTATTATCTTTCCTTCTTCCTTGGTTACTTTTGGTTGTAAATAGTAAATAAATTATATTCGTATTCCCTACTTCTGTCTTCTTCTCCTTCACATCCGTGTCGCTTTTGTCTTTTCCATATTGAATATCTGTGGTGCGATTTTGGCCAACGTTCAGAAATCGGGTTAGTCGGGGTAACTGTTCGGCCGCGGTGCCATCCGCTCGGCAAACCAACATCCTTATCCGCGGTCTGTAACAATATTAATCCCTCAAATGTTCAAACTGTTTGCCCCCGGCATTCACACACTCCACTAGTCGAGTGTGGACACCCATGCACACTCTGGCACAAAGGTCTTTATCAGCATCAATTTCCTGGCAAGCCTCCCGTATGACCTGAATCATGGCATCAACAGAACGTGGCTTGCGTGCGAAAACCCTGTCTTTTACACATCCCCAGAAAAAGAAGTCCATAGGGGTGAGATCCGGCGAACGTGGTGGCCAGTCAACGGCTCCCCGACGTCCAATCCACCTGTTGGGAAATTCTTTGTCAAGTAGCGCACGCACAGTGAGTGCGAAGTGCGGTGGCGCCCAATCCTGCTGAAAGTAGAAGTCGTCCTGCTGCTGTTGTTCGCGTACCTCTGGTATGATTGTATCCGTCAGCATGTTCAGATACACGTGTTGATCGACAGTCCTGTGCAGAATGATAGGTCCAACGGCACCTTTGCAGGACAGGCCAGCCCACACTGTTACCCCAGGTTGATTGAGCTGTTGCTCAATCGTGACTTTAGGGTTTTCAGTTGCGTAGTACACACAATTGTGCCGATTAACGGCACCCGATAGCTTAAAGTTTGCTTCATCCGACCACACGATTTTGCGCAGAATGCTGTCACCCTCTCGTTCCTCGTTCAGGATGGCTTCGCAAAATTGTAAACGCCGATCCGAGTCATCCTCTAATAAACCATGTATCAATCGTGGCAGGTACATTTTCAGTCCTGCACAGTGCATCAAACGACCCAACGATCTGCGTTCAATACCCAATTCAGATGACGCCCTGTTTTTCGATTTCTGAGGGCTCTGGGTAAATGCCTGGGCAACTTGCATTGCATTCTCTGACGTTGTCACGGTGACTGGTCGACCACTCTTTGGCGAGTTGTGGACAGACCCCATCCTCTCAAATTTGTCACGTATCCGGTAAATCGTGAGCCTCGTTGGTGGAGGCGATGCAAATGTTTCTCGCCACTGCTCTTGCACACGTTCACTATTCTCTGTCTTCCAGTACTGTTTCAAAATCCATTTGCGCTCCTCGTCCGTTGAAATACCAGCCATCGTTAAATTTCCACTTCACCTGCAAATAAAAGATGTATTATATAGAAAAAATTACGAAAATATAAATATTTAAAATGGTAATAACGATTTTAATGAATTAAATGAATTCTAGTATTAAATGAATCCTAGCACCACTATTATAATACTGGTAAAATCCTTACTGTATACCTACTTTTGCAGCTCCCTGTATATATATATATATATATATATATATATATATATATATATATATATATATATATATATATATATATACAGACTTGGCATTTAATATGGAATATTATTTTTGTGGAGGTGAACTTACTTTTCAAGATGTCTTAGAACCAAAAGTTCATTGGAATTATGTTGAAATTATTCTAGATTTTGTTATTGTGACCTTTAAAAGAAACAAAAACCACATTTGACATTTCAAAGCAAATAAATTGATCCTTGAAAGTGATGTAAACTGATATTAAACTCAATTCATGGACAGTACTGTGTTAAACTTCTGTACGTTTTCCAGAAGTATTTCTTTATTTTGCACATTAGCCAAAATTTTTTTTAACAAAAACAAAAGTTAAATTACGACTGGGATTACGGACAGTAAAATTACAGTTCAGTACATCGTGCAACCCGCACGAGCATTCAGGAGAGCACGTACACGTTGAGGAATGCTGTTCACGAGATTTGCCAAGGTTTGGACAGGAATCTCTTGCCATGCAGTGACAATAGCCTGCTGCAATTCATGCACAGAGGTCGGCTGCTGGTCCAAGTGGTCGATTTGACGCGTTAATTCTGCCCACAAGTTCTCTATCGGATTCATATCCAGGGACATGGCAGGCCACTCCATATGCTCTACACCACGGTCAGCAAGAAAGTGTTGGATCATGCGAGCACGATGAGGCCATGCATTGTCATCTTGGAAGACAGTTTCCTCGAAAGGCTGCACGAGCAAATGGAAGCAATGTTTCTTCCAGAATGGCCCTGTACTTGAACTGGTTCAGATTTCCATTCAGAACAACCAGGTCAGTTTTGCCCCCTGCATGAAAAGCAGCCCAAACGGTCACCCCATCACCTCCAGCTTGGACTCTTGGCACTATACAATCTTCGTTGAAGGCTTCATGCACTTGCCTGCGCACTCGGACATGGCCATCTTGACGATAGACCAGAAATCAAGACTCGTCACTGAAGATCACGTGATTCCAGTGTCCTGGCTGCCATTGACGGTGCTCTCTGGCCCACTGCAATCGGCGCTGGCAGTGTTGTCTGGTCAGACGTGGCTTTCTCAGGGGACGCCTGGCACGATAGCCTGCTTGAACCAGTCGTTGGTTGACTAGCCTTCTGGATCCAGGCACATTTGTCAGTTGCTGCCACTCAGCCCTAAGCCGATTAGCTGACTTGGTACGGCCATTGCGGACTAACCGGTGCAGCTGGCGATCATCCCTCCTTGTGGTTCTGCGGGGACGTCCTGGCCTCGATATTGGAGTAGGGACACCCCTCTGAGCATTTCGTTTCGGGATCTTTTACACCTGACCTTGAGTGATGCCATACTGCCGAGCAATAGCACGCTGTTTCATGCCGGAATTTCGTAAAGCCACCACTCCATGACAAACAGCATTGTTGAGTTGACGGACCATCTCCAGGGGAAGCGGCAATAACTTTTGTAGACGTGCAGCAGTTGTTTTCCACTAATGCAGAACGCAACAACCCTTATATACCCGATTGTGAAGCCAATCGTCAAATGTACATGTCCGTACATTTTGTCACGCCACCTGTGATATAATCCTGTTATTGACTTCTTGCTGCGACAGAGAATCAGTGACATGGTTCTTTTAACAAAGAAATCACCGAAGCGTAAAAGAAACTCACCAGATTGATATACTGAGTTCAGAAAGGAAACCCAAGTCAAGAAAAAAAAAAATTCCATATTAAATGCCAAGTCTGTATATATATATACATGCACAGTCAAGGGCGACAAATCCTTTTCAATTTCCACGCTCTAACACTACAAAATGTGAAAAAGAGTCAAGGGGTGTGAATACTTTCTGAAGGCACTGTAGGCCAAAGAAGTGTCCAAAAGCAAGAACATAAAAAGAACATGTGATTTTATATGACGCTTGTTAGATATTGCATGGGGAACGCTTGTTTCCGGAAGAATAAGGAATTAAATGATTCTTGTGTAAAAATCATTCGATTCTCATTGAGAGCATTTTCGTGTAAATGTGTTAATGTCTAGTAAATGTTTGGAAACTTTCCCAGAATGGTGAAAGTGTGAAATTATGACAGTGAAGTGGGAGTGCAAAACAACAAGCAGAATATTCTGCATGCCATGAAAGAGTGAAAATGTTAACCAGGTCACTGCTCCACCACTCAGAGCGTGTTTCACAATCTACAATCATTTCTCAATTGTGGAAGTATTGTTCTATGTGCATCTGGCGTCGTGCTGCGATAATCGTCCTCTTCATGACCAATTTCCATGAAGATCACCATTTTGGAAACTCAAAGGTTGGTGTTTAAAGATGGGTGGGAGGGGGTGGGAGGTGCTCCCCCGTGTTTAAGGAAGGTTTGAAGGAAAAACTTGAGGAATATTCGTATATGCAACCATACTTAAATTAAGGGTGTCATTATGGGGGAAACTTTAGGGAACATTTAAATAAATCCTCAAATCTTTCCTTAACGATGCTTTATGCAACCGGGCCTTGGACTTTGACTCAAAAACCTGGGACTCAGCTTGCAGCAAAGACTCAACAGAAACACTGGTAATTATTAAGAGCCATTAAAAAGTTACACGCTAAAGTTACATTATTTAAATACCTAGAGGTTAATTCATTGTTTATGTACAGCTCCGTTTTTAGCTCTCAAACAGCTGTCTTTTGTTGCAGACTCAGCAAGCTCGCAGCCTTGGCTCTGGCCGGGTGATAAACCTGCTCCGCTCAGTCGGGCGGCCAAGTGCTTTGGCCCGACGCCGACCCGCCAGACAAATCTCGGAACAAATGATTGTGATTCATTGTGCTTTGAAAGTGATGTTTAGTGCAGGTTGGATCTGGCGATCGGCCATTCATGGAGCTTTTTCCACTCCATGAAAGCCAAACACAATGCGTTTTCATCAGGTAGGACTCATAGAAGATTGTAATGCTTTTAAATGACAAGCAGTAAATAAGTAAAATTGAGATGGAGGCATCAATGATCATCTTGTTGTGTAGTCAGTGAGGTTCAACAAGACTGATTAAAATAGACAAATACAATTCTGCAACAAATCAACCTCCTTCTTCATTCAGTATGTTCAATCCCCCTCTTCCCTCCAGGCATTTATGTTGGCAGAACACCACCAACTCATCCTCCATCCCTACCTGTGATTCCTTCCAAACTCATTAACTATCCCCCAAAGGGACAGAGAGAGAGAGAGAAAGGAGAGAGAAAGGAGAGAGAGAGGAGAGAGAGAGGAGAGAGAGAGAGAGAGGAGAGAGAGGAGAGAGAGGAGAGAGAGGAGAGAGAGAGGGAGAGGGAGAGGGAGAGGGAGAGGGAGAGAGAGAGAGAGAGAGAGAGAGAGAGAGAGAGAGAGAGAGAGAGACTGACTGTTTCTTCCTTTTATTACATCAGTGAAAAAGATCAGTTATGTACAGTCACAAAGAACAAAACAAAATAATTAAAATGGTCTCAAGGAGAAATTATTATCAAATCATCATCATCGTGTGCATATGACATCATTAAAAACCCACTTTTCTTTAAACAATGTTAAATTTTTGTTCATTTTTAAAAAATGGAACGCTAGCTTTAATCTTGCACTTACAAGAGCCTTAAAGGTGAGCAGCACATCATATGAAGAACCAGAAACGTTTCCCATTTTTTTCTCCCTGGACTTGTAAATTGCAAACTTGGCCTGACCAATTAAAAAGTTCATGAAAACCACATTCCTAAGGAAAGACGGTCCTAAAACACCATAAATAAAAACATTGTGATTGAAGAGAGAACCGAGTTTCACAAAGCGTTCCTGGAGGAAGGTAAAAAGAGGTTGCAATCGTTCACATTCAAGGTATATATGCGGTAAAGTTTCAACGGATGCACAGAAAGGGCATAGATTAGAATTAGCAGTAGAAAACCGGTTCAGTAAAACATTATAAGGTAAAATCCAGTGTACAAGTTTCCATTGAATATCTCCAACATACTTTGGAGTAGGCAAGAGATAAAAACTTCGCCAATTGGGACAGTTGGGGGATATTGGGGGTAAAAAATCCCGCCATCGAAGCCTCGGGTGCTCAGAAAATGTTTTTGCATATAAAATTTTAACGTACGCGTTGTACAAAGTTTTCTTTGGAAAGGAAGGAAGGGATAATGCAGTATCATCAGGGCTGTTCAGGCCAGGGGACAGATTAAGTGGCGGGCTGAAGACAAAGAGTTTAGGGAAGTCACCTGTTGTTTCCTCTGGGGAAGGTCCAAGTTCCTCGCAGGTATTACGATACGTTGTGGATATCCCTTGAAGGAACCGAGAGATGATCCTGACAGATTTTATTCCCGTTTTTGTGCCACATCAGCAGCACTCAACCAGCAGCTCCCAGACTCTGTCATGAGGTATTTTACTCGCAGCAGCTTGGCATCAACAAAACGTTGAAACGAGTCCCCTATTATTTAAACTGTTTTCCAGGAAGGGGTTGTAGCATAGGGGTTCATTCAACAACATTTCCATGTTGTATGTTGCCATTTCACGGGAAAAGGCCAGGGCTTGCCAGGTGTTCATCACTCCTTGGTAAAAGGTGGACAGCAAGGACAAATCGATTTGATGAGGGTTCATCAAGAAAAGTTATCGGCAGTAGCCCAGCTTGCATGTAAGCTGCAATATGCAGTTAGCCAGAGGCCTCCAGAGTAGGGTTTCATCTCCATATATAAGTTGGCGAACGATATGAACCGGAAGACCATAATCCGGCTGCGGATATCAATAAGACCTTGGCCACCTTCAGTAGGTGGTAAGTATGCCATGGCGGGTTGGAGCCAGTGTTTCCCACTCCAGAATAAAATCGACAATGCTCTTTTGTAGTGTAATAAGAAGGCTCCCAGGCGGTTGTAGGCATATCATCTTATGCCATAGCATCGAGGCGACAAGATTGTTAATGACAAGAGTTCTACCCGCGGTAAGAAAATTGAGAAAGAAGTCCTTTCCAACGGGCTAGTTTTGCCATTACCTTGTCCGGTAATCCGCCCCAGTTCTGCTGCTCAAAGGTGTTGTCTCCTAGGAAAATACTGAGGTATTTGATGCCATTTTTCTGCCAGTTCACTCCTCCTGGCAGGACAATTGGTGGGCAATCTCCAGGTCCTATCCAAAGGGCTTCACTCTTCTTCCAGTTCACCTGGCCTGAACAAGCCTGACAATATGTCTTTAATGCCTGAGCCACCGCAGTGACATCAGCATTATTTTTTATATAAATACAAACATCATCTGCATAAGCAGAGACTTTTAGCGGTGTGGTAAGAATTGATCCAGTGAAGCCAGAAATGTGCGTACGTAATTGGAGCAGAAGAGGTTCGATGGCAAGAGAGTATAAAAGTCCAGATAGCGGGCAACCTTGCCATACTCCCCATTGCACAGCAATGGGGCTACACAATACTTGATTAATTTTAAGAACACTGGATATTTTACAATACAAAAGCTTAACATACGAGATAAAAATAGGCCCAAAACCAAAATTCTCCAAAACTCTAAAAAGGTACATGTGGTCAATACAATCAAAGGCTTTTCCTTGGTCAATGAAAAACAGACCAACATTCTTGTTAAAATTGTTACAAAACCAAATGGTATCATGGATAAGAAAGACATTATGAAAAATAGTACGTTCAGGGATACAAAAGGATTGATGTTCTCCTGTTAGTACATTCATAAAAGGTTTCATTCGATTGGACAAGGCTTTGGCTAAAATTTTATAATCCGTACATAAAACAGAAATAGGACGCCAGTTCTCTATAAGTTGAGTGTCCGCTTTCTTAGGAATTAAAGTGGTGACTGCTCTCCGGCAACTCCACGGCAGTTGTCCGTCCTCTAAACATTCATTCAATACCTGCAGTAGGTGAGGTCCAATGGCGTCCCAAAAACACTGGAAAAATTCGCTAGTCAGCCCATCCTAGTCAGTCAGGCTTTATCGGGTTCCAAGGCCTTCAAGGCAGCGGTGAGCTCAGGTAAACTAAGAGGATCCTCCAACTGCTGCTTCTGATCCTCCACCAATGTTGGAAGGTTAGGAATAAGTTCAGATATTGCCTCCTGGTTAATGTCATGCCGCATAAACCGTTGTTTAAAATGTTTCCAGGCACATTCCCTGATTCTGCCATCTTCATAAAGGAGTTCCCCATCATGCAGCAAGCGTGTAATCACTGACGAAGAGGCCCCCCTTTTAAGGCTGAAGAAGAATTTGGTTGGAGCATCAAGGTCGTGTATGTACCTCATCTTAAGGCGCAATAAAGCATTTTGTGCTCACCTTTCAGATATGGAATTCAGTAAGGCCGTTTTCCATGAATTTGCTGCATCATTTCCTGGTAGCTCACACTTGCAGTTCCCTGGAGCTGTTCCTGTAATTCCAGGATTTCATCTTCAAGTAAGGTTGTGTTTTTTTTTTCGTCTTGAACACCATATGCACGATATTGTTAGCAGAACAGTCTGATGTGCGTTTTGGCATTATCCCACCATTGTCTGAGGTTTGGGAAATTCCCTTGGGAGGCAACCAGGATATTCCAGATTTCCGGAAAAAAGTCCTTAAAGGTACTATCATCAAGTAAATTATTATTAAATTTCCAAAAAGCACTCTTGTGTTTCGGGCAGGGGGCAGAAATTTTGAGAAATGTTGCTCTGTGGTCCGAGAATCCTGATGGGCAAATTTTGGATGCCAGAACGAGGCGTTCAAGTGGAGGATTAACATAAAACTTGTCCAAGCGAGCAAGTACAATATTATTCTGAATGCATCGACACCATGTGTATTGCCTGATTGATGGGTGCTGTACACCCGCCATATATCTGTGAAATTCATTTGTTTTAAAAATTTGGTGAGGGGAATTGTGGAGGCAGGATGGGGCTCTGCACTGTTCCTGTCTAGTTGGGGTTGGAGGGTGCAGTTAAAATCTCCACCAATACAAACATGATTGTCTTGGGTTTTTAGGGCGTTTTGGCTGTCGAGGGACGTTAGGTGTGTCCCAAGGTCATTAAAAAAAACTCGCCGAGCTACAGGCGTACTTGGGGCATAGATATTAAAAATGGTATAAAATTTTCCACAGTAGTGGAATTCTAGGGATGCTAGAGATCCCTTTTGTATTTCGTTAAATTTAAGCAATGAAGGCGAAAAGGAAGGGCTAAGAATTATTGCGACACCGCCTTTACGGGAGTCACTGTTACTAAAAAAGGAAAGGCCAGGGAAGAGCCTACACCACTCTGTGACACAGAAGTCGTTGGCATGGGTCTCTTGTAAAAGGGCAATGTCAACTTTCTTCTGTAATAAAAAATTTCTTTCTTGAACTTTACGGACAGAGCTACATCCTCCGTTAATATTCAAGCTACAAATCGAAAAACTCATTACAAACACAAGGAGGAGTGACAACCACTCAATTCTTTGATAGCAGTTCATTCTTAGCTTTTTGTATACACTTCTTTAACTGGTGACGTTGGGAGGAATTGAAATTAAAAACGTGGGGCCGTTTTACCATCAAGCTAGTGGAATGTATAAAATCAGGTAGCTCTGGAAAAAAGGTTCCTATAACAACATTCCTTTTTCGGAATGTGCCCTTAAGAAACCTTTTTATCTCGGAGGGAGGGATTGGAGGGGTTCCTCCTTCCTTAAGGCCGCCACATTCACTAACAGAGTCATCTATATCAGATGGCTCAGATGATGTGTCATACTGGTTTTCATCATTTACTTCCTCACCGTCATCACATCCCTCCACAATATCGGATGGGGCATAGTCCATAGAGGGAGGGGATGGGGAGGCAGAGAAATGAGCCATCTTCAGGGGAGGGGGGGGGGGGGGGGAGGGGGAGGTACTAATTTTTGCGGTTCAACCATATCAGTTTCTTGGTCAGTAGACAAGGGTGAGAATTCATCCACATCTATGTCCTCCAATACAGAGAAACGATTTTCTGTGACAAGGGACAAATCTGGGGCAGGGGCGAGGGGCTGACAGTTTTCAGTTGTGGGTTTTTTAAAGAGATGACCGTTTTCATCTGTTGTTTGCAAATGTCTTTTTCCTTTTGGGCAGACTAATTGAAACTCGTCCTGGTTAGTGGGGAGAGATTGCAGGGGATTGGGGGGTGGGGGGGGGGGGGAGGGAGGACGTAATCATCGGGTGAGGATTTCCATCGGCTAACACGGAGAGAGAGATAGGATCAGTTGTAGCAGGAAACAAGCTGTGATTTAACGATGTCGGCTGGGGGGGGAGGTCTATTGTTGACAAGAGATGGCTACAAATAGTTCCTGCAGTAGAGGGGGGGCCCGTTTCAAGGGGAGGGGAGGGGAGTACGGCGGGGATGCTTGGGTCGGTGGTAGAAAGACTTGGATCAGTGATAGGAACGCTTGGGTCGGTGGTGGGAAGGCTTGGGTCGGTGGTGGGAAGGCTTGGGTCGGTGGTGGGAAGGCTTGGGTCGGTGGTGGGAAGGCTTGGGTCGGTGGTGGGAAGGCTTGGGTCGGTGGTGGGAGGGTTTGGGTCGGTGGTGGGAGGGTTTGGATCGGTGGTGGGAAGGTGGAGGTCTTGCTTATTCCCAGTTCGGAGGGGAGGTTGTACTTGTGGAGAATTCTCTTTTCGGGGGCAGTCATGCTTAACATGCCCAAATTGGCCGCAACCAAAACATTTTAAAACGTTGGTGGACACGTAAACTGTATATTCATTCTGTTGATGCTTTACTTTTACAATAAGGTTTAAATCCTTCTGGGAATCTTTTAAAATCATAAACACTTGCCGCTGGAATGAAACCACGTGTCTTAAATCGTTGTTCCGTGACCTGAAGGGAATCATGGAGATAAGAGACACGATGGTACCATATCGGGATAACTCTTTAATTAATACATCGTCGGATACAAATGGGGGGCAATTGGATATCACGACTTTTATTGCTGAGCTATCAAGTGGGGAAACCATAACAAATAAACCTGGATCGATTGTCAAGCCCTGTTCAACAATTTGTGGGACACAATCCACGTCGGACAAAAAAATAACGATCTGCTTGTTCATCCGCGAAGCGGCAACAACCTTGTCGATCCCGACAACACGACCGGTCGCGAGGACAACGTCCTCGACACTAACCTCACGTTCCGGAGGTACACAAAAGAACCCGTACTTACGGGTCAGGCTCTGAAAAGCCATAAATCGAGACAGTGCAGCTGCCATGCTGGAACAGCTGCACTTACAACCCCTCCCCGACTCGGGGAGAGTGAATATATAATATAATCTTCCCTACCCGAACTCCGGGGATGGGAAGTAAACAAACCGCCCTGATTTCCCTAACTTCGGGAAAGGGAGGCAACAAAACAAACTGAAAGAAAGATAAACGAAAGGAAAAAAGGAAATAGAGGTTTAAGATGAAAGAGCAAACACCGATAGGGCGACGCCCAAAAACGACGAACCCTTACCAGCAATCACCCTGTGCTCTCCGGCTCTCTCTCCCGTCTCAACATATATGGGAATGACGGGAGAAAAAAACCACAGACAGGGACACAGAGGGCTGAACGGGGGGTGGGGAAGGGAGCACCAACGCAGAGCACTCACAGGCCTCCACAAGCAGACGCCACGACAGTACAACCAGCATACAAACGGCCAGCAGGTGAGAGAGAGAGGGTGAGAGAGTGAGAGAGTGAGAGTGTGAGACTTTGTGTCCTTTTATTATATAAAAAAGTAAAGCCATTTCACAAAACAGTTGTAAAAAACAAAGCAACCAGTTTAAAGAAATTGCATAAGGATCATGAATACACCACAAAAAGAGCAAAGGGTATTTAAAAGAAACCAGCAAATATACAAAAATATATATTTTACAAACCAAAGGTGAAGCCACAAACAAAACCACAACCATTTTTAAAGGAAATGCTCATGCAAGAGCTATGAATACATCAAGAGCAAAGAGAGAGAGGGAGAGAGAGAGAGAGAGAGAGAGAGAGAGAGAGAGGAGAGAGAGAGGAGAGAGAGAGGAGAGAGAGAGGAGAGAGAGAGGAGAGAGAGAGGAGAGAGAGGAGGAGAGAGAGAGAGGAGAGAGAGAGAGAGGAGAGAGAGAGGAGAGAGAGAGGAGAGAGAGAGGAGAGAGAGAGGAGAGAGAGAGGAGAGAGAGAGAGAGAGAGAGGAGAGAGAGAGAGAGAGAGAGGAGAGAGGAGGAGAGAGGAGAGGAGAGAGAGAGGAGAGAGAGAGGAGAGAGAGGAGAGAGAGCTCTTTTAGCTCTTTCACGAGCCTCGATTCAGTATACAAAAAAAAAAAAAAAAAGAGAGGAGAGAGAGAGAGGAGAGAGAGAGGAGAGAGAGGAGAGAGAGAGGAGAGAGAGGAGAGAGAGAGAGAGAGAGAGAGAGAGAGAGAGAGAGAGACTTTGACTTTTGACGTCCTTTTATTCCAAAAAATATAAAGTGCATGGATGTACAGTGTATAAAATCAACAAAGCCAAAAAAAAGAGAAAACGATGAAGCGAGGAAACAATACAGATACATGCGCTGATCAGTTCAAATTTTACCGAAAACAAATGCAATCTTCTGCAGCAATACTACGAAGTGTAGAAATTATAAACAATCAAGAGAAAAATAATACCAACTCGTTTTGGCGGACTTCACAGACACTTTTCAAACACCATTTTTCTACAAATCCATCAATTTCACCCATGATCTTGGAAAACTCAAACTCATGTTTTAGCCTTGCAGCACACAGTGCATTGAAAAACGTCATGACATTGCATTGATGAATGGGCTTACCAATCCGCTTCTCCTTTCTGGACAGGTAAGTAGCAAGCTTTGCTGTAGCTACAAAAAAGCACAACAGTTCATATTCTTTGTTGTGTTGCCGTCTCTTTTTGAGCCCAAAAATAAAGGATCGAAAAGTAAATCTGAAATTCATTTTGAACGACACAAAGTCTAACCATTCAAATAAAGGAAAAAGTCTTTCACAACCAATAAAAAAATGAAAAACATCCTCATTTACAGAACAAAAGGGGCAACATGCAGATATTGGGGCAAAATTCTATACATATGTATTGCATGGGATGATCCAGTGGGCAAGGCACCACTGAAGATCACCTGTTCTTTTGTTAATCAGCTTACAATACATTGATTCCCATACAGGTTCATTGGGGGGCCCGGCAGGGAGTAGCCTCTTCCATCGTGCTACTCCATTTAGCGGAGGAATACCAAGAACTTGAGATAACCACCACCTATACAGGCTCTTGCTGCTCTCAGCGTGCAATACACTTGTCCCTGTGCTAACAGGTGTTAGTTCCTTGGGAAAGCAGTCAAAAATCAGTTTCGGAAACGGGGACTCGTTGGGGTGTCCAAAAGTATTCCAAGTCCAAAGTTTCTGTAGCTGATGACGTTTTTGAACAACTTTCCTCAAAATCGTTCCAATTGTCCTCTTGGACCGAATCGCCGTCAAGGTTGAAATTTCCTCCACATTCCTCCACCCGACACCGGAGTTTGGCCGAAGGTGCCATACTTTGTTTATGCCTGCCTCAATAAAGCGTTGGCACAAATGACGACTCTTGAGAACATCAGGGAAGAGAGGATTGAAGAACAGGGGTTCAACCTCGAACATCCCTGGGGAGTAAGTGTCCGCTTTACGGCTCACGGAAAGTCTTTCCCAGGCACTGAGAAGGCTCTGGTAAAATATGGGGAGCGTTGATGTATTCACATACTTAAGGTGAGTCAGGAATACTTCGAGACCATAGCCGAGTCTACCCGCCTGCTGTAAAATATGGCAAGCCAAGGCATGGTTTGGCAGGTTTTCACCAAATAGGAGGCGTTGAATGGAGCACAGGCGAAAAGCAATGAGACGGGATCTCACGTGAACAAGGCTCTGACCACCTTCAGATGAAGTATGGCATATTACGCTTGGCCGCAGCCAATGATGGCCTCCCCCAAAAAAGTCCACAAGTTTGGCCTGTATCCTGTCCAGCAGCACTTCTGGTGGTTGCAGGCAAATAAAGCGATGCCACAACGTTGTAGCAACCAAGTTGTTTGCCACTAAGACTCGGCCCTTAAATGAGAGGTGCGGTAGGGTTCTTTTCCACAGGTTCAGCCTCCTGTCTATTTCTCCAGTCACACCTTCCCAATTCCTTTTCTCAAATTGTGTAGAGCCCAGGGACACACCAAGGTAATCAACACCATCTGCTTTCCACTCTAAGTTTTCTGGAAGAGCAGGCAGATGTGTTGAGACAGGTAGGCAACTATTAAGGAATGGCACCCAAAGAGCTTTGCTTTTCGTCCAATTAACCTTCAGAGATGAAGCCATGAAAAAGGTTCTTAAGGACTTTACAAGAGCAACAATGTCTTGGTGGTTTTTTATAATGACGCAAACATCATCTGCATAGGCCGTTATAGTCATTGGTGGGCTTCCAGGAAAACAGGTCAGGCCAGAAATATTCTTTCTCAGTGTGCAAAGTAATGGCTCCATTGCTAACGCAAAAAGCAAACCTGAGACTGGGCAACCCTGCCGTACCCCCATATGAACCTTTATGGGGGGAACCAATTCATTGTTCACCTTAATTACACTGGAGATGTCAGTGTACAATAGAGTTATAAAGGCCCTGAAAATTACCCCAAACCCACATGCTTCAAAAACATGGCACAAGAAAACATGGTCAATGCTGTCAAAGGCTTTTTCAAAGTCTAGAAAACATATTCCAAAATCATTTTGGTCATGGCGAGCATACATTAAATCCCACACGAAAAAAATGTTGTCGTAAATCGAACGACTGGGGATGCAGAATGTCTGATCAGGTAAAACCAGATCACCAATGACTTTTTTCAAACGATTTGCCATTGCTTTCGAAACCATTTTATAGTCAGTGCACATTATTGAAACCGGTCTCCAATTCTCCATCCGCCGGAGATCTCCTGACTTTGGGAGAAGACTCACCACTGCTCTCCTTAGACTTAGTGGCATTACACCTTTTCGCAAGGATTCTTGGAATACAATCAATAGTTCCGGGCCCAAAATGTCCCAAAATTCCATGTAAAACTCAGCTGGCAGGCCATCAATTCCCGGAGCCTTTCCAGATTCCATTCCAACCAGGGCACGCTGTAACTCATCAAGGCTTAAAGGCACATCCAGCTCCAGGCGTTGAGTCTCAGTTAGGGTTGGGAGATGGGAGGTAAAACATTTTATTTTATCCTCATATATATCTTTTTTAGCAAATAGTTCAGAATAATACTTTCTAATAGTGATTTTTACCCCATCAGAACTTGCAATTTCATTCCCACTGGGGTCCTTAACTGATAAAATAAGCCGGGAAGGCTTCGTTTCAGCTTCTAAGTGAAAGAAGGCTTTGCTAGGACTATCCGATACTTTAATGCTTTTTACTCTCAGTCTAACTAGTAGTCCTGCAGCCTTCTCCTGTAATAGTTCCCGGAGTTGGGTCCTTTTTTCAAGGAGCAATTTATAATTTGTCTCATTTTCTTGCTCTGCCATTTTGTTTTGCAGTTTCAGAATTTCGGTTTCCAACCGTGCCAATGTGATTTGACTTTCATGAGTGATGTGGGAATTAAACTGTTGACAAAACAGTCATATATGAGTTTTCATATTATCCCACCAAAGGTTAGTGGAAGCAAAGAGGGGCTTTTTTCCAACTATAGCTATCCATAGGATGCGAAAGGCTTCCTTAAACAGGGTATCATCCAAAAGACTTGTATTGAATTTCCAATAGGCGCTCCTCCGTTTGAATTGAGGGAAAGATAGGCCCATCGTGACCATGTGGTGGTCAGAGAAGATGGAAAGGGTAATAGTTGAGGAGGTTACAATATTCCTTAATCGTGGGGTGATGTACCAGCGGTCAGGCCTCGCTAAGGATACTTGGCCATTGGAGCATCGACACCATGTAAACTGCCGGTCATTTGGGTGCATCAATCGCCATACATCCAAAAAAGCCCCACCTGAAAGAAACTGGGAGAGGTCACCATGGGACTCGGGATGTGGTTCCGGTGAATTTCTGTCTATTTTGGGCTCTAGCGTACAATTGAAATCTCCCCCCATGCATATGCACTGATTTGGGTCAAACAAATTTAAATGGTTTTTCACTTCAGTAAAGAAGGCTTTACGGTCAGTACTCTCACTTGGTGCATATACATTAAAAATAATAAGCTTCAGGCTATTGATCACCAATTCTAGGGAGGCAAAACGTCCCCGAATCACCTCCTGAAAGAGGCAAGATTCAGGTACAAGTCCTGGTTTTAACAAAAACCCCACTCCAGCAGATACAGATGACATATTACTGAAGAAACATTTACCTTTGAACATGCTGCACCAGTCATGTTCAACCTTCTCAATAATATGAGTTTCTTGCAGTAATATTACATCAACTTGTTTCCGTTTGAATAATCTATTCACTTGGATCTGGCGGACGTGACTGGCCCCACCACCATTTATATTGAGTGTTGCAAGATTAAGCGTCTTCATCACTCATGAGTACATTTTGTCTGACGCTGAGAGTACTCACTCTTTGCCTTTGTTATGATTTTCTTTAGTCGATGAAACTGCGATTTTGTTAGGTTTAGTTCCTCAGATTTTTTTATGACTAGTTTTGCAGCCTGAATAAAGGGAGCCAAATCAGGGAAATGATCCCCAATGATGACATTTCGCTGTCTATACGTTTCATTGAGGAATGAGAGCACAATATGGGGAGGGGTTGGGGGTTGATCTGCCATTAATTGTGATAATGCTGTTACCTCCACCTCCTCTTCCGATTCTGATAAATCAGAAAGTGGTCCAATGGGGTCTGGGTCAATACCGTTTTCTTCTCCTGCTATGCAAACTAGTCTTCCCTTGTCTGGGGGGTCCACGCAGTGCTGTGTTTGGGAAACATCAGCACATTGATTACTGATTTCCTCAATTGGCATGAAATCATTATTCCCACATTCCTGTGGATTTATGTTTCCACCCTTATCTGCTATATTGGCAGATTTATTATGGATGTCAGCCTGTTCGGCGACATTCGCTTGGATCAATGATGCACCATTCACGGTATCGTGGCCTGAATTATTTACATCATTAACGTCGTCTGTGTGAGTAATGGAAGCGCGTTGTTTTAGCGGCTGAACCCTGATACTCTTTTCTGGGTTTTCCTCTTTATTTATTTGGTCCACGCTTTGTAGAGAGATTCCAGGTGCATCCTGAAGAGTTTTTCCACCAACAGCCTGCAAATCGAGCACAACCTTTTTACCTGCTCCAGATGAGTCACTATCATCCGGAGCCCTTCGTTTACTCATCCCCACTTTACTATCAGTGTCCATTTCAACATTTTGCTGAGGAGGAATAAATACGTTCACACTTGGAACACTGGATTCACCCTCATTAGGAATTTTAAGCAGTGGCAATGCGTTAACCTCCCCCCCACTGGGAATCTCAATTAGTGGAGCAACGTTAACCTCCCTCCCACTGGGCGTATTCATTAGCAGAGCAACCTCCTCCTTACAAACTATGGCAGTGTGACCTGTCTTGCCACACCTGACACACGAGGCTTTGGGACAAGAACGTTTTAAATGTCCATACGCTCCACACTGAAAGCATGTTAAGGTGGTGGACGATGCGTATAGCTGGAAATTTGCCTCTTCAAAATTAATTTTGAAAGTGATGTTGAGGCCTATGTCGTCCCCACGGTCTGGAAGGACCATATACACCTGTCTGCGGAAGCTCATTACGTGCTTAACACGTTCATTCCGACACCCAAGAGGGATTGTTGAAATCCTCGATACCATTACCGTACCGTGATAGCACGGTCATTAACTTGTCATTTGGGATAAATGGTGGTACGTTAGAAATAACCACTCTCGTCGCGGGAGTTAATAGCGGCGACGCCATCATAAAGTGACCGCTTTCCGTGGTTATTCCCGCACTTACCACGTCATGGACGAGTTCCTCGTCCGAAACGAACACCACCACTTTCTGATTCATACGCGAAGCTGCACGTATATTTTCATCCCCAACAATGCTCCCCACAGCGAGGATGATGTCCTCGACAGGGACTCCATCCGGAGGCACGCACACAAACGCGTGCTTCCTGGTTAAGCCTTCAAAGTCATCGCGACGAGAGCGTGCATTCGCCATTCCGGCGAAAATACCCCCCCCCCTCCCCCCGCTTGTCCGAGCCGGACAAGAGGGTATCAAACCTAAATAAACGAACTAAAGTAAATAATAAACGTGCATTATAAGCACAGAAATGGCTTACAACGCGCCGTCAACGCCAGTAGGCCGCACCCAAAATGGGCCCGCTCTCAATCCTCTCTCTCTCGAAGGCAAGGGTGCAGAACAGATGAAAACAAATGCCAAGGCACACAGGATGGAAAAGGAGAGGGAGGGGGGGGGCAGGGGAGGGCAGGAGAGGGGGGAAAACTCACGACGGACTCACCAAAACACAGAGCAGTTGCTCACAGCCGCCATGACGCTACACCCAACGCACCGACGGCCGATAGGTGGCGAGAGAGAGAGAGAGAGAGAGAGAGAGACTTTTGAAGTCCTTTTATTATCAAAATAATACAAAAAAAATGTATTTATATCTTTACACCAATCATAAATACATGAAAAAGCAATGAAACGAAAAGGTTACAGAAGTATCACGGCACACAATTTGCCAAAATAAAACATTAACTTTATACAACCTACAAAAATATTACCAGTTGGTTCTCACGAACCTCACACAACCCTTCATGACACCAAGTATTGGTGAATTCATCAAGATTGTTTGCATCCTTATAGAAACAAAACTCTAGTTTAAGTCTTGCTGACACGAGGGCATTGAAAAACAACATTACATTGCATTCCCCGGCAGGTTTACCGTTCAATTTCTCCCTTCTTGAGAGATATATTGCCAGCTTGGCTGTTGCGACAAGAAACCTCATTAACATATTTTCCTTGCTTGACTTGGCATTAAAGCCGAAAATAAAAGAACGCAACGAGAAAACAACCTTCATTCTGTGTGCCACAAGATTAAACCACCGAAACAAAGGAACCAATCTCACACAATTAATGAAGGCGTGGAACACGTCCTTCGTACATATGCAGAATGGGCAACATGTGGATGTAGGAGAGAAATGGTTGATTAACTTATTGGAGGGGACTATCCAGTGGATCAGTCTCCATTGGAGATCACCAGATCTTTTACTTATGAGCTTGCTATACATGGAGTTCCATACAGGTTCAGAGGGGGGTCCCACAGGCAACAGTCTCTTCCACCGGATTACTCCATTTAGCGGCGTATCCCCCAGCAGTAACTTGACACATGACTTGTATAGCTCTTTACTGCTAGTCTCTTGAAAGGGGCTTATCCCCATGCTAACCGGGGGTAAGTCTTCCAACTTGAAGTGCACCAGTAACCCAGGAAAAACCCACTCATCGTGCAATGGTTCGAGCTCGTGGGACCAGCATACTCTCAGCCGTACCCCTATTCGTATCACCTCTCTCAACACTTTTGCAGTCACTCTTTCGGACCGAATTCCTGCTAGCTCGGCTACTTCTCGAGCTGATTTCCACCCGCAACCTGAAACTTGCCGGAGGTGCCATACTTTTGTGATGCCGGCAATTATGAAATGCTGGCAGAGGTCCCTACTTTTGGGTATGTTTGGGAAAAGCCGATTGCAGAACAAAGGCTCTTGTGCAAACATATGGATGTCGTAGTTGTCTTCTTGACGGCACACTGTGAGGTTCTGCCAAGCATTCAACACACTCTGATAAAAAACAGGAAGAGGAGATGTGTCAACTTGTTGAAGCAGGACCAAGAAACATTCGCGGCCATATCCCAGCCCGCCAGCTTGCCGCAAAATGTGGGTGGCCAAAACATGGTTTGGTAATTGTTCTTTCACCAAAAGTTTTTGCACAGTGCATAGCCGAAAGGCCATTATGCGGCTCCTGATGTCGACCATACTCTGGCCACCCTCGGCCAATGGACGGCATACAACATTTGGCCATAACCAGTGATGCCCTCCCCAAAAGAACTCCAACAGTTGCCTTTGCACTTCCTTCACCAAGCCTTCTGGTGGTTGCAGGCAGATGAATCTGTGCCACAAGAAGGAGGCGACAAGGTTCTTGACTACCAAAACTCGGCCCTTATACGAAAGGTGAGGCAGGGCTCTCCTCCATCTACTAAATCTCTTTTTTACGCGTTCAGCGACACCTTCCCAGTTTTTCTGGCCGTACTGTGGGGATCCAAGGAACACTCCAAGATAGCGAACACCTCCATCCGCCCACTTTAAACTTGCAGGAAGGTGTATTGGCGGGTCTTGCGCCATTCTAGATGCACTGTCCCTGACAGAGGGAACCCATAGCGCTTTGCTCTTTTCCCAGTTGCACTTCAACGAGGAAGCTAAACCAAACAAATGTAGGCACTTAGCCAGAGCTGCAATGTCGTTATTGTTTTTAACAATGATTGCAACATCATCAGCATACGCCGATACGACAACTGGAGGATGATCAGGAGATATACTCATTCCAGAAACGTTATTCCTTAGTAACACGAGAAGTGATTCCATTACAAGGGTGAACAGTAAGCCGGAGACGGGGCAACCTTGCCTTACCCCCCTTTGAACCTGTATGGGAGAACAAAGCTCATTGTTCACCTTAACTAAACTGAATATATTGTTGTACAATAAAGCAATATAAGTTCTGAAATTATCTCCAAATCCACAGGCTTCAAGCACATGATTCAAAAAGACATGATCGATGCTATCAAAAGCCTTTTCTAAATCAAGAAAAATTATACCAAAGTCATTCTGCACACAGTTGCCATCTATGAGATCTCTAATGAAAAATATGTTATCATACATAGATCTACCTGGAATACAATAACTCTGATCAGGGTGAACCAAATCGCAAATTACCCTTTTAGCTCGATTCGCCAGAACTTTTGAAAGGATTTTATAATCAGTGCATAGTAGAGAAACAGGTCTCCAATTCTTCATTTGTCGCAAATCACCAGTCTTTGGAAGAAGGGACATCACCGCTCTTCTCAAACTTAAAGGCAATTCTCCATGAGTCAGTGATGATTCAAGAACATGCATCAGTTCTGGACCTAATAGTTCCCAAAATTCCACATAAAATTCAGCCGGCAGACCATCAATTCCAGGGGCTCTTCCCGAGTCCATTCCAGCCAGGGCTTGCGTTAACTCCTCGAGCGTAATTGGCGAGTCCATATCCAGCCGCTGGGACTCGGTTAACGAGGATAGGTGAGAGGTTAAAAGTCTCATTGTTTCATCACAAACAACCTGTTTTGAAAACAGTTTGGAAAAGAAGTCCTGAACACATAACCGTCTGTCTCTGGGATTTACAATGACAGCTCCGCCAGGATTAATTACAGAAAAAATGTTCTTGGGTGCTTTACTGACAGAGTCCAGACGAAAAAAAGCTTTACTAGGGGTATCTAAAACCTTTAAGTTCTTAACCCTTAGTCTGAGCAACAACCCTGCTGCTTTCTCCTGGATTAACTCTCTCAGCTGAGTCTTCTTTTCTAGTAATAACTGGAAGTTTCTTGCATTATTATTTTTAGCAAGTTTACCTTCGAGCTGTACAATGTCAGCTTCCAAACAAGTCATTGTTATATTCTTAACATTTGTAATGTTTGCTCTAAACTGTTGACAAAACACCCGAATCTGGGCTTTCGTATTGTCCCACCAAAGATTAACTGAAGAAAAAGAGGGCTTTCTTTGGATTTGATTAGCCCAGAAAACTTGGAAGGCTTCTTTAAATAGACCATCTTCTAGAAGACTGGTATTAAATTTCCAGTATGCACTTTTATTTATTGACTGAGGAAAAAGAAACCCCATGGTTACTAAATGATGGTCTGAGAATATTGACGGAAAATAATCTGGAGAGACTATAGCGTTTCTAAAAGGTGAGTTTATATACCATCGGTCGAGTCTCGCAAAGGACACTCTTCCTCTGGTGATGCGGCTCCAGGTGAACTGAGGTTCATTGGGGAAAAGTACCCTCCATACATCTAGCAAACCCACCCGAGAAAGGAAAAGGGATAAATCAATACATGATTCGGGATGAGGTTCTGCCGAGTTCCTGTCCATTACAGGTTCAAAGGTACAGTTAAAATCACCCCCGATACACACACATTGGTTTAGATCAACTTTCTGCAGGTGATTAATCACAGACGCAAAGAAAGCTTTCCGTTCTGTGCTCTCACTTGGTGCGTACACATTGAATAATGTGAAATGGAAATTATTAACCTCCAGTTCAAGAGAGCTGAATCGGCCTTTAACAATCTCCTGGAAGAGGATTGACTCAGGTACTAGCCCTGGTCGAAGTACGAAAGCAACACCTGCCGAAAAGGAAGACAGGTTGCTAAAAAAGCACTGTCCCCCAAAAACGCGACACCAATCATATTCTACGTTTTGGGTGATGTGCGTTTCCTGCAGTAAAAGTACATCGACATTTTTGCGCCGAAACAAACTTTGCACTTGAGCTTGGCGGTTTGGGTTTGCACCTCCACCGTTAATGTTCAAGGTGCCAAAGGTAATTTGCTTCATTCCTTATCAAAAGGTTTGATTGGGTGTTGCGAAATCTCAAGACTGGCTTTTGTAATAAATTTCCTGAGTCGGTGAAATTGTGACCTTGTTAGTGGAAATGCTTTGCCCTTTCTTGTTATTTCCTTTACTGATTGAATAAATGAACCTAAATCAGGAAATGTATCCCTGATAACTACATTTCGCTGTCTATAGGTTTCATTCAGAAAGGAGAGTATGAGTTGAGGAGATATCATTGGCTGACTCAACTGAGACTGAGACAACTCAGGCACCTCCTCATCCTCATCAGATTCCGACAAGTCTGACAAGGTCCCTCCAGGATCGAGGATGTCGGCCTCCGTGGTCACTATGGGAATTGTCAGTATCTCTGGGGATTCGCTGGAGAGCTCCACTGTGCAATCCACGATGCCATGGTGATATTTGTGCTCGTCAGAAGTTGAAGCCTCGGTTTCATCCTCTTGTGGAGCACAATCTACCGAATCGATGAGCGACTCGGTGACACAGTTTTGAATCTGCATCGGTAGAGCAGCACTGCAGAGGGATGAGTCAGTCACTGTCTGCTCGTTCACAGTGACTGATGTCAATGATCGTAATGGTTCGTTCGAGGGTTTATCAACGTATTCAGCGTTGCAACTTATTTCACCCATATAGCAATTTGCGTCCACAGAGTTTGTACACAAACTTTCAGACATATTATCCTCAATTGCAGCACCCGATTCACCATCCTTTTTTTCAAACCCGATGGAAGCATGAGGAACACATTGAGGTGTGTGTTCAGCTACACTGGCCTTCTCCAATACCACCTTTTTTGGATTACTGGTAGAAAAATTATCAACCGACGCCCTTCGTTTTTTAGAACCAATAATAGGGTCCTCCTCCATTCCTTCACTACATGAGGGAATCGCAGCAAAGGTTGTGCGAGTTGGGGTCGCTTCGGTTTCTGTGACAGGAAGTGAGGTGCGATCGTTTTCTAGACTCGGGATATGCACATCGATGCTGCTATTGTTCATCTCACTGCAGGAGGGAACAGCAGGAACCGGTAAACTCACAGGATTAACTCCAGTCGGTTGAATAGGAACACGAGTATTATCATTTTTACAATCGGTGTATGCGTGGCCATTTTCCCCACACTTTGAACACGAAACCTTGGGACAAAAACGTTTAACGTGACCAAAGGCTCCACAGTGAAAGCACGTTAGTGAGGCTGACGAGGCGTACATTTGATACTCCCGATCGTCGGATTTTACTTTAAATGAAATATTTAACCCTGTATCATCACCACGATCGGGAAGTACCATGTAAACTTGGCGACGGAAACTCATAACGTGTTTTATCCTCTCGTCTCGGCTCTTCAGAGGGATCATGGACATTCTCGACACAGCTGTTCCATAACGAGAAAGGACTGACATTAGTTTGTCGTTTGATATAAATGGTGGTACGTTTGATACAACGATTTTCATCGCTGGAGTATCCATGGGGGACGCTAACATAAAAACACCACCTTCTGTGGTTAAACCTGCACTCACGACGTCGTGAACAAAGTTTTCTTCGGACAGGAAAATAACAACTTTTTGATTCATTCGTGAGGCAGCTCGGACATGCTCGCACCCGATTATTTTCCCCACTGCGAGTACCACATCCTCAGTGAGGACTCCTTCTGGTGGAACACACACAAATGCATGCTTCCTTGTTAGGCTATCGAACGCCTCTAACCGAGAGCGTGCATTCGCCATACCAGCGAATTCAACACCCCCCACTTGTCCGAACCGGACAAGAAGGTATCAAACCTAAATAATCGAACTAAAGTAAGTAATAAACGTGCATTATAAGCACAAAAATGGCTTACAAAACGCCGTCGAAGCCAGTAGGCCGCACCCAAAATGGGCCCGCTCTCAATCCTCTCTCTCTCGGAGACAAAGGTGTAGAACGGATGAAAACAAAATGCCAAAGTACACAGGATAGGAAGGAGAGGGAGGGGGGGCAGGGGAGGGCAGGAGAGGGCAGGAGAGGAGGAAAACTCACCAAGAACTCACTACAACACAGAGCAGTTGCTCACAGCCGCCATGACGCCACACCCACCACAAACGGCCTAGAGAGAGAGAGAGAGAGAGAGAGAGAGAGAGAAATGTATTCAAGGACACAGGAAGAAACATATATGCAATCAATCAGTTCCAAAGAAAAAAAAGTCAAATCAATCAGCAATTATAAAGTAATTACCACTTTTGAATCATCGACTGAGCACAAAACATTGCCAATACACCACTTTCTCTCAAAAAGTTGGACGTTTCCATTACTGACAAAGAAATCAAATTCTAGCTCGAGTCGTGTTGAGACAAACCCTTTAAAAATAGAAATAGCATCAGAGCCATAGCCGTTATCTATTTTAATTTTCCGAGATTTATATATTGCATATTTTGCAACAGCAACCAAAAAATTGAGAAGAACACCCACGTCTCTACATGTGGGCCTGAAAGACACACCAAATATAAACATATGCATATTGAAAGGGAAGGACAGTTGGTGAAAAAGATATTCAAGGAACAAGAAAAGCGATGTCAGTCTACGACACTGTACATAAGCGTGAAACAAATCCTCTTTCTGATCACAGAACGGACAAGTTTCCGGCAGTGAGCTGTTAATACGGTGAACAAAAATATTGGAGGGAAGTGCCCAGTGTGCTAGCCTCCATTGTATATCCGCTAACACACCATGTATTGGTAAGGTGTACATGTGAGGCCAAAGGGGGGTAGAGGGAGACCCCGACCCTAACTGCTCTGACCACAAAGATACTCGTGTTCTCCCAGAGAGGGGTACATTCTTATTTTGTCGAGAGAGATCACGGATTCCAATCTTAGTTACAAGATGAAAAGGGGGGGGTATGTTCAATCTCCGGCTGAAGAGAAGACGAAAGGAGCACTTTGATTTCAGGGAAACCTAACCGAAAGTCCTCAATGTTACCAACACCTTCCCAGCCGATGTTTAGCTGTCTAAATTTTCTAATGACTATACGTACAACTTGGTCTACAAGTCGGACAGACCGAGATCCAACTGAGGTTGCCACCAAACCAGCAGGTTTCCACTTAACTCCAGATGAATCTCTCAGATCACATACTTTGTTAATCCCTCCTTGGATAAATTTTTTAATCAGGGCATGGCTATGAGGGATACCAGGAAATAAATTATTGAAGAAAAGGGGTTCTTGAATGAACATTCGACAATTATAGCCCTCAAGGAAGCGGTGGACGTCAAACCTTTTCCAAGTGTCCAATAAACTATGATAGAATTTCGGAAGAGAGGCAAAATTTATATGCTCGAGGTCTATCAAAAGAAGCTGCCGATCATATCTCAGTCTACCATCCTGTTGTAACAGAAAAAATGCAAAGGGCCGCCAGGGCAGCTGTTCAGCGAACAGTAGTCTCTGCAGAGACTGCAGCCTAAAAGGCCACAACCCGGCCAGAGATATCAACAATGCCCTGGCCACCTTCCTTCCGGGGGTAGTACAATATCTCAGGCCTCAGCCAATGGTAGCCACTCCAAAATAAGTTTACCAGCATTCGCTGAGTAGCCATAATTAGTTGGTTTGATGGCTGTAGAAGAAATAATTCTGTGCCATAATTTTGTTGAAACCAGATTATTTATGACAATTTATGACAAGACCTCTATAGGAGATGGACCTCAGCAGTCCTTCCCATGCTTTCAATCTGTGCATAATTTGTTCCAGCACTCCTACCCAATTTTTTATTTCTGTTTCACGATTACCAATATGCACTCCAAGATATTTAACCCCGTCCGTTCTCCAGACCAGGTCATGTGGGAGTGAAGGTGGTGATACACAAGACAGATTGCTTTTACCACACCATAATGCTGTACTTTTATTCCAATTGATCCCACCGGAAGAGGCTGCAGAGAAATCTTGCATACAACGTTGTAAAGCAGAGATATCATTGGAGCTTCTAATCAAAACACAGACATCATCAGCATAAGCCGTCTGCACAAATTCTGCTCCTTCTATGCTTCTCATTCCCTGAGGTATTCGTTGTCTAATATACCAAAGGAGTGGTTCAAGGGCGACTATATATAAAAACCCGGAGAGGGGGCAACCTTGGTGAATACCCTGTTGGAAAGGAAAGGGAGAACATAACCTATTGTTGATTTTTATCATACATTGAGTATTAGTATACAGGAGTTTCACATAAGAGATGAAAGTTTCACCAAACCCCATTCCTTTCAGGACAGAAAATAGGTACTTATTGTCAACACGATCGAAGGCCTTAGTTTGATCAAGAAACAGCAATCCAAAATCGTCACACAGTAAATTATTGCGTGAAATAACATCTCTTACCAAAAAAATATTATCATAAATAGATTTTCCAGGCACACGATAGGTCTGGTCCGGGTGTATAACTGAACTAATCACAGTCTTCATACGATTAGCAAGTACTTTAGAGAGAATTTTGTAATCAACACACAATAAGGAGACAGGTTGCCAGTTATCAACCAGTTGAAGATTCCCAGCTTTTGGGAGCAAACAAACGACTGCTCGTCTACAAGGCATTGGAAGTTCTCCGACACGTATGCTTTCATCGAATACATCGAGTAATTCAGGTCCCACAAGGGCCCAGAAGGTCTTATAGAATTCTGTGGGCAGGCCATCTCTTCCAGAAGCTTTCCCATCTTTCAGGCTCCGCACAGCTGCTTCAAGGTCATCAGCCAAAATTGGGGAGTCAAGCATGCATCGCACGTCCTCCTCGACTCTCGGAAGCCCAGCAGTTAACTCTCGTATCACCTCATTGTCCACGTTCTGAGGAGAATACAAGTTGGAATAGAACCCTTTCAGAGTACACCTGATCGCCTGCTGGGAGGTCACCAGGGACCCATTGGGAGTGAGTAAAGTATGAATTTGTTGTGACCCTTTGAGGGAAGACTCGAACTTAAAGAATTCTTTGTTTGGCATGTCCAGAGTTAAAAAGCTCATTCGCATTCGGACCAAGGCACCCATCGCCCGTTGCCGTACCGTTTCCGCTAACACTGCCTTCTTTGCCCATATTAGTTGGTCACATGCACCTCTCCCAAACTCGTCAACATTCTGTTCTAATGATACAATTTCAGATTTTAACTGATCGATTGATATATTGATTGGATTTTAGTGGTGTATGCACTATACTGTTGACAGAAATTCTTAATTTGGGATTTTTCAATGTCCCACCACAGCCGGAGACTATCATACTCAGGTCTGGAGGAGCGAATTTTCTCACACCCGACACGAAAGGCCTCATTAAATTCCTTGTCATGGAAGAGACGAGTATTCAAAGACCAGTAAGCACTACCACCGGGTGGAAAGGGTAACTTAAAGGACATCGAGATTAAACTGTGGTCTGTGAATCCAGTTGGTAAAATTTTGGAGACAGACACCACATTCAACATTGGCTTGTTCACATAGAATCTGTCCAGCCTTGCCATTGACATAATACCATCATTGCATCTACACCATGTATAACAGCGTGAGAGTGGGTGTTGTGATCTCCACACATCCTTAAACCGAAAGATGTTGATGGTGTCCTCCAGAGCTTTCGTAGAGGCAACATGAGGCTCATGACCATTCCTATCAAACGACAGACAAATTGTGCAATTAAAATCTCCCGCGATACAAATAAAAGCTGTTGCGTCCAGAGTTTTTACAAAATCCCACAGAGTGGAAAGGAAGATTTTCCTCTCCATTGGGTCACACGGTGCATAAACATTCACTACTATAATCTTTTGGGTATTGAAAAGAAATTCTACGGAGATCAAATGCCCTTTACAGATTTCTTTAAATGAAACCTGTTGAGCACAAATCTTATGACTTAGGGAAATGGCAACACCGGCCCGAGGTGTAGGGAACCCACTTAGCCACCATTGCCCTTCAAAAAGTTTCCCCCAATCGGCTACTTGAGCACTAGTAGCGTGGGTCTCTTGTAAGAGAATAATGTCAGCCTTTTATTTTCCAACCGCTTGAATGGTTTGCACCCTCCGTAAGGGGGCACGACCCCCATTTATATTTAAGGATACAACATTTAGTTCCATAGTTGATTCTTCTGGGGGGTGAAGTCCTCTTCCTCATTTCATTCCTTATTTGCCTTCGCGACGGCTTTGCTCAGCTGCTGAAATTCAGGTTTGGAGATTTCCACATACTCGCTCCTTTGCAGAAAAGGTTTTGCGGCTGCAAGGAAGGCCTGGATATTAGGAAAATGATCCTTAATTCGTACATGCCTTTGTCTGAAAGTTTCCTTCAAAAATCTAACAATATTTTCGTTTGAGATCTCCAAAGGCTGTTCTTCCTCCTGAGGGGGGAAAACCCTGTCAACCATTCCCACTGGTTCCTCATGGCCGATCAGTGTCTCTGTAGTTAGAATTCCCTCAGTGGCGCTAGTAATGAGTTCCTCCTGAACCTGCACAGAAACACCTGTTCCATCCCCATCTACCTTGGATTCCTCATCCTCTTTATCCTCATGCCTCATTGCAATGGGGAGGGAGGAGTCGTTATTAGCGGTAATGGGTATTTTACATTCCCCATTAGAATTGATATGGTCATCAGTAGGCTGTTCGGTTTCGCAGGTTGGATTACAACCTTCAGGAAAAAGTTCCCCTTCATCCTGAGCAGGTGGTATCATGTCAGCCATAGTTTCACCACCTTGCTGATCTTCATGTGAAGGACTATCTGAACCGTTTAAACTGCTCGCTGTCTGCACCACCAACACTTTAACACCTTTGTCCTCATTCCTCGTACTTAAAAGTGACCGTTTCAGATTTTTCCGAGACGCCGCATATACAATCTGCTGCTCCTCACAAATCATTCCCTCTACAGGTAGAGGCTTCTCCCTTACATTTGCTGACTCATCGGTTGCACGATGGCCAGCTGTATTGGATGACTCATCGCTTACACGACGCACCTCCATAAGCGGTCTCATCAGCACCACTCTTAGCCGTACCTTGATGGTCCGATGTAGATTCCCGCACTGAAGGCGAAACATCTATAGAATCCTCCGTAATGGTCACGGGTGGGGCTGGTCCGGCTGCTGAGGCATACGTTTTCTCCCCATCAGGACAATACTGCCGAGTGTGTCCATGTACACCACACCCGTAACAAATCAACCTCTCCGTTGCCGCAAAAAATCCTGTGCTCACGTTTTGCCGACTTAGACATGAGAGAGACATTCAATTGCGTCACACCATCCTTCAAAACAACATAACAAAACCGTCTAAACGTTTCGACATGCTTAAGCTTCCCGTCTGTGGTGCGAATGGAGGCTTGGATAATTCTCGACACCACAGTACCGTACTGACCGAGCTTCTGAAGAACCTCCTCATTAGACAGCGTCGGTAGAACGTTTGATAGTAGCCTATTACCTTCGAGGCCGGAGTGTTCCATGGCGAAACCGGAACAAACTGGTCATTGCCCAAGGTGAGTCCGTTCTGCACGACGATGCGCGCGAAACGGACACGTGAGACGAAAACAACCACCTTGTGGTGCATTCGGGACGCTGCCCGGATGTTCTCCCAACCGATAAATTCTCCGATTGCGAAGAGCGTCTCCTCCAGCGAGACATCTTCCGGTGGGACAAAACACATGCCGTGTTCATCTGTTAACACCTCATCGGCGTCGCGACCGGCATTACTTCGACTATTCTTGCTGGCCATTTGAAGTAACTAAACGAAAAATAACCAATAAATGGTACAAAGGTTTATAAAGCCTAAATAAATGAAAAAAACAACAATAACTGGGAAATAAATAAATAAATCCCGTTAACCACCTAAAGTGGCTAACTTTAACCGTGCTCTCTCCCTCTCTCACTCAGTAGACAAGACGATAGAAAGGGACACCGACACTCGGACAGCAGAAAGAACCAAAGGGTAGGAAGAAGGAAAAAAGCAACAAGAGACACAGCACGTACTGCCAGTGACTGAGCAACAGACCTGGCACTTGTACGTGCATGCTAAAGCCCCAGTCACACCGGCCTGCGACCAGGTTACGACTTAGCTGCGACCGAAAATTTTGTGAATCGCGGGCAAATCGTAGAAAGAGCGCGCGACTGGTCGCAGAGGTCGTGGGTGATCGCCAGAGCAAAATCAGTCGCAGCAAGGTCGATGGTCATGTTCAAAACTTCTGACCTGCGATTCCAAATCGTAAGTGGTCGCAGACAGGTCTTACATGGTCGTACCACCAGTCGCGCATTGATGCACCACCAGTCGTGCATGATCGCGGGTCAAGTAGTCGCACGATTGGTCGTGCTACTGGTCCTGCCACCTGACGATTGGTGGTGCCACCTGTCGTTCAACCTCACGATTGGTAGTGCGACCAGTCACGACCTGTCCCGACTGGTTGCACGACCTTACGATTGGTGATACCACCAGTCTTTAGCTCGCAGACCAGTATATTTGGAGTGGCTTCTGGGGTTAAAGTCCATGAACTAATTCCGGCAGACGGGACCTGTACAGGTGATACAATAAATATAACAAGGGATGGCAGTCTGGGTTGAATGTGGATATGACGTGGAGGCGATGGGCCAAATAACCAATTTACGTGTGGGTTGCCTGATCGACAATGTAACGTTGGACATCGCACGCAGGTACGCGCCAAATGTTGTCGATAAACCATCACACGGTACAACGATACACGTCGGCATCATCTTACGTTCCCAGCGGAGACGTGCACCTGAGGGTCTCGAGATGGACGGATCCGCGTGCCGAGTGCAAGGAGCACCTGTCTTATCTCTGCGTACACGGACAAGCACGACACCCGAACCCGCAGAAAAAAAACATCAGTGTGCATCTGAGGGAGACCGGGTCTTCAAACCAGTCCGTAAAACGGTAACACTCTTGGTCACGTGACCATCTTCGTGTTCAGGTGCAGCGTGAGAATCGTCATTCTGATGTTCCACAATGACGGACCGTCATTGTCTCGTTGGTGATCGCACAACCACGCGTACCACCAATCGTATGATGACCCCTAAGACCAATCGCTGTTTGCGGTCGCAAATGGAGAGCGTAGCAAACATTGACGATTGGTCGTACCTTGGCCAGATTGCCATCAATCGCACGATCCAGAAATCGTACGATCCAGTGTGACTGAGGCCTAAGCGAGCGGCAGCTGTGCAAAGTGGGAGGTAGTCCTTGAGCCAACCGGCCATATTTTGAAGTGAATGCTCCGGCGGGGGGAGTAATTCTCATTATGATTTTCCATTAGACCAATGTCTCAAGTGTCAGAAAAGGTGTGATGGACATCTGAGAACGGTAGCTTAGTGCCCGGATGGACGCCATCTTTGAAACCACCCAGCTCGAAAATGCCCATTTGGTGGGGTACATTGTTGCACGTGTATCTGGACTTCTATACTAGCTATCGATGTGCGGTTGACGACTAAATATACGTCCGATGTGTACCGTCTAAATAAATAAAAAAATGAAGCATTTTGTTTTAGATTAATTATTATAAAAATCAATTATCGAAAAAAAATCATATATTTTTCAATATTTTATTATTAGACTTGTACTTTTTTTAGTGAAACAACACTGGTATGATTTTCCAAATTATGCATTGTGCTACACCGTTTATCTGTCTATAAAAATAACTCAAAAACTAAAACATATCATCCACCACGAGTGTACACAAAAAATATATGAAAAGGCATGCACTTTCCACAAACCGAAACTATGTCAGTTGGAATTTCCCGCCGATAATCAACCCACAGAACCCAGTGCCGAAAGTGACGTCAGTCTATTCTATATCTATATTCTATATTCTATATCTCAGTCTGAGATTTGTTGCGGTGACCTGATTAATTTCTGAGGGGGGGGGGGGGGGGGTGGGTGGCTTAAGAACTAAAAGTGAACATGTTAGATGGCGCCACATACAACTCTATTATAGAGTTGTATTGTGGCGCCATCTAACATGTTCACTGACTTGGATGAGTATGTCTATGTAAGCTGGCGAGCTTTTCGGATATCGGAGTAATCTAACGTCAGTCTTTTTGTTCTTTCAGCTGAGATGGCCGGTGTCGAGGCGAAACGGGCGAAGATTGAACCTGAGTCCGGAACGTGCATCCTGTGCAGCAAGAAGTCGCCACTCTCTGAACTAAGCAAGGCAGCGGGCAACAGTTCTTGGAAGACATTGTGTGACGCAGCCGCAGTTAGAAACTTTTATCCAATTCTAAAGCTAGTCCAAGAAGGCGCAGTTGAACTTCCTAATATTCCAATATTATACCATAGGGCTTGTAGATCAGACTTCACTCACAAAAACCACCTAGCTACTTTGACCAATGCAGCTAGAAGTTCTTCAGTTGATACTGGCGATGCGGTGCGACGGCGATCATCACGGGAAGAGACAGGATCAACTTCAACGGTCTACGATGATAAATGCATTTTTTGCCAGTGTGCTTCAAAATTCATAAAAGGCAGTCGTACCCGTGAAACAGTTGTCTTGGCTGTTGAACTTCGAGCAGATAAGACAATAAGAGATGCTGCGACAGCTCGCAATGATGAGAGAGTTTTGGCATTGACTACACGAGATATGGTTGCAGCTGAGGCTCACTACCACTTCTCCTGCTATAGAAACTACACACGGCCCCAAAAACCTCAAGTAGAAACTGACATTGAAGATAATATCGAGAAAAAAGAAATGATACGATGTATATTCAATTTCATTCGCACTGACTTGTTCTTGAACCCGAGGATTGTTCCAATAGTTGATGTTGCAACAGATATCCTGTCTTCAGATACATTTTCAGTTGATGTTCGTGACTCCATCAAGAAGAATCTGCAGCGCACATTACAAAGAGAGTTTGGAGAATCGCTCATCTTCTTCAATGTGAAACACCGTGTATACTTGATGCCCGATAATCTGACAAAGCGAGAGATTGCTGCAGAGTGCGTAAACCTGAAAGCAGAAGTGAAAGCATTTGAACGAACGGACGGTGAAAGTAACATTGTGCGTGCAGCTACTTCACTGCGACACCAGATCAAAGATGCTCATTACAATGAACGTTGGCCGCCTCAGCCAGCAGAACTCACTTCAGATTACGTGAAGATACCAGATTCTCTTCGTGTATTTCTGCATACTTTGATTTGCGGGAGTGGGGGTAGCTCTGCGCGTGCCGACACACTGGTATGGTCGATGGCTCAAGATATCATCAATGCTGTACACCGGGGTACCATCAGAACATCGAAGCATGTCCTACTTCCGTGGGTCATGAAAACGCTCACCGGTAATACAGAGGTCATCAGAATATTGAATCGACTCGGGCACGGATGTTCGTACACAGTTCTGGAAGAAATCGAGACAGCGCTATGCATAGACAAATTAGCAAGTGTGGAGAAAGATACAGTACCACTTCCGTCACATGTGCACCTTTCGGTCCCGACTGTATTAGCATTCGATAACATCGACAGGCTAGAGGAATCGCTGAGTGGTGGCGGACACTTTCTGACACTCTTGCAGGCGCAACATCCCTTGCGCAGCGCCGAAATCACGTATGGATTATGACTCGCATGCTGGAACCATGCGACCAGACAATCAGTTCGTGGACTGGTTTCAACGTCATGACTAGAGATCGTGTTCAGGTGACGGAAGATGTAGTTGGCTACCTGCCGACTATAAACGCGCCTGCCACAGATATGGCAACAGTGCAAGAAATCCTCAGAGAAGCTCTGAACATCATGTCATCACTTCAGCTTGAGCGTATACCGGTGGTGCTAGACCAGGCACTATTTGCTAAGGCGACCGAAATAGCATGGAAAGATGTCGATCGATATGGAAGAATCGTGCTCATGATGGGGAACTTCCATACCATCTGTAACTTCATGTCGAGCATTGGGAAAATGTTTGGAGATGCAGGCCTTCGGGATGTAGCTGTTGAGTCAGGAGTAATCGCTGAAGGTTCCATCAACAGGGTTCTGGAAGGCAAGCAATACAACCGTGCTGTGCGACTCCACAAGTTGATGTACGAGGCACTAATGCGCATCATTTGGAAGGGCTTCCAGGTGTGGATAGAAAGCAATCATCCTGACAAGGAACCCCAGATTCGAAGCACTGACCTCAAAATTCGCAGCATCAAGGAGGATGTTTGCCACGAGACTCTCGCTGCTGCTCTCGATGATGATTCATGTGTACAGAGCTTTGACATGTTCGCGAAATACCTACATTTTCTGCGAACCAAACATGGAGACCTGGCTCGCTTCTGGATGATGTATATTGATATGGTAGAGACCCTGCTGGGGTTGATTCGTGCGGATAGAGAAGGCGACTGGATGCTTCACTTGGCTTGTGTCAGAAGAGTGATCCCTTGGTGTTTCGCAATGAACAAGGTGAACTATGCTAGATATCTACCAGTGTACTATGCACAGATGACGCAACTCCACGAAACATGCCCCGAGTTGTACAGGCATTTCAATCAAGGCTACTTCTCCGTACAGCTTAGACCAGGGAATCCATTTGCCAGAATCGCTGTTGATCAGACAATAGAAGAAACAGTAAACAAAGATACGCAAACAGCTGGAGGAACACGAGGTTTTAGTCTTCGACAAGGGGCTGTGTCACGATACTATCTAACTGCAGAAAATCGGGCTACTGCACTGAGGCAACTACGAGAAACTATCCTTGTGAATGGCAGCGACACATCTCACGCCAAGCACCCTGACTTGTCTACTTCTCGCATCAAACGTGATGAGTCTGGCGTCACAGCTATCTGTGATCTACTGGAAAATGACTGGACCAATCCATTCGCCGATGATCCATCATGTCTTCTCAGTATATCTACTGGAGCGGCTGCGAGGGAGGACGTTTCTAATGACCTACTCAACACCCTGCAAAAGGGGGAAGCGGCGTATCAAAGCTTCCAGAAACGTCTTGAAGAGGGAACAGGCTTTCATGACACATTGAACAAGCTAAACTTGAAGACCTTTGGTAAGATCAAGCAGAAAGTTGTGAAGGGCACAAACAAGGAGATCGTCCTGAGAGCTGACAGACAACTGTTTGCCACCATGATACTCATCGCCAAGACAAGGAACCTCGACATGCAACTTGTCCTTTGTCACCCACTAGGGCCGTTACCATGGTCTTTGGCAAACGTTGATGGGTCAATGAAAAAAACGAACAAAGCTGCACTTGCGAAACACATGGAAGGTCTTGTGGAACCAGCCGAGAACGTTGACAAGCGAAGTGCAACAATAATTGATGCGATGGCTCTCATACAAAAGATGCATGGCGAGAACGACACGTTCGAAGAACTATCTGACCGCATCCTTGCTGCAGCGCTTCACGCTGGTCAAGGCAGTGAGCGCATCGATGTTGTCTTTGACACATACACAGAAGAATCCATCAAAGCAGCTGAGCGTGTGAACCGCGGTTCAAATGAAGGCATCAGTTTCAGCGAGATCAGACCCGCACACAAAATCATGAACTGGCGGCGTCTCCTTGCTTGCAGCCAGACAAAGGAGAAGCTGGTTGTGTTTCTGGCGGAGTCGTGGAAACATGAAACAAATCGCGAAAAGCTAGGCAACAGAACACTGTATGTCACCTGTGGTGAAAAATGTCTGGTACTGACCCGCGATAGGTGGAAGTTGGTGCAAGCACTCGAATGTAGCCACGAGGAAGCAGACACGCGTATGTTTCTCCACGCAAAGCACGCCGCTACCCACTACAAGACGATCATCTTAGTGGCAGATGACACCGACGTTCTGATCATCAGTCTTCATCTCAGCAGAACCATCGATAGTCAGCTCTTCATCAGACGAGGAACAAAGGTTCGAGTCAGAATGATCGACGTTGGAAAGTTGGCTGCGGTATTGGGGTCTGGAGTTTGCAGTGCATTGCCAGGGCTTCATGCATGGAGCGGGTGTGACACTGTGAGTGCTCTGGCTAGCCAAGGAAAGATAAAGGCTTTGAAGCTTGTGCAAGCGAATGAGCTGTATCTTCAAGCATTCACAGATCTGGGATCTTCGTGGAATGTACCAACAGACGTCTTCAATAGCATTCAGGCCTTCACGTGTCAGCTGTATGCCAAGAACACGAAGATCGTCGGTGTTAATTCGCTCCGTTATCACATGTTCTGTGCAAAGAAGGGCCAGATCGAATCTGGACAATTGCCGCCTTGTGAAGACTCCTTGATGCAGCATACGCTTAGGGCCAACTATCAGGCGGCTATCTGGCGACGCAGCCTTGAAAACCTACCAGACGTCCCAACACCATCAGCAGGACATGGTTGGGAACTCGATGATGGCGGTTCGCTCACAATCCGATGGATGGCGGGTCTACCAGCTCCAGATGTCGTCTTGAATCTCATCTCATGCACATGCAGAAGGACGTGTCGACCGTCAGATTGCTCCTGCATACTGAATGGGTTGAAGTGCACTGTTGTGTGTAAGCTGCAGGGATGCTCCAACATGGTGCAGGATGATGCTATCGTGGCTCAGGATGCCAATGACTCTGATGGCGACTCTGATGATTAACTTTGTGTGCACTGTATATTGTATAGCATATGTTGTTCTCTATTATAATGCAGGCCAAATTGCCTGAAAATCTTTATAGACAGATAAACGGTTTAGCAAAATGTATAATTTGGAAGATCATACCGGTGTTATTTGACTAAAACATGACATGTTCAATGATACCTCCGCTTGCTTATTAGGAATATACATCGTATGGTGTTAAAATCAGCTCCATACGTCTTTCCAAACTCTAGTAATGAATAATTAATATAATTGGCGGCCATTTTGAAATCCAAGATGGCCACCAAAGTGCAGATTTCCTATGTAACAATTTCCGCCTGCTTATTAGATATCGTATGGTGTTAAAATCCTCTCCGTACGACATTCCTAACTTGCGTTATCGTCAGAATAGATAATGCCAGCGGCGGCCTAAGTCATTTTATGCCTCTTTACATTTATTTGTTGTAAACTCGTGGTGGATGATATGTTTTAGTTTTTGAGTTATTTTTATAGACAGATAAACGGTGTAGCACAATGCATAATTTGGAAAATCATACCAGTGTTGTTTCACTAAAAAAAGTACAAGTCTAATAATAAAATATTGAAAAATATATGATTTTTTTTCGATAATTGATTTTTATAATAATTAATCTAAAACAAAATGCTTCATATTATTTTTTATTTAGACGGTACACATCGGACGTATATTTAGTCGTCAACCGCACATCGATAGCTAGTATAGAAGTCCAGATACACGTGCAACAATGTACCCCACCAAATGGGCATTTTCGAGCTGGGTGGTTTCAAAGATGGCGTCCATCCGGGCACTAAGCTACCGTTCTCAGATGTCCATCACACCTTTTCTGACACTTGAGACATTGGTCTAATGGAAAATCATAATGAGAATTACTCCCCCCGCCGGAGCATTACTTTTGGTCTGGCTCAAGGACTAAGGAGAGAGAGACAGAGAGAGACAGAGAGAGACAGAGAGAGACAGAGACAGACAGAGACAGACAGACAGAGAGAGAGAGAGAGAGACACACACACACACACACAGAGAGACACAGAGACAGAGAGAAAGAGAGACACAGAGACAGAGAGACAGACACAGAGACAGAGAGACACAGAGACAGAGAGATAGAGAGACACAGAGGATAGAGTGAGGGAGACCGAGTATATGTATATGTATGTGTATATGAATATATATATATATATTGTTGCAGATCTCGGAGAACGGCGCTCCCCTTACCGAGGGGAGGTTAATACCCTCGTTTATTAAGCTGGCCGCCCGAGTCCTGGAGCTATGACGTCACTTCCGGTCAGCGCTGAATAGGGTGGTAGGCCAATTGATCCTATTACCTAATTACCAGCGCCTCCCGGTAAGCGAGGAAATGAGCCCCGCCCGAGCCGCGGCTGTAATGGACACGCCGAGCGAAGTGAGCCACGACTCAGGCCGTTAACAAAGACTAGACCCGATTATAAGCGGTTCCTATACCGTGCCACCGGTATTGAATTGGGAAAAGACTAAAGCGATCGGATGAGAAGAAATCAGATAAAGGAAGAACACAGAATTTATTGTACAATGATGAGAGAAGAAACGAAAGAGGTAATGTACAGTTGAAGATGAAGAAGCAGATACACAGGGCAAATCTTATACAGTCTTATATAACACTCCCAGGACAGAACAAACACACTTACACGAAAAGGTGGTGGTGGTGGTGGGAAGGGAGAGAAGGGTCCAGACAGGTGGTAGCTAGGCGTCGATGGTAGGCGGTGATGTCCGGCTCCGACCTCGCGCTCCGGTCCACGCTCCGGGTGTTCACTCGTACCGCGGCAACGAGCGGCCGGCAGCTTCGCATGGCGTTTAACGTGAGCAGACAAATATATCGTGGGGGGGGGGGGGGGGGGGGAAGACTGGGTTGCGGCATACGTAATAAATCGACCCTTAGCCTTCAGCCAGTTGTGCACGCCTCCAACAGTTCGTAAACGGCAAGCAAGGACTCCTTTCTCATCTGTTCAGGTCGTTCTCCCGGGCACCTCTCTCGCGCATCTCCCGAAGTAGTCCCACGCAGCCGCTTTTATTGCCCACTTGCGTATAAAGCCGCTTTCCTTTTGGATACGTCTACCGGTGAGCCGGCCTCGGCCCTGGCTGGTCGCGAGCGCTCACCGGTCTGCCCCTTTATGGTGCGTTGATGGGCGACGCCTTCGTTCCTGGCGCTCCTCCTTTCTTCTCCAACTCTGCCACGTGGCTTATGGCGGCTTACGGGATAGAAGACCACTCGCACTGATGTTGAAAGGAACTTTGGGGCCTACTCTTATTTAATTAATACAACGCAGATTCAACTATTGGAAACAGATCCTTACCTGAAACACATACTAATGAAATAACTAAAGAAGAGCCTATGGTTTCCTACGTGTTGCAATATGACCTAACTAAGGTGCGACCTTTGAACTTTACACAAAAATGGGAATATTTACAGGGGATTATTTATAAGGGATTATTACAAATATTTACAAAGTGGAGGGTTCTAAAAACCGCAACAATATATATATATTATTATTTTATTTTTTTTACAAACAGGAATTCAAATTCCTGCGAGGGGCTAAGTGTGAAAAAATTCTGACTCAATGTGGGGCTCGAACCATGGACCTCCGTTGATAACGGGTCAACAGCCCACTGCGCTATTGAGCCAGCTGCAATCTCCTCAGAACTTTTCCACACTTAACAGTGCGAGCTTTATAATGGCCGAGGTCTTACCCCGGATGCAAGGCAGACCCCGGATGTGAGTGTGTGTATGTGTATGTAAGTGTGAAAGTGCATTGAAGATGAACTCATCAAACAATTTAAGAAACAGGAAGTATATGATATATGTATTTACATATATATATATACAGTGCATTCAGAAAGTATTCAGACCCCTTCACTTTTTTCACATCTTGTTATGTTGCAGCCTTATGCTGAAATCGTTTAAATTCATTTTTTCCCTCATCAATCTGCACTCAATACCCCATAATGACAAAGAGAAAACAGGATTTTAGAAAGTTTTGCAAATTTATTAAAAAGAAAAAACTGAAATATCACATTTACATAAGTATTCAGTCCCTTTGCTATGACACTTGAAATTTAGCTCAGGTGCCTCCCATTTCCCTTGATCATCTTTGAGATGTTTCTACACCTTGATTGGAGTCCTCCTGTTGTAAATTCAATTGATTGGACATGATTTGGAAAGGCACAAACCTGTCTATATAAGGTCTCACAGCTGACGATGCATATCAGAGCAAAAACCAAGCCATGAGGTCGAAGGAACTGCCTGCAGAGCTCAGAAAGGATTGTGTCGAGACACAGATCTGGGGAAGCCAACAAAAAAATCTCTGCTGCATTGAAGATTCCCAAGAGCACAGTGGCCTCCATAATTCTTAAATGGAAGAAGTTTGGAACAACCAGGACTCTTCCTAGAGCTGGCCGTCCGGCCAAACTGAGCGATCGGGGGAGAAGGGCCTTGGTAAGAGAGGTGACCAAGAACCCGATGGTCACTCTGGCTCAGCTCCACAGATCCTGTGTGGAGATGGGAGAAACTTCAGAACGACAACCATCACTGCAACACTCCACCGATCTGGGCTTTATGGCAGAGTGGCCAGACAAAGACAAAGACAATTAAATAATTATTGTGTCCAATTCTGAGACAAAGTACTGACGTAGGACTCATGCTAAACTGCAGCTTCATGTTCCAATTCATGTTCCGATTCATGTTCAAAATATAATATTCAATTGAATAAACCAAATGCATAACCCCGCTTTGGACTACATGTGCGGGATAATGGACCCATGAGCAAACCAGAACGGCACTCAGTAGAGAGCATACTTCCGCCTGGTTGGTCATATCACTCAATGGTGAAGAATCACTTTAAAAATATATACTATCTGGATCTGGATTCGAATCTTCAACAAAATTGAATCGATTCTTCCTTGTCACACACACAACCTGTCCAACAAGTTTCGTCCAAATCGTTCTACAATGTTTTGAGATATCCTGCTATGTATCGTTTTTGGCCCCTATCTCCCAAAGGTGAAGAATCACTTTGAAAATTAAATAATTTTCATATCCGAATCCATTTTCAGATCTTCAATAAAATCTAATCGAATCGTCCATGTCAGACACCCAACCGGTCCACCAAGTTTCGTCCAAATCTGTCCACAACTTTTTCAGATATCCTGCTATGTATCGTTTTTGGCCATATCTCCCGATGGTGAAGAATCACTTAAAAAGTTCTTATAGCCGGATCCGAATCCGGATCTTCACCAAAATCTAATCATTTCGTCATTGTCACATACGCTACATCTCTGGCAAATTTCGTCCGAATCCGTCCCCAACTTTTTGAGATATCTTGTTCACAAACGGACAGACAGACAGACAGGGGTGAAAACATAACCTCCAACCATCTTTGGTGGCGGAGGCAACAATTGGTCGGTAAGCATACAAACCGGTAAATCCACTACCAAAGCAAGTTAGAGCAATTAAACAAACAAATGTAACAAGTGATACTTCACACAATCAGAGCAGCAGCACACTAACCTATAAACGGGTAAAATGGAGAGTTGGTGGTTATTGTTGTTGTTGTCACGAAGCTGCCAAGCAGGTTTGCCTCTTAGTGTTCCCATCTCAACACCTGACCCATGATGGTGTGTAGCCAGGTAAAAATCCCATATAACATATGTTTGTCCATTGTCTATACTTACGTCCTAGTAATTCATGTAAAAGTCCATTGAGGTCTAACAATGGCCTAATGTTTTCGCAAGGCATCATGGGAACTTTACCATCCACAAGGGAATGGCAGGAGATGGGAAAGCTGGCTCAATGTCCCCTCCAAAGGACAGTGCACTTTGTGATGTGACGGACTGTTCGTGAAGCCCCCGTATGACAATTTGTAGTCGGGTTGGGAATCGAACACAGAGTATACACAGTTCGAAGGTGAGTGCACTAACTCTGGACCATCTTACTGGAAGGAAAGGATGAGAAGGCAGTGATGCTCACGTAGCCTTAACCCCCCTTAACACCGCCCCCTATAAATAATTAAACAAATGGTCTCTAGTTATATATTATCAAGGGAGCCAAATGAACAAAGGAATCCAAGGCAGGTCTACTCTCTTGGATTATAAATAATTGTTATTGTATTAACCTTTTCACATAATAATAATACGAAACTCGGAAAGGGCATACCTCCGCGAGGCTGAACACCTTACGTTTTGTATCCCTCTGATAGGTCGGATCTGAACCAAAATCGAATTAGCTTGTTCTTGACACACACCGAACCTGTCCACAAAGTTTTGTCATAATCCATCAACAATTTTTTGAGATATTGTGATATATATTGTTTTTGGCTCAATCTCTCAATGGTGAATAAATCAGTTAAAATTCTAGTATCAGGACCTGCATCCGGACCTTAGCAAAAATCGAATCGGCTTGTTCTTGTCACCTACCAAAGTCATCTACCAAGTTTCATCCGAATCTGTACACAAAAATTTATCTTATCTGGATCCGGATTCGGACATGAATCAAAATCTAATCGACTTGTTCTTGTCACCTATCCAACTCATCCACCAAGTTTAGTCATTACTCGTCCATAACTTTTTAAAATATCATGTTATATATCGCTTTTCGCTCAATCTCTCAATGGTGAAGAATCACTTAAAAATTAAATAATTATCGTATCCGAATTCATATTCAGATATTCACCAAAATCGAACTGATTTGTCCTTGTCACACACCCAACATCTCCACCAAGTTTCGTCCAAATCCGTCCACAACTTTTTGAGATATCCCGTTGTGTATCGTTTTGGTCCTTTCTCCCGATGGTGAAGAATCACTTTAAAAAATTTAAATAACTATCATATCCGAATCCATATTCAGATCTTTACCAAAATCCAATCTATTTGTCCTTGTCACACACCCAACCTGTCCACCAAGTTTGGTCCAAATCCGTCCACAACTTTTTGAGATATCCTGCTATGTATCGTTTTTGGCTCTATCTCCCAATGGTGAAGAATCACTTAAAAAATTCTAGTAGCCGGATCCAAATTGGGATCTTCACCAAAATGTAATCATTTCGTCCTTGTCACATACACTACCTGTCTGTCAAATTTTGTTTGAATCCTTCCACAACTTTTTGAGATATCTTGTTCACATGCAGACAGACAGACAAACAAACAGACAAAAAACATGGGTGAAAACATAACCTCCATCCACCTTCGGTGGCGGAGGTAACAATAATGCGTAAACAATAACATCCAAACCGAGTGATGGGACATATAAAGAGAGCAGACAATGACCCGGTTATAAGGCGTGATGCTTCAGTGCAAACTTTCTACAATCACGTATCAAAACAAGCAGAAAGTTGTCGCTGCTCTGGAAATACGAAGCAGGAAAATTGGTATAAAAATAACGCAAACCGACATTCTTCTGAAAATCAAAGTCGAAACCAGCACAACATTGGGGATTCCAACCACAAAAGTTTTCACTGGAATCCATTATCTCGGTCTCAATGCTGTTTCTTAAACTTTTCATTAACTTTCCAAAGTAACAATTCCTCTTTAGTCCATCTGAAAACAACACCCTCTTAGTATGAACGTCCTAGGGAAAGATGTATTTACCTTAATCCTAGTGAGTGAGTGTCCGACAGGATGGTGCAGAGGTTTGAGTAGTCTGCGGGGTTCGATTCCAGGCCCGAGTCTAAACTATCACATTGGTGCTTATTGTTACAAAAGTCTTGCAAATTAAAGACTTCAAACCAGCTGTCCCATATACCAGCGTTAGTTAGCGTATGTTGAAGATCTCAGTTTCTTTAATGTAGAAGAGGCGAGTTATCGCCGGCATCCTGATCAGATTACGAATTCTTGCCCAAAACAACTTCAGTCGAAACCGTCAGGACTGGCCAGCCGGTTCGTGAAAGGGCTGGGCCCCCCCCCCCCCAAAAAAAAACTCAGCAAATTAAAAGTGAGGTTGAGAAAATTTTAGGGAAATAGGGGAGGATGAATACGACCTACTTCAGACATTAATCAGTTAGTAATAATAAACCCATCAGGACAACGTCCTGGCATCTGGACAGGTTTATGATCTAATTAATGTCTCAAGAAGCTTCACTGTCCGCAAAAAAAACACCAGCCTTATTGATTTACAGCTTGCAGCTGTTACTGACATTCTTTGCTCGAAGACGAGTGTCACAATGGCGATTGTTCAATCTTCCAGTACGTTTCGCAATCTTAACTGTTTTAGATTGAAGAATGCACAAGAGATAGCTCGGCAGGGACAGGTCGACTGGTTGAAAGTTTGAGGAGTCCACAAACTCAAGTGGAACCACAACTGAAGAGGTTTTGGCCGAACAGTGTTGTGCGCATGGCTCGGGGAGGGGCAGGGGAGTCATATCTTACCCTACAGCTCGAAACAAATGATTCGATGCATTGTACAACAAAAGGATGAAACGATCACATGAGCATGACCCCAACAATATTCAGGCTTTACCAGCTGCTTGTGTGCTGTCGAGAGGCCTCTGTTTCTCAGCTTACCATATGCTGCTTGCACAGCATGTCAGCTCGTAACAAGTGATGCACTTAGTTATTAAAGCAAGTCAATTATTACAGCAGGGCATTTTTTTTGTTTGTACACAATATCGAGGCTCGTGTAAGAGCTAACATTAATCACAAAAAAAAACGGACACACAAAACATACAATAAAGGGGGAGGGAGACAAGATGGGGAGAGAGGGGGAAGCGCACAAGTACAACAGCAGAGAACAGGGACATCGGGAGATCTGTGGGAAGGAGGTGGCTTGGGGGGGGGGGAGGCATTGGAAGGGGAGGGGGTGGGAGAGGAATAAAACACATGGACACTGCTAGGACTTCCAGGAAAGAAGTCCGTATTTCAAAAAAGGTGGATCTGGGGTGAATTAACTGGTGTCGAAAAGATCAAGGTTTTGGATAATAATAATAATAATAATAATTCATTTATTTTGTATAGCGCTTTTCCAGAAGCCCAAAGGCGCTTTGACAGAGTGGAAAACATAATGCATAACAATACATGAAAACAACAATTGCAAAAAGACAAGAATCAATAGGGAAATATTTAAAGCAAAAGGAGGGAGAAGGAGAAGAGATAGTCAGGGGTTAAATGCTGTGGGTTGAATGTTGAATGCAGTGTTGAACAGGTGGGTCTTTAGTGATGTTTTGAATGTGGTGAGTGAGGTGGAGTCTCTGATGGTGTGAGGTAGTGAGTTCCAGAGGGTGGGAGCAGCGATGGAGAAGGCCCTGTCCCCCCAGGATCTGAATTTGGTCCGGATGGAGGGGGTCAGGAGGTTGGTACCAGCAGAGCGGAGGTTGCGGGTGGGAGTGTGTCTGGAGAGGAGGTCAGCCAGGTAGGATGGGGCCAGGTTATGGAGGGCTTTGTATGTCAAGAGGAGGATTTTGTACTGGATTCTCTGGGGGATGGGGAGCCAGTGAAGCTTGTAAAGGACGGGGGTGATGTGGTCACGGGTCCGGGAATGGGTGAGTAGACGGGCAGCGGAGTTCTGAATGTATTGGAGTTTATTGGTGATTTTTGAGGGTGAACCATAGAGGAGGCTATTGCAGTAGTCCAGACGGGAGGTGATGAAGGTGTGGATGAGGGTTTCTGCAGCCGTGGAGGAGAGGGATGAGCGGAGACGGGCAATGTTTTTCAGGTGAAAGAAGGCTGACTTTGTGATCTGTTTAGTGTATTTGTCGAAGGAAAGGGTTTGGTCAAAGATGACGCCAAGATTCCGGATGTGAGGGGAGGTGGATACTGGGATACCGTCGATGTTGAGGGCAAAGTTATGGGTGGATTTTGTGAGCGTTTTTGGGCCAATGATGATTATTTCAGATTTATCACAGTTAAGCTTGAGGAAGTTGATTTGAAGCCAGGATTTTATTTCAGTGATGCAGTTTGTCAGGATAGAGTGGGTGTCGGTGGAGACGGACTTGGTGGAGATGAAAAGCTGGATGTCATCGGCGAAGCAGTGGAATTGGAGACCATGATGGCGGATTAAGTGACCGAGGGGGGACAGGTAAAGGATGAAGAGGAGGGGGCCAAGAACTGAACCTTGGGGGACACCTTGGGGGAGGGGAGCAGTGGGTGATTTGCAGTTATTGATGGAGATGAACTGGCGTCTGTCAGAGAGGTATGATTTAATCCAAGAGAGGGCAGTGCCGGTAACGTTAAAGGTGGATTCAAGTCGGGTGAGGAGGATGGTGTGATCGATGGTGTCAAAGGCAGCGCTGAGGTCGAGGAGGACGAGAATGTTGAGGTTGCCAGCGTCAGAGGAGAGGAGAAGGTCGTTGGTGATTTTGAGGAGAGCAGTTTCAGTACTGTGGTTGGAGCGGAATCCGGATTGGAATGTTTCATACAGGTTATTGGCAGAGAGGTGATGTTTGAGTTGAGTGGCTACAGCGCGTTCCAAAACTTTTGACAGAAAGGGTAGGTTGGAGATGGGTCTGAAGTTGTTTAGGGTGTCAGGGTTTAGACCAGGTTTTTTTAGAATGGGGGTAACAGCAGCAATTTTGAGGGAAGGTGGGACGATGCCTGTAGACAGGGAGGAGTTTATTGTTGCAATGATAAGTGGAGAGAGAGCAGGGAGGGAGGCCTTGACAAAGCTGGAGGGGATGGGGTCAAGAGTGCAGGTGGCAGTTTTCATTCCTATGAGGAGTTCAGAGAGGTCAGTAGGGGAGATTGGGGAGAACCGAGACAGGGGAAGGCAGGACACGGGGGGGGGGGGGCAGGTGGTTGGAGGGGGAGCGGGTGCGGCGGTGGTCAAGCTGTTGTAGATGTTGTCAATTTTGCGTTGGAAGAAAGAGAGGAAGGAGATGCAGTTGTCTACTGTGAATGACTGGGTGGTGGTGTTCAGGGGGCGGAGGAGTTTGTTTATTGTCGAGAAGAGTGCTTTTGGGTTTCCGGAGCCAGAGTGGATAATTTGAGAGTAGTAGGCGGAGCGGGCGCGGGAGAGGGCATCTTTGTAGTGTTGTAGGTGGTCCTTGTAGGCTTGGGAGTGAACTGTGAGACCCGTTTTATTGCGGAGTCTTTCTAGTTGGCGAGCACGAGTTTTCATCAGGCGGAGTTCAGGGGTAAACCAGGGAGCAGAATGGGTGAAAGAAACTGTTTTGGTTTTTACAGGCGCAAGCTGGTCAAGGCAGGAGGAGAGAGTGTGGTTGTAGTAGTCAGTGAGGTCGGAAGGGGTGTGGAGGTCAATGAAGGGAGAAGTGGACATTTTTTCAGAGAGGGTGGATGAGAATGAGGTAGGTGAAAGAGCGTTTAGCTTACGGAAGTTGATAATGCGATAATGCCTTGGTGTTGGAGCGGGGATGTTGATGGTCAGAGTGATGGCTAAGTGGTCAGAGAGGGTGAGGTCGGAGCCAGAGAGATGGTGCAAATTTAATCCAGTGGAGCAGACAAGGTCCAAAATGTGACCACGGATATGGGTAGGAAAGTCGACATGTTGAGTGAGGTTAAAGCAGGTGAGTAAATCAGTGAAGTCAGTGGTTATTGTGGAGTCAGTGGAGTCCATGTGGATATTGAAATCACCAAGGAGGAGGATTGAGGGGGAGAGGGAACATAGCTGGGTCAGAAAGTAGGAGAAGTCAGACAGGAATGATGGGTGTGGTTTGGGAGGGCGGTAGACAGCCATGACTGACTGCGTGCGACCAGCGAGTTTAAAAGCCAGGTGTTCAAATGATGGAGCAGATGAGATGGAGATGAGGTTGGTCTTGATGTCTTGACGGTGGATAACGGCAATTCCACCACCTCGGCCCTCCGAGCGTGGTTTATTGACGTAGGAATATCCATTGGGCGTGGTGAGGTTGAGTGTGTAGTAGTCCAGAGGTTGTTGCCAGGTTTCGGTGAGACAGAGAAAGTCCAGTTTGTTATCCAGGATGTATTCGTTCAGGATGAGGCATTTGTTGTTGAGGGACCGGGTGTTGAACAGGGTGAGCTTGATGTTGTTTTGAACAGCAGGGATGAATTCAGGTGATTTAGCCAGGGTTCGTAGGCAGGAGGTGCGATCGTGTGCGTTGCTGTGACCAGGTGCGCTGGGACGAAGAGTGAGAGTGCGCTGAGCCGACCAGAGGACGGGGATGGAGTGACCTGATTAAAGTTATGTTATTAAAGTTATTAAAGGATGGGGGAAGTTAAAAGATGGTGGTGAACAGCTGTTTTAAAGACCTGGAGGGAGGCGTGGGATTGAAGAGAGTGAGGGAGTTTGTTCCAGAGGCGGGAGAGAAGAGGAACGAAGGCGTGAAGGTGAGCAGAGACTCTTGATTTTGGCAGTTTCACCAGAAGAGGGTTTCTGGCAGATCTTGTGCGACCTGTAGGAATATTTGAGGGACAGAGCACAGATAGAGCTGGGGGAGCAAGGCCGGAGAGGAGTCGGTAGAAGACAGAAAGACCACCTACCTGCCTGCAGTGTGTGAGGGAAAGGCCCTTGGTGTTAGCTTCATCGAGGGAGATTACAATGATTCTCAAATCTTTTGTTTCAACAGCGTGAAGCCGAGCTCGGTGTGAGGCAGGAGCACTGGCCCAGAGGGGAGAGCAGTGTTCCATTGAGCTGCGGATGAAAGCTTTATATCTGGTGTGGAGCTCAGGTGTGCCAAAGAAGGACTTCGCACGACGGATGATGCACAGTCGGCGACTGGCTTTGGAGGCCAGCTTGGAAATGTGGTTTTTGCAAAATTTATTGCAGTTAATATCATTATATTTTTATTATTATATTACAATAATAACAAATTATTTTATTATTGCTAAATGCAGATGGCAAAATATGCCATCAAGTTGTGACATAAATGTCGAACCTTAATCGAGACCATAGAAGCTCACGTCTCCAGCGTAACACATTGTTGGAGCTATGTGTTCATTACCTAGGAGTCGGGGGTGTAAGGTTGGATAGATTGATAAAAAGGAAGAGGTTTCGGAAAGACAGAGAGAATGAACTATGGAGAGTGTGAAAGGGGAGAAAAAACAGAAAGGAGGCTAGAAGGAGATAACCTAAGCTCAATAATTTCCCCATTTGTGTTGCTAATCCAAAAGGGCGAAGAGCAATAATTCTGCCAAGAGAATCCCCTTTTGTGCTTTGTGGGTTCTGGTGTAACTTCACAATTTATGACCTTGTCACAAGGCCAAAGCACTGAATATAACTTGCATTCTTCGACAAACTTTTCATGAAGTTAAAATAAAAAAACACAATGCGAGCTTGGAGACAAACAATTCATGAAATGTACCATTCTTACGCGTTCAAACGTTTAATGAATGAAACCCTCATATCAATGGTGTATTTCCAAGGTTTACATCGGAACACACTCTGTGGGCCTTTTTCCTCTATTGTACGTTGTCCTTGAAAAGCGGTGTCACCGGCCCCACCGGCCCCACCACCCTCACCGCCACTGCCAGCCGGAACAATAGCAAAAGTGTGCAATGACATCCGCAGAGTCCAATTTTGCGATAATGCCCTCTTGCCTCCGGAAAGTTGGGTTTCGTCCGCTGGGCAAGTTGGCGTGACTCATTCCAGCAATTTAACGGTGTTATCAAACAACACGGTGCCAACATTGGGCCTCAAGCTGGGCAACGAGGCACACAGGCCCCATAACAACAAAAATGCATTGTTGGTGTAGAAAATAAACCAGAAAAATATATATAATTTTACATTGAGAATTAATTTTACCCTTACCTCCTGGTTTTATTATTTCCTCCTCCTCCATTCCTCTCTCTTCTTTTCCACAAATAGTTTGCCCTGTTACCCCATTCTCAATTAACTTTACTCTTCCATGAAGCTTAACCTCACGGAGAAATACCCACCGCAGCTCACCGAACGAATCAAGGCGAATATTTTTTTTCTGGAAGAGGACGCCATCTCACGCCTTCCTGTCCAAGCAGGAAAGATCTGCTCCGGGGATCAAGGTGGCTAAGGATCGTTTAACCCTTCTTCCATGTGACAATAAAGCAGGCGACGTCATAGTAAAACCAATGCTGCTCTTCACGTCGCTGAATCCCCACTCCATCAGCATCATCATCATTCCGAGATAAGACTTGGGGTTTATATTTATGGCAGAGTACGGAATATTTTTTACCCTCTCCGACCTCGCTGTTTTGCAAAAACCACCGCCAAAAACGATATGTAGCATGATATCTCAAAAAGCTGTGGACGGATTCAGACGAAACTTGGTGGAGGAGTTGGTTCGGTGACTAGAACAATCTGATTCGATTTTCGAGGTCCGGATCCAGATCCGGCCTATCTATGGGATACAAAATATAATCTGTTCAGCCTGGTGGAGGTATGTGATCTACCGAGTGCCGTTCTAGTTTCATGACGTCGATATCCCTGTGATCAATTTTAGCAACGATGACAAATTATTCCATTATTATTACCAGAAACGGTACCCGCCCTATGGGCGGGGCTTCAATTGGGAGGCCCAAATAAAAAGGCAAAATATCAGAAATTGAAGGCTTTTTAAAATTTTTTAACGATTTATATAAACATCCGATAAATCATATCACACGCAAATCATCAAAATCTAAACAGTATTTGTAGAATTTCAATAAAAGCCGCATCACTGTTCATATCGGTAAATATTATTCCATCGTGTTTGGAAAACCTGGAAAATTGGAAAAATTTGAAAATTGGGGGGGGGGGGGGAATTGAAAAACAATTTAGCCATGTTACTCCAGGGGGTCCCAGGATTATCCACCCAAAATTTCGTTGCGATCAGTTCAGCCGTTTTTGCGGTACCTGGGAACAGACAGACGGACAGACATTTGGTGAATTATAGTAACATGTTTCTTACTACTTGTTTCTGTACTTTGGAAAATGTATTTATGTGATGGAGAATTTAATTTTGATTGCACTATGAAATATCTTGTCGTTAAAATTGCCAGTTGAACATGAACAGAGGAAGGCAAAGGATGTGAAGACTAAAAGTAGTCAGACTTGAGGTAGACAGACTTGCAAATGGTTTTCTGTTGAAGGATTGTACGTAAAGAATTCCACCAAATTCCACCATTAACCACACCAATATAGGCCATTTGTGTCATGGCAGGCCTGCCCCCACCAGGCTTACATTGGCAGGTGACGTCACGCCCGCCACTCTTTGTTATACACGGTCTTAGTCTCGTGGAACAGCCGGGACACAGAACAGATCAGGACACAACATAACAAAGGGAACAGCAGGAAAATGGAGAAACACCAATAGCAGGGCGGAAGGAGAAGGTATATACGGACAAACAATGGATGCAGTTAAGGATGAGGGTGAGGAGAGAACACAACCTGGGGTGGACAAGATGGCTACATAAGCAAAATGTTGGTGGTGATTTAAACGGGTGTAGAAAGGATCATGGCTTTGGATGATGGTAAACAGCTGTCTTAAAGACCGAGAGGGAAGAAGGAGATTGAAGCGAGTGTGGTAGACAGTTCCACAGGTGGGAAAATAGAGGAGCAAATGAGTGGAGGGGAACAGAGATTCTGCTTTAGGTAGTTTCAGCAGAAGAGGATTGATGGTGGACCACGTGGGCCCAGAAAGTACATGGAAGAGGGGGGAGGGGCAAATCACAGAGAGGGCAGAGGGTGCAACATCAGAAAGGAGGCAGAAGAAGACAGAAAGACCACTGATCTGTCAGCAATGGCAAAGTGATAGGCTCATCGACTAAGCTTCATTGAGGGAGGTTTCAATCATCTTGAAGGCCTTGGTTGCATCAAGCTGGGCAAGATGTGAGGCAAGAGAGCCAGTCCAGAGGAGAGAGCAGTACTCCAGTAAGTTGCGGATGAAGGTGGACAGGAGTTCAGGTGTGCCGAGGAAGGAGTTTGTATGGCAAAGGATGCCCAGAGGGCGACTAGCTCAGGAGGCCAACTAATGTGGTTTGCCCAAGAAACATATCCTGGCTGACAGTGAGATCCAGGAGTTTGAGTAACTTAACTTCTTCGAGAAGGTTGTTGAGAAAGTAGATGGGATACATACACATATATAGGATATATCTATAGGCCTATATAGGATATATATAACCCAGAAAAGTTTGAAGGCATGTCTTGGATATACTGTGAGCACTTCGCATGTATAACTTTCTTTTAAAAGCCCCTCATATGATGTAAGATGATATCAGAATGGTAATTCTTGTTAAATTATTCAAACACCATCATGTTTCCCAACAGTTTGACATTCATTGTTCCAACAACTAATCTCAAACAGGATTTTGTGGCTGTGGGCATGAATGAATGATTTACAAAAAAGAAATGTGAAAAGCGTGAAACAACTGAATGACTGAAATATTGGAAAGCGAGGAAGAAGAAGAAGAAGAAGAAGAGGAAGAAGAGGAGGCAGAGGAAGAAGACAGGAGCTAAATGAGTGAATGTTGAAGTGGAGGGAGGTTGTTTTGATACCAAATGTTTTATTATTTTAAACTAAGAGACTTTGCGATCACATGCTGAAAGGTGTTTCAAACAAACCCAGTTTGAAACTTCCTACACCATGTGGGTGGTCATAAGTGCTAATTACAGAAAAGAACCGCTGATCGCAGCTGATAAAGCACCTGTACACACATGAAATCCCATGTGAGCACCAGCATAGAGAAAGCCCCGGAAGAGGTGGTGGAAGGCAATAGACCGCCCAAAGTCAGAAGAAAGTTGTGCTTTGATTCGAAACTGAACTGGCACGAATAATAGGGCAGGCGATGTTTGGAAGCAAGGAGTTCAACAATGAAAACAATCACAGGTAGACAAACAAAAACCTGCGGAGAAGTTTGGTGAGTCATGTGACGTCACAATGACCAGTGAAACATAACAAGACCCTCCTGCAGGGCAAGGAATTCTTTTTGAAATGAACCATTTTGGGGAAATGCTTCCTTTTGAAAGACTTTTGAGGCGATGCTTCAAACAACCGATTCCAACTTCTTCCTGTACACACATATACACACGCACAAACTCAAACACACACAAAAGCACACACAGCAAACACACACACACAAACAAACAAAAACACACACAGACATGCAAACACACAAAAAACACACACACACACACACACACACACACACAAAACACACAAACAAATCACACCAACACAGACACACACACACACACACACACAAACAAACCACACCAACACAGACACACATACACACAAACAAACACACAGCAAACACAGAAACAAACACAGACATACAAACACACAAAAATACACACGACAAACAAACAGAAAAACACACACACACAAACAAAACACAAACAAACACACAAACAAAACACACCAACACAGACACACGACAAACAAACAGAAAAACACACACACACAAACAAAACACAAACAAACACACAAACAAAACACACCAACACAGACACACACAAACAAACACATACACACACACACAAACACGCACAGAGCAAACACACACACACACACACACACACACACACACACACACAAAGTGCAAACACATCAAACACACACATACACACACACAAACACAAACACATCAAACACACACAAACACACACACAAACACAGCAAACACACACAACACACACAGACAAACACACACACACACACAAACACACACAGACAAAAACACACCCAAACACACAAACAAACACACACAAAAAGACACACAAACACACACACACATACAAAGAAACACACACAAGCAAACAAATACACACATAAACAGACACACACACACACATACAAACAAAACACACACACAGACACACCCACACAGAAATAAACAAATAGACATAAACAGACACACACACACACACACACACACACATACAAACAAAACACACACACAGACACACCCACACACAAACAAACACACACATAAACAAACACACACACAAACAAACACACAGACACACACATACACACACACACACACACACACACACACACACACACACACACACACACACACACACACACACACACACACACACATTCTGTCTCTCACCCAACAGAATCCCTTCAAAACCAACTACAGTTTCTGTCGAGGTTTGAGGAACGCAGGAGGACCTCAGTTTTTAGGCCCAACAGACCTGCGCAATGGTTCTCAACCTTGGGTTGTTTGTGCGTGATCGATCCATTTTTATATGATGAACATAAAGCAAGGAAGTGTCAACTTTGGTACGACACGGCCGGGGTTCAAACCACCGACATCCCAGACTCCGAGGGGACACCCGAGCCCTGACACCACCGAGTCTGGTTAGTCGTTACAAGTACATTTAGAAATTCCAAATGAAACAAATAATTTACACCAGATTTATTTATTTTTTTGTATACAAGATCGAGGCTCGTGCAAGAGCTAAAAGTGCAAAATATTTGTTCAAACATTGCAAAAATAATGGTCATTGCAAAATATTTCAATTGAAACTTTTCCAAGGTGGTGTTCGCCAAGCAGCAGCATCTATATTATTTTATTTTCACACAGACCTCGAAACTCCTTTGTTAAAATGTTCGCTCGATGTGCAAGGTCCATCAACCTGGAAAGTAATATCGTATGTGGATGGATAGGCGGGTGGTAACAACTCCCCGTTGTGTGTTCAAATGAAAGCGCAAAGCTTTAGCAAACCGTCTGAACAACGGAGGAGGGTGCAGGTCGTGCAGGTCGGACGTTGCAGGTACGAGCGAGCGCAGCATGTGTACGTTAGGCTGCGTGCACGTATTGATGGTCACACAGGTCCTGATGAGAGAGCCCCTGTGCGCAGACCACGGTGCATTGAGTGCACACGCACACATGACAATTTGCAGGCTATGGGCAGCAAATTTTCAGAAGCTTCTAGAAATGATGGTCTGCAGATGAACTATAGATTGATTATGTTTCAAGGACTGGGAGCATGTAGCAACAGGACTCGACATTGTTGATAGATTACCCTATCTTGGAAGTGTTCATCTCCATATCAAGAAAAAGAGCTTTGCGCATGAACATCTCCATGACGTTGTGTAGAAACAGCACCACGTACACAAAAATCAACTAGAAAGCATATGGAAATGCAAGGCCCATCCGCGTCCGTTTGCATTCAGACGTCTTCTTCTCCCGGATGCTCAAAATAGCAAAAACAGTTTAAAACAAACTAGAACGGCACTCAGTAGAGAGCATACCTCCACCTGGTTGGCCATATCACTCAATAGTGAATAATCACTTTAAAATTCTTCCAGCTGGATCCGGATCCGGATCTTCACCAAAATTGAATCGATTCTTCCTTGTCACACACACAAACTGTCCAAAAAGTTTCGTCCAAATCCGACCATAACTTTTTGAGATATCCTGCTATGTATCGTTTTTGGCCCGATCCCGATCTCTCAGTGTGTGTGTGTGTATTTGTGGTGTTTGTATGTGTGTGTATGTGTGTTTATGTGTATGTGTGTGTGTGTGTATGTGTGTGTGTGGTGTGTGTGTGTTTGTGTGTGTGTGGTGTATGTGTGTGTATGTGTGTGTGTATGTGTGTATATGTATGTGTGTGTGTGTGTATGTGTGTGTGTATGTGTGTGTGTGGTGTGTGTGTATGTGTGTGTGTGTGTGTGTGTGTGTGTGTGTTGTGTGTGTGTGTGTGTATTTGTGGTGTATGTGTGTGTGTGTGTGTGTATGTGTGTGTGTGTGTGTGGTGTGTGTGTGTGTGTATGTGTGTGTATGTGTGTGTATGTGTGTGTGTGTGTGTGTGTGTGTGTGTATGTGTGTGTGTATGTGTGTGTGTGTGTGTGTGTGTGTGTGTGTGTGTGTGTGTGTGTGTGTGTGTGTGTAGGTGTGTGTGTGTAGGTGTGTATGTGTGTGTAGGTGTGTATGTGTGTGTGTGGTGTGTGTGTGTGTACGTGCGTGTGTATGTGTGTGTGTGCAGTCCCCTTTGAACAATAAACATTGTACGACACATCTCTCAACAAAACAAGTCATTGTTTGTCGGCGCTCGAGTCTCACTCCACCTGTTTTAAAGCTGAACTCGCTGTAATGAAAATGGTCTGTGTTCCTCCAAACCTGTGGTCACTCACATCCGCGTGGAGCCAAACAGCTGGAACAGCCACCCCCTCCCGTGTGGGTTTCAAGGCCTGTGTTTTGAATGCGACCCTCACGTGCAATATGTTTAAAAAGCCATTGGCGGCACCTGCTGGGATACAACGCCAGAGTGACAATAACATAATATACAAATGCATCTCGGGTAGAAGGAGCCATTTTACGGAAACCAAGGTCTTCAAGATCTCCCATGTTTAAGATCACATACGTTTAGGTCATTAATCACGTTTTAAGATCATTGGAATCTCCCATGTTTAAGCTGAGTCCATCGCTTTCCAATTGCAGAAAGGTTGGTGGTCTCGTTGTCGTCCACCTCCTCCTTTCTGATCTTGAACCCTCTTCCATCTCCGTGCTTTGTTCCCCCCAAGTATCTGGTGAAACTACCTAAATCCAGACTCACTGCTCACCTTCACTCATTTGTTCCTCTCTCTTCCCACCTGTGGAATTAACTTCCACATTCTCGACAATCTCATTCCTCCCTCCAGGTTCACCACCATCTTAGATCATCCTGAATCCAAAACCAGGATCTTTTCTACCCCCTTGAAGAACACAACTTGCCAGTTTTTTCCTTCCTGAGAGGTTTATGCCTCCGGTGACTTCATTATGTTTTCAGGTTGTCCGTCCGTCCGTCCTTCCATCCGTGATAGGTTTTCGTTACCGCGATAACTTGAGAATGCCTGATGGGATCTTAGTCAAACTTGGTGCAGGTATTTATAATGAGGTAAAGATGAACTTATTTGATTTTGGGGTCAAGAGGTCAAAGGTCAAAGTCTGTACTAGGTTTATAACTTGAGAACGGCTGAAGCAATCTTATTCAAACTTGGTACAGGTTTGTATAATGATGCAAAGATAAACTGATTACATTTTGGGGTCAAGAGGTCAAAGGTCAAAGTCTGTACTAGGTTTATAACTTGAGAACGGCTGAAGCAATCTTATTCAAACTTGGTGCAGGTATTTATAATGAGGTAAAGATGAACTTATTTGATTTTGGGGTCAAGAGGTCAAAGGTCAAATTCTGTACTAGGTTTATAACTTGAGAACGGCTGAAGCAATTTTATTCAAACTTGGTACAGGTTTGTATAATGATGCAAAGATAAACTGATTACATTTTGGGGTCAAGAGGTCAAAGGCCAATGGGCAGAGGTCATGTTAGGTAACAATCCTGTTACCACAATAACTTGTGAACCAATGATGGGATTCTGACCAAAGTTGGTAGAAGTATGTATTATGATGCAAAGATTAACTGATTTGATTTTGGGCTAAAGAGGTCAAAAGGTCAATGTCTGTACTAGGTTTATAAGTTGAGAACGGCTGAAGCAATCTTATTCAAACTTGGTACAGGTTTGTATAATGATGTAAAGATCAACTGATTACATTTTTGGGTCAAGAGGTCAAAGGTCAAATGTCAGACATCCCATCAGGTTAAAAATTCTGTTACTGAGCTAACTTGTGAACCAGTCATGAGATTTTCACCAAACTTGGTATAATTACATATTATGATGCAAAGATAAATTGATTCCATTTTGGGGTCAAGAGGTCAAAGATCAGAGGTCATTTAAAATTGCAATTATTTTGTTACCGCAATAACTTAAGAACGGCTGAAGGATTCTAAGACATACTTAGTACAGGTATCTTTATTATAATAGAGCAAACGTATGTGGTTATGTCGTTATGTTTATATGTGATGAAAACGTCTTCTTCTTCTTCAAATAATATTTACACCCTCTTAATTAACCCTCTTAATTACGTTTAGACTGCTGAGACCCCTCAGACCTTTGATGACCCTTTAATTCCCCCAAGACCCTTAAGACCACCAAGACCACTGAAGACCCCAAATACCCTTAAAGACCCAAAAGACCCTGAAGACCCCAAAAACCCTGAAGACCCCAAAGACCCAAAATACCCCGAAGACCCAAAAGACCTGGAAGACCCAAAAGACCTAAAATACCCAAAGGACCCTGAAGACCCAAAACACCCCGAAGACTCCAAAGACCCTTTAGACCCAAAAGACCCTTAAATACCCCGAAGAACCAAAATACCCCAAAGACTCTTAAAGACTCAGAGGAAACAAAAAACCCTTCAGACCCAAAAGCCCGTGAAGACACCGAAGACCCAAAATACCCCAAATACCCCAAATACCCTTAAATACCCCGAAGAACCAAAATACCCCAAATACCCTTAAAGGCTCAGAGGAAACAAAAGACCCTTAAGACCCAAAAGCCCCTGAAGACACTGAAGACCCAAAAGACCCCGAAGAACCAAAACACCCCAAAGACCCAAAATACCATGAAGATACAAAAGATCCAAAAGACACCAAAATAGTCAAATATGCCTATCCCTCTGAAACGACGTGTGGTGATGTGTGCAGACTGTGCCGAGTCACGCTAGTGTATAATGATGAAAATATGATCTGATTAGATTTTGGGGTCATTAGGTCAAAGGTCAGAGGTCATGTTAAGTAAACATTATGTTGCCGCACCAACCTGTGAACCAGTGATGGGATATTGAACAAACTTGGTATAATTATATGTTATGATTGAAAGATGAACTGATTCGATTTTGGGGACAATAGGTCAAAGGTCAGAAGTCATGTTAGGTGAAAATTATTTCATTACCACTATAACTCAAGAACAGTTGAAGGTATCTAAGTCAAACTTAGTACAAATATGTGTAATGATGTAATGTTTTGGGCGGAGGCATATAGGTCGACGTCGTGACGTATCCATATTGTCCACCACACATTATTTGTCCAAGTCTCCCTCTATTTTGTCATTCAATCCTGCTGTTGGTGGGTCACCATCTTTCTACAGTTCCTTTTGTTTTGTTGTGTCGTGATCAGTTCAGTGTACAAATACCAGCTCTTCCATGAGCCTCGCCTCTGTAATACCAAAAAATATTATCTGGGTTGATGATGGCGATTGGCTTGTGAAGGCCAAATCATGGAAATGAGCGTCTCCTGTTCTGATGAGCACAGAGGAGTCTTGTGTTTTTCATGGATATGAACAGATGGGTTTCATTGGTATTGCTGAATAATATTACAAACGTTCTTTTTAATATGTCACGGTGATGTATCAATTAATTGTAGTCATTTTTGTTTCTTGGCATGGCCATAAGGGATTCTGAAAATGGCAGAATGTTAAACATCACTCCGCTTCTCTGTGGGGTCGCAAACCTCATTCAAGGTTTCATGGGCCAGCTCTTTTTTTCAGGTTTGACATCCTGATATTGGATTTCATGGCTCATCCATTCAGGTATTGTGGGTTAAGTTCCGATAAGAAATTTGTGCAGGGAAATAAAACATATAAACACCTGTATAGTTGATGCAATCACCGGCTAAAAAGTTACAGAATAGCCATCTTGGAGGGTTGGAACTCTTCAAGTTGAACCTGTTCTTGTGCAGCCATTATCAATGATTTATGAGGGTTGCACAACTGTTGCACGTTTCGGATTTTTGTGAGGTATCTAATGTTTTAGCACTCCCTGTAAATCATTCATTCCTTTGTTTTGTTTGTTTATCCTCCTCACACCGTTATGCGTTTAAGACTGCCGAAGCAGTTTCATTGGCTTGGGATTACAATCCGGGACGTATTGCCACTCCAACACAGGATACCCAAGTGAGGCAGCAGGAATTTGTCATTTGTTCTGGGTGCCAGCGATAGCCAGCCTACTCTTCACGAAAGACACCGTGGGATCTTTAACGTACACCAACTAACATTAACAGACTGAAAAATAAGTTTAACATCTATCAAATGGAGGGTGCACACATTTATAAATCCCCCTGCACGTGAAACACCTGGATGAGAGTTATATATATATATATATATATACAGATTTGGCATTTAATATGGAATTTTTTTTTGTGGGGGTGAACTTACTTTTCAAGATGACTTAGAACCAAAAGTTCATTTGAATTATGTTGAAATTATTCTAGATTTTGTTAATGTGACCTTTAAAAGAAACAAAAACCACATTTGACATTTCGAAACAAATGAATTGATCCTTGAAAGTGATGTAAACTGAATATCGAACTCAATTCATGGACAGTACTGTGTTAAACTTCTGTACGTTTTCCAGAAGTATCTCTTTATTTTGCACATTAGCCAAAAAAAATTTCAACAAAAACAAAAGCTAAATTACGACTGGGACTACGGACAGTAAAATTACAGTTCAGTACTTCGTGTAACCCCCACGAGCGTTCAGGAGAGCACGTACACGTCGAGACATGCTGTTCACGAGATTTGCCAAGGTTTGGACAGGAATCGCTTGCCATGCAGTGACAATAGTCTGCTGCAATTCACGCACAGAGGTCGGCTGCTGGTCCAAGTTGTCGATTTGATGCGTTAATTCTGCCTACAAGTTCTCTATCAGATTCATATCCGGGGACATGGCAGGCCACTCCATATGTTCTACACCACGGTCAGCAAGAAAGTCTTGGATCATGCGAGCACGATGAGGCCGTGCATTGTCATCTTGGAAGACAAAGTTTCCTCGAAAGGCTGCACGAGCAAATGGAAGCAATGTTTCTTCCAGAATGACCCTGTACTTGAACTGGTTCAGGTTTCCATTCAGAACAACCAGGTCATTTTTTCCCCCTGCATGAAAAGCAGCCCAAACAGTCACGCTACTACCTCCAGCATGGACTCTTGGCACTATACAATCTTCGTTGTGGGCTTCATGCACTTGTCTGTGCACTCGGACGCGGCCACCTTGACGATAGACCAGAAATCTAGACTCGTCACTGAAGGTCACGTGATTCCAGTGTCCTGGCTGCCATTGACGGTGCTCTCTGGCCCACTGCAATCGGCGCTGGCTGTGTTGTCTGGTCAGGCGTGGCTTTCTCAGGGGACGCCTGGCACGATAGCCTGCTTGAACCAGTCGTTGGTTGACTCGCCTTCTGGATACAGGCACATTTGTCAGTTGCTGCCACTCAGCCCTAAGCCGATTAGCTGACTTGGTACGGCCATTGCAGACTAACCGGTGCAGCTGGTGATCATCTCTCCTTGTGGTTCTGCGTGGACGTCCTGGCCTCGGTATTGGAGTAGGGACACCCCTCTGAGCATTTCGTTTCAGGATCTTTGACACCTGACCTTGAGTGAGGCCATACTGCTGAGCAATAGCATGCTGTTTCATGCCAGAATTTCGTAAAGCCACCACTCCATGACAAACAGCATTGTCAAGTTGACGGACCATCTCCAGAGGAAGCGGCAATAACTTTTGTAGACGTGCAGCAGTTGTTTTCCACTAATACAGAACTCAACAACCCTTATATACCCGATTGTGAAGCCAATCGTCAAATGTACCTGTCCTTACATTTTGTCACGTCACCTGTGATATAATCCTGTTATTGACTTCTTGCTGCGACAGACAATCAGAGCCATGGTTCTTTTAACAAAGAAATCACCGAAGTGTAAAAGAAACTCACCAGATTGATATACTGAGTGCAGAAAGTAAACCCAAGTCAAGAAAAAAAATATATTCCATATTAAATGCCATGTCTGTATATATATATCTGTGCAGTGTCTGTGTTGTGTTGTGTTGTCACTGAACTACTCCCTCATACTTTTGTGAAATCGTACCAAACTTCTGTTATGCACCTATCTCTCCCATCGGTATGTCCTAAGGGTATTGTTTTTGAAAATTTTTCCAATGTATATATTTTTTGTGGAATTTTTGTTTTTTCAACCTCGATTGTTTATAAAATGTAATATCACGTATATTACAAATACATTTGTGCATTATGATTGTTTGAATTATGATTGGTGTAAACCATGACAAAACAGCAACTCAGGTACAGTCATTTATCTATATATCTACATATCTGGGCAGTGTCTGTTGTCACTGAACTACTCCCTGAAACTTTTGTTTCCGTGGTTGTGAAGTGTTTTTAATAACGTGGTGGTGGTTTTGAATAACGTGGTGGTGCGGTATTTTGAATTATGTGGTGGTGAGGTGTTTTTAAATGACGTGGTGGTGAGGTGTTTTTAAATCACATGGTGGTGAGGTGTTTTGAATTACGTGGTGGTGAGGTGTTTTGAATTACGTGGTGGTGAGGTATTTATATTTACGTGGTGGTGAGGTGTTTTGAATTACTTGGTGGTGAGGTGTTTTTAATTATGTGGTGTTGAGGTGTTTTGAATTAGTTGGTGATGAGGTGTTTTGAATTACTTGGTGGTGAGGTGTTTTAAATTACATGGGGGTGAGGTGTTTTGAATTACATGGGGTTGAGGTGTTTTGGATTACGTAGTGGTGAGGTGTTTTGGATTACGTGGTGTTGAGGTGTTTTAAATTTGGTGGGGGTGAGGTGTTTTAAATTACGTGGGGGTGAGCTGTTTTAAATTTCTTGGTGGTGATGTGTTTTAAATTAGGTAGGGTGAGGTGTTTTAAATTACGTGGGGGTGAGGTGTTTTGAATTACTTGGTGGTGAGGTGTTTTAAATTACATGGGGGTGAGGTGTTTTGAATTACATGGGGACGAGGTGTTTTAAATTAGGTCGGGTGAGGTGTTTTAAATTACGTGGGGGTGAGGTGTTTTGAATTACATGGGGGTGAGGTGTTTTGAATTACTTGGTGGTGAGGGGTTTTGAATTACGTGGGGGGTGAGGTGTTTTAAATTACGTGGGGGTGAGGTGTTTTGAATTACGTGTGGGTGAGGTGTTTTAAATTACATGGGGGTGAGGTGTTTTGAATTACATGGGGGTGAGGTGTGTTAAATTACGTGGGGGTGAGGTATTTTAAATTACATGGGGGTGAGATGTTTTTAATGAGGTGATGGTGAGATGTAATTGTCCCAAACTTCCAGTCTGCACCTACCCCTCCCATATGTACGTGCTGAGGGGTCCTTTTTTGAATTTTATATATTTTTTCAACCTAAATTGCTTATAAAAATGTAATATCACAACACCAGGGGGGGTTGACTCAGCCTGTCATCCTTTCGAGGTCGGCAAATTGAGTACCAGCTCACTCGTAATTCCTTGTGGGTCGCAAGAGACGACCAACGGGGTTGGTGGCAGGAAGGGCATCAGGCTGCAAAGCATTGCTTCAAAAAGGGGACCAATGTGCCCGAAAAAAGCCAACCCATGCGCTGCGGGGAAAAATGGCCTCTAAAGGTGGCTGTGGCTGGCTGGATCTATCTATCTATCTATCTATATCTCTCTCTCTCTCTCTCTCTCTCTCTCTCTCAATAAATTTGTGCAAATAGTTGTTTGTATTATGATTGGTGTTAATCATGACAACACAGCAACTCAGGTACAGTCATTATCCTCAGCTAAAATAAGCCCATTCGTCAGTAACGACGCTTGGTGAGGCGAGCCAAGCTAGTATACAGGGGGCTGCAAAGGTAGGTATACAGTAAGGATTATACCAGTATTACCAGTATTATAATACTGGTGCTAGGATTCATTTAATACTAGAATTCATTTAATTGATTAAAATCATTATTACCATTTTTAATATTTTTTTTTTCGTAATTTTTTCTATAATACATCTATTATTTGCAGGTGAAGTGGAAATTGACATATTTCTTGACCACTTGACAAAGAATTTCCCAACAGGTGGATTGGACGTCGGGGAGCCGTTGACTGGCCACCATGTTCGCCGGATCTCACCCTTATGGACTTATTTTTCTGGGGATGTGTAAAAGACAGGGTTTTCGCACGCAAGCCACGTTCTGTTGATGCCATGATTCAGTTAATATGGGAGGCTTGCCAGGAAATTGATGCTGATAAAGACCTTTGTGCCAGAGTGTGCATGGGTGTCCACACTCGACTAGTGGAGTGTGTGAATGCCGGGGGAAAACAGTTTGAACATTTGAGGGATTAATATGTTTATTATTGATATGTTTATTATTGATATGTTATTATTGATATGCTTGTATAATCAATAAAATACGTTTTGTGCGCACGTTTTGTTTTTCATTACTGTATACCTACTTTTGCAGCCCCCTGTATATATAATTATATATATATATATATATTCTTGAGGAAAATGCCAGGGGCATAGAAAAGGCCCCTTTATATAAGGGTATGTGCCATGTGGCAAAGCATAGAAAAGGCCCCTTTATATAAGGGTATGTGCCATGTGGCAAAGCATAGAAAAGGCCCCTTTATATAAGGGTATGTGCCATGTGGCAAAGCATAGAAAAGAATTGACATTCCACAGCTTGTAGAAAATGCCGAACAATAGAAAATAATGGACATTCAAAAAATATCGTGTGCATGCTGGACTCCCCTTGTGTTCTTCGGAGGAACCAAGTAATGCTCTAGAAAAGTTCATATAAAGGGGCGCCAATTTGATTCACACACCTGCATGAAGAAGTAAATGTATTTTATTTGCCAGATGTCGGGCACCCCTTGATTTTTTTATGCCGTTTAACAAACATTGGTACATCACGGGTGATGAAGGTTGTGAGCAAGTTTCATCAAAATCCTGTGTAGTTTAGGAGAAGAGAGCAAATACCTATTTTGGGGGGTCAACCCTCCCCATTCCGCCTTCCCCACCCCTCGTAGACCCCCGTAATGAGAGCAGATTTAGAAGTTGTTTTGAAAGCCATTACTTAGACCTATTTGCCGATGTATATTACACGTTTCAGATAGATTCAATGTGTAGCCTTTGAGATATTTGAGATACGAGCGCCAACACATTTTGGGCGGACGGACGGACTGACAGACACCAACGTGAATTTGAGGGTTTTCTTAATAAAACTCAAGGATGCGGAAACGGACGTTGCTGAAATTTGGAACATATTACCTCGACCTACAAAGCATTTACTTCTGAAATTTGCAGCCAGATTCGCCCAACAGAAGCCGAGAAAATAATTTTCAGTCTTCATGTTAAAGTTGCATACAGAGAAACGATCCCATATAAAGGGAGGGGCGCTTTGCGCCTCTTTTGATAGACACACACAGATTGAACACTCTAATTTGATGAGAAAGCAAGGCACAGGTCGAGTCTCGCAACAGCAATTGCTGCACGACCTGTTAGCAACAAGTGTCGTCTGTCACGTGAACACATTATCTCTGTCCTGCTCATCACCAGTCAGGAGGATTACAGTCAGGAATATTAGATTTAACCAAAAAAAAAGCACATTGACCCTGTGACATGATGCTGACGTCATGTGCACAAATTATAAATATATATATGCAGCACATTATCCACAGTGCCTATAGAAAGTCCACACCCCCTTTCAAACTTTCTACCTGTGGTTGCCTTATAGCCTGGAATTAAATTGAATTAAATCAGACTTTTCCCACCTTTATTTACACATCGTAACCCACAATTTCAAATTGAAAAACAAATTCTAAAAATATCAGAAAGTTAATTAAAAATACAAAACTAGAATATCTTGGTCGGATAAGTGTCCACCCCCTGAGTTAATACTTGGTGGAAACACCTTTGACAGCAATTATAGCTGTGAGTCTGTTGGGATAGGTCGCTACCAACTTTGCACACCTTGATTGGGCAATATTTGCCCATTCTTCTGTACAAAACTGTTCAATCTCAGTCAAGTTGAGTGGGAGCTTTGATAGCAATCTTCGAGTCATGCCACAGATTTTCAATTGGATTTAGGTCGGGGCTCTGCCCGGGCCAATCAAGGACGTTTACCTTTTTATTCCTTATAGCCACTCGGGCGTTGCATTGGCTGTGTCCTTCGGGTAGTTGTCATACTGAAAGGTGAACCTCCGTCCCAATTTTAGCTTTCTTGCAGAGGACAGCAGGTTTTCCTCTGGAATTTTTCTCTGAGTTACGAAAAAGTCACCAGAGTCAAATTTGTGTTTTTATCGGCATGTGAAAACTGCACAAGCAACCAATGACATTGCTTGATAGACAGAGCCAAACCACATTACTGGGAGATGATCTACATGTATCCTGCAAGTATTTTATTAGGATAAGTGTTCAATAAAGAGATAAAGTGTTTAATATCACCTGGTGCTTAGCTAAAGTTGACTATCCATACAATTACAGTCTGGTTGGTTCGATGTTCTTCTTTCAATCACAGGTTTGACAAGGTTAACAGTAATAATAAGAGTATAAACTAGAACGGCACTCGGTAGAAAGCATACCTCCACCTGGTTGGCCATATCACTCAATGGTGACGAATCACTTAAAATATTGTACTAGCCGGATCCGTCTCCGGATCCTCACCAAAATTGAATCTGTTCTTCCTTGTCATACACCCAACCTCTCCACCAAGTTTCGTCCAAATCCGTCCACAACTTTTTGAGATATCCTGCTATGTATCGTTTTTGGCCCCATCTCCCAATGGTGAAGAATCACTTAAAAATTAAATAATTTTCATATCCGAATCCATGTTCAGATCTTCACCAAAATCGAATCGAATCGTCCTTGTGACACACCCAACCTCTCCACCAAGTTTCGTCCAAACCCGTCCACAACTTTTTGAGATATCCTGCCATGTATCGTTTTGGCCTGATCTCCCAATGGTGAAGAACCACTTTAAAATTCTAGTAGCCGGATCCGAATCCGGATCTTCACCAAAATCTAATCATTTCGTCCGTGTCACATACGCTACATCTCTGCCAAATTTTGTCCGAATCCGTCCATAACACTGAGATATTTTTTTCACAAACGGACAGACAGACACACAAGTGTGAAAACATAACCTCCATCCACCTTTGGTGGCGGAGGTAATTACTTTAAGAAGATGGCAGGTCTGAGCCAATCGAGGAGGTGCAGGTTTTGCAAGGTAGAAACAGAAAGTACAATCCACCTCCTATTGGGATGTGGAAAACTCATGTCAGAACAGCTGTACACACAAAGGCACAGCAAGGAAATTAGAGTATTCCACTGGCACAACTGCAAAAACCTCAATATCCCAGTCCCAGAAATCACATGGAAACATGAACCAAAAGTGCTAATTGAGAAAAGTAATGCTTACATCCGGCCTGATGATCCCATCGAGCGTGAACATCGAAAACAAAGCACTGCAAGCAGACATAGTTCTCAGGTACAAATAAGAAAGACCGGCATTGCTAATTGAGGTGTCGGATCCCAGAGATTTTTGGTCTAAACAATGCAGAAATCAAGAAAATGACCAAATACCAAGACCTCAAAAATGAACTGAAAAGATCCTGGAAGTTGAAGATTGCAGAAATTGTACCAATGACAATTGGAGCAATGGGAATTATGAAGAAGAACCTCACAGAGATCTTAAAAACCATCCCTGGGAATATTACTACAAATGAACTGCAGTTGGAAGCTGTCCGAGACTCCGAGGCTCGGTGACGATCCTGAAAAGATCCCATGGGGAAAAAACTTTGAGAACAAGAAAATCTCACAGCCTGATCCATGAATCATGATCCCGTACCGAAACGTCGGTGGATACTTGAAGACATGAGTGGACTCCGTTCCACATCCTGAAACCGGCATATGGAGATAACAACCAATGACACACACCGAAGGAGGCAACACTAGACTTGACTTTAGACAAACACAGCTGCTGACCTGGGGAAAGTGAAGTAATTTCGCAGGGCACTCTGGGTACCAGCAAGGGCATCTTTGTGACGTCTCTTCTTCTCTTCTCAATCAAGAAATCCCCCCCTTCTGCCCCATCCCTTTCATACCCCTCTCCCACTCCCCACCCTACCTCCCTCCCCCCTCAACACACACACACACACACACACACACCCTACCCTACCTCCCTCCCCCCTCAACACACACACGCACACACACACACACACACACACACACACACACACACACACAGGGTTTATCCATACCCTATCCCCGAAATGCTAAGTATTAATTAAGGAAGCAGCACGTACCATTTTTAAAGTCTTTGGTATCACTCGGACGAGATTCAAACCACCGACGTCCCAGACACAGATTGGATGCTCTGACCATTACATCACTGAGTCTGCTGCATGACAAATACATAAAATCCGCACAAATTGGACTTTCCAGCAGTATGAAGATGTTCATTTTAAAGCTGTTATTCTCTCCAAGTCCCTGTTATTTTATGAGGGGCATTTAGGAGGTTTTCCACAGGTGAGGTGGCCAAACGAAACAGATTAAAAAAAAAAAAATTGCAAGTTAGCATATCATCCCTGGCATTGCTGCGTGCATAGCAAAGGGTCATTTGCTTGTGAACTCGAACTAACCGCACATTGCTGCAAACACCGCACCCTGCGAAACCACAGCCACCAGCCGCTCATGTTACAGCCTGCCTGCCAAACAACCGTGCCCACTTAAGTGAGGCCAGTGAGGCAAATGTGATTCCGAACGCATTTTGCACGCACAATGTTTTAACCCTTTTGGTAATTGAAAATAATTATTTGTACCAAAAAAAAAACTTCCAAAAAAAAATTCACATGAACTCTGAGTCATAAGGGTCTTAAGGGTCTTTCGGGTCTTAACATGCTTTTGGGTCTTAAGGGTCTTTTGTTTCCTCTGAGTCTTTAAGAGGCTTTGGGGTATTTTGGTTCTTCAGGATATTTAAGGGTATTTTAGGTCTTCATGGTCTTTGGGGTCTTCGGTGTCTTCAGGGGCTTTTGGGTCTTAAGGGTATTTTGTTTCCTCTGAGTCTTTAAGAGTCTTTGGGGTATTTTGGTTCTTTGTGGTATTTAAGGGTATTTTGGGTCTAAAGGGTCTTTAAGGGTCTTCATGGTGTTTTGGGTCTTTGGGGTCTTCGAGGTCTTTTAGGTCTTCCGGGTCTAACCAACAATCATGATGTGCCTGTAAATTTTCAAAGTAAAGTTATTATTCGATATAATCATATATTATATTATGATATATTATGATATGTTCTTCCTTCTGTTGTTGGTCTTGTTGTTTTTCATTAGCCCGAGAAAGGTCTGCTCGAACAGGCCCATGGCACGGAGATAGCCGATCGATCTCCGCCCAGGAGCGACCCAGAGATCCCTCACATCTAAGATGTTGTGCTCTTGCCTTCGTGGAGCCAAGACCGTGCAAGTCTTCCGTAATAAGTTTTATTGTGTGTGTGGGGGGTAGCCTGGCACAGTTTGCAGTCATCATTGTCGAGTCCATCATTCCACTGTAAAAGCTGTGGCTAATGTCCACAGCAGAGGCCTGAAAGGTGAACACGATAAAACTTGGGTTGTAATTTCTCTGGGAGCAAAAATGAGTAATAAATTATTAGGGTTGGTCTTGCAGCTGCAAGGAACTGTGCACCTTTCATGCTCTTCTGGTGCTGTGGCCAAAGGTAGGTTTAGGTGTTGCCAAAGCAGCCGCACGTCAAGGACCCAACTTGGTGGTTTTCCTTTGCCTTCCCAGTGTGTTCAGGGTAGGAAGTTGTACTTTGTTTCAGGGTACCAATGATAGGTAACCTACTCTTCACGGAGGACACCATGGGACTTTTAACGTCCACCAACTAATCCAAGCATATTGCACATTCCGATGGTCACATCTTACCAGTCATTATGACGTCATGATCCAACAATCCAAATATGTGAAGTGGTCTTTTTTCATGAAGATGCCACTTTAACTCTTGTATCTCCAGCATGACTTTATTTATATGGAAGGAGAATAGGAAAAAAAAAAATGTTTAAACACAAGTAACATGTGATAATCGGTCCACTTTATCATTATGGAGAACAAAGTGATAACGTTTGACCTACTACACGCCCAAAACAACCATAATACGCAATGTGATATTGTAGTTGAAAACAAGGAAAAAAACATCCGTTGTTCCTAGAGCGTCGTGACCTCATGGTTATCAGAATGAGGAAACGGGGATTGTAACACGAGCCCAGGATGCAAGAGCTGCCACCGTGGCAGGCAGATTGTCCAAACAAAATGGCAACGTTGCTTGTCCTATTGTTATTGGTATCACGTTATGGTAAATAAGACACTGGCTATGGCAGGAAAACAATTTCAGAAACTACAAGTGCAAATGTCCTGTGTCCATGCGGTACGTGGACACCGTTTCGCGTGAGACATTAGTACGCACTGCATTGCACTGCGGCTTTAACGGTTTTTTTCTTTCTTTTTGGACAGAAGTTGAGGTTCATGGATGACAGAGGGTGAAAGATGAATTAAGACAACGAAAATGGGATGCAGGAAAAGAGTTGGACAAGAGACAGGCATAGAATAGTATGGAGGGAGAAAGATACAGGTGGAAAAAGTGGTAAGGTGAGTGAGAAATACAAAAATAATCCGTGGGTGTGGTGGATAAATTATCTTTAAGTGAAATAACATATTGTGCTTCTCTGTTCAAATATACAGTATACTACTTCTGGAAATATGACTGATAGCAGCAATACTCCATTAAGTGGTTAGTAAGGTCTTTAGTTAAGGATTTGGACTTAAGTCCGATACAAGTCCTTTCTTTCCGCACTCAAACTTCTACTCAGACATTAAAGATCCAGAATGAAAACCTTGTAACTTGATACTCAAAAGTCTGGGTCAGGTCATGTTCAGCAAAGGTCTCGGTCAGATTAGGAACAACAAAGGTCTTGGTCAGGTCAGGTTCAACAAAGGTCTTGGTCAGATGAGGCCCACCAAAAGTCTTGGCCAGGTCAGGCACAGCAAAAGTCTCGGTCAGGTCAGGTGCAACAAAGGTCTCGGTCACATCGGCTGCCATAACAAAGGTCTCGGTCAGGTCAGGTACAACAAAAGTTTCAGTCAGATCAGGTATAACAAAGGTCTCAGTCAGGTCAGGAACACCAAATGTCTCGGTCAGGACAGGAACAACAATGGTCTCGGTCAGGTCAGGCACAGCAAGAGTCTGAATCATATCACATGCAAATCATCAAAATCTAAACAGTATTTGTAGAATTTCAATAAAATCCACATCACTGTTCATATCGGTAAATATTATTCCATCGTGTTTGGAAAAACTGGAAAATTGGAAAAATTGGAAATTGGAAAAATTGGAAAATTGAAAAAAAATTGGAAAAACAATATAGCCTCCAGGGGGTCCCAAGATTACCCACCCAAAATTTCGTTGCGATCGGTTCAGCCATTTTTGCAGTACCTGGGAACAGACAGACATACAGACATTTGGTGAATTATAGTAAGATTACCTATGTTATACCTTCTTGAAATCTCTTTGAATTTCATATTGTTCATTCATTTTGCATCACATATATGATTCCACAGCTACATAAAGACCTCCAAGTTAAACGTTGTATCGCATGATCTGCCTAATTTACATACATGGGAGTTTACCTGCCCTTGCAAAAATTGTTATTGGGAAAGGAATTTGAAATGTATTCAGGAAGGGAGTCCAACCGCATTAGATCCGCAACTATCCGGGTATGATGGTAGCCCGATGGTAAGGGCATAGACTGTGATTCCAAAACCTGTGAGTTCTGAATATGAAAGATTTTGGATCCTGAAGTAACTCTGTAGAATTACCAAGTTATTATTAAATTATTATTTAAAATCTACAGCCGGCTCATTAATGGAACTTGGGCTATCCCACCTGGTTTGGTCTGTATGTGGTGCCAGTCCACACATTGTGGTTCACTCTTAGTATTTTCATGGGAAATTTGGAATGGGCACAAAATGCTATGACGATGCATCGCCACCCAAGATCCCCTTACAGTCTACAACATCAATCTGTCTTCACTGTTTAAGCCCTAGTCATACCGGATTTGAGTGGCCACGAATCGCCCCGATCACCCCCGATCTGGCGATTCCCCGCACCAACACGACTTTTCGGCAAGATCGGCTGTAAATTTTCCCACAGTCATACCAAAACACCCCTGCCACGACTCCCGTACGATCGCGCCGTGACCGCCGCGCCGACAAAGCCCGATCCGCCAAGTGCGCGGCAAGATCGCCACAAGTCCTAGCCCGTGCCCACACGTCTTCGCCCCGATCCGCCCCGATCCACCCCGATCCCACTACGACCGCACTACGACGGCACTACGACCTCACTACGACCGCAGTACGCACGCGTACGTGCCCACCCGTCCGAGCCCGACTGCGCGGCGGCCGTCCTTGCCCTATATAAGAACGGCCAAGAATCGCGCCGACCTAACTACGATCTTAAAATTCAGACGACGCTAATTCACGTTATTTTTGTATGTCGTTTATATAAATCATCAACTCCAAGCCTTCCAATGATGCCGCCAGCCAGGAAGAGGGGGAGGGGATCCAGGAAGACGTGCACAATCACGCGGCCGCCGTGACCAGCTTGGATGTGATCGATGTGACCAGCTTGGAATCAGGAGATGAAATGATTTCGCCGCCGGGGATCGCCTATATATACCCGGTCTTGTGACAGGTCGTACTGGCGCCTACTGGTGCTTACTGCATGCTTACGGCAGTCTTGGCGGAGTCTTGTTAATTCGTGAGAGATCGGCAATGATCGTGAGTCGTCGTACTGCTGCGCGAACGTGGTCGGGACGGATCGGGGCAATTCTTGGAAGATCGTGATGGCGGTCGTACGGCGTCCATGTGAGGACGTACGGCGGTCGTATCAGTGCTTGCTGGATGCGGAGCGAATCGTGGCAGCCAAGTTTCCCGACCGCCGCAAGACACTCCACGACCATTTTCCCGATGCCCACACACGCCCGTACGACACCCTTCAGACAGCAGCAAGAGTTTGAAAAACGCCACGAATCGCCACGATAATTTTGAACAGTTCAAAATTGTCGGGGCGGCTTCCCGTCTCGACCCGAACTGCCAAGTACACCCCCGATCATCCAGGAATCGCCAGGACCCCAATCCGATCTGGCCAAGAATGTCGCCCCAATCTTAGGTCGTGGCGATTCGTGGCCTGAAAATGGCCGGTATGACTGGGGCTTTACGTTGATCTGCAAATGAAGTGAGCAATTTGGTATCTTTTTCAGGAGCCGTACACAAAATAAAGGATGCATTGGGAGTATCACAGGGCGGAGGGGGATCAATGGAGAAGGAGGGCGGCAGAGCCATAGTCACGTGACACCATCTTCATCTTCATGGGAGCAGCCATCTTGGATTTCCCTTCATCATGAGAGGCAATATCAATTTAGAACGAATTTGCTTTGAGTTGAATTTTTCCAAAAATGGCAGAGGTGCTCTTTAAATCATTAATTTGAAGCTACGAGAGGGCATTCCTAAAAAAGGAGAAAGCAGGAAGTTTGTAAAATTTGGAGGCAGCTGAAAGACAACATTATCTATTGACTGAGTTGTGTGATTGAAATATAGAAAAGGCGATATTGCTTTCATTCAGTCAGGTATTATTACTCCTGCCAGGGAGTAATGCATTCGATCGTGTCCGTCCGTGTGTGCGTGTGTTTGTGAACAAGATATCTGGAAAAGTTTTGAACGGATTTGGATGAAAGTTGGTGGGATGATTGCCCTTGGGATAAGGAAGAATTGATTAGTTTTTGGTGAAGCTCAGGATATTATTCCAGATCCAGGAAGTTTTTGAAGGATTTTTTACCATTGGAAGATAGGGCTCAGCAGCGGCCACCCACGGCGGGAGTATGCGCTACTGAGTGGCGGTCTAGTTTTGGGGTGCGGTCAGCCAATGTGTCACCGAGCTCACAGGCAGTTAGGGTTAGGAAGTGTTAGGAGGGTTAGGGTTAGCCCTAACAACTCGGTTAAAGGAGGGTGTGAAAACAATTCCCAAAAACAAACAAGTATATTGTGTACAGGCCCTCCTTGGCTGATCAAACTCTTTCATTTCATCCGATTTGATCTATTCACCTTCACTCTTTCGTTCCTCTTTTCTCCCGCCTCTGGAACAAACTCCCTCACTCTCTTCAATCCCACTCCTCCCTCCAGGTCTTTAAAACAGCTGTTCACCACCATCTGTCATCTTCCCCCATCAAAAACCTTGATCTTTTCTACCACCGTTAATTCACCCCAGATCCACTTTTTGGAAATTCCGACTTCTTTCCTGGAAGTCCTAGCAGTGTCCATGTGTTTTTTTTAACTCCCCCACCCCCCCCCCCCCAATCGTTCCCATGCCTCCAACCTCTCTCCCTCCCTCAGCTCTCCCGATGCCCCTGCTCTCCATCTGGTTCTCCCGCTCTCTTTATCATATGTTTTTATGTGTCAGTTTGTCTTTTTTGTGATCAATGTTAGCTCTTACACGAGCCTCGGTCTTGTATACAAAAAAATAAACAATCTCCTGTAGGATGGTGTTGGCAGGTTCACCATGCTCATTGGAAACCTCTTATGGTCAGGATACGCTTTTGTGTCATAAAACAGCATGGCCAATTCTCTCCTTCTAGAGTAGACTCTGTCTCGTAATTTGGTTAAAAAAAATTAATGCCGATAAACCAAGATATACCGTATGATCACAGAATGTTTCACCACACACAACAGAGCACAACACCATAGTATAGAAAAAGTGAAAAGCAATCCAGATTCACCCGTTGACATTTGCATGTGATCCAAGTCCAACATCCCATATACTGTGCTGAGTTGTCCCGTGTCCACTAATGTCCTTATAATTAATTATTTAAAAGTACACTGATGTCTACCAATGTCTCTGTCCGATAGGTGATTTTATATACTGTATCTCTACTACCACGTTAAAGGCCCCAATTATTCCCACCTTCCTGTAGGGTCGACCGAGGGAAGGTTTTGACCTAAAGCCTTTCCGAACCTGCTGGCTAGCTTGGCCTGATGTTCGAGTGAAGATGGCAGGAATTTGGAATTAATATTGTTACAGACGCGGTTGTGGATGTTGGTTTACCGAGCGGTTTGGTATGACCACGTCTGCACAGTTTACCCGATTCCACTCGAACGTTGCCGAGTCGCGCTACGCTGAATCAATGAAGGAAAAGGACACAACGGCTGGGATTAAAATGACACGACACCAAGGGTTCAGTTCTCAAGACCTCCGGAGGAGGTTATATTAGGGCGGAAGGTCAGATTACAACTACAAGAGGGACAGCATAGAAAGACAGGCACTTAGACACACTTATCTTATTCCCTGACAGACGACAGATAAACAGGACAAAAACTGACTCACACGGGGATTGATGGCAAGGAAAGCGGGCAGTCGATGCCTCAAGGTGCACCGTTCTCAGAGGGGGTGCACCGTTCTCGGAGGTACTGCAATACCGGGTCGATGCGTGGAGCTCGCTCAGCGCTTGGAGGTGGTGACTGGCTCTTCTTCAAGCTGGGGGCGCATCTGACGTCACGTCCGGTAAGTGGCCGCGTATATCCGGCGGGGAGTGACACGCCCTCGGCTCGTTAGCTCCGCCCCAGATGGAATCGGCCCGTTGCTTCTCATTGGGTGCGTGCGGGGGGGTTACCGGCTCCGCCCTTGACGAGGGGCTGACAAGGAGCCCCTTCGTGGTAACCCCGTCGGAGCGCATGGTCAATGGCGGCTAACCGAGCCGGTGTGAGGACGCACACTCCCCCCGCGCCGTTGTTGTAGTTGTTGTTGTAGTTGTTGTTGTAGTTGTTGTTGTAGTTGTTGTTTGGGGAAGAAGATGGGAGGAGGTATGGGAAGGTCCTAAACTCACTACTGGTGCCATATAATCACATTCTGGTGCAACGAAGAGTCAGAATTAATGGAAACGAGTCCTTAACTGACATAGACTAAGAATAACTAGCAAGATGTCCGAAAGTTGTCTACGTGAGATGCGGTGGACCTGGGCACGACATTTAATGGGGGAAAAAGGGGAAGGTCGGTTCTACAGAGTGTTATTTACAGGCAATGGGACTAGGGAATGGGGGATTGGGGATAGTTGGGGAGTATTGGGGAAATAGGGGAGTATTTACAAGCGGATATTGAGGCCAAGTCCCATATCCGCAACATTGCACCCTTCTCTACCCTCGGGGCGTCCCGACCCGATAAATTTTTACCTATTTTAGTGTGGCACTCAGATGTAGTTCCCTCTACTATTAACTCTACCCTGAGTGCGACAGTTTTACAGATATTCACAAATGAGTAAATATGTCCCCCTGCGACGTTGCACCCTTCTCCTCACAGAAACACACCCACAGGATAACCGAATCCGGAAAGAATTTGCAAATTAAACATACAGCCGGTAGGGAGCATTATTTACAAGACTACGCTGATATTTACACTACGATCCAGGACCTGTTTTTGGAGGAACACATGCAGATGTTATGCATAGAGCACGCATGCCAGCATCGATACACCAACCCACGAGTTCTCTGTGGCCTTACGGCCTTTAATAATGTGCAGAGCACCCCTTCCAAGCACCAAAAGCACCACCCCATCACACAGTCAGCACCATCCGGTGCACCAATAAAATGTTTAGTGATCATGGTGTGGTGTCGCAGCCGGCCGATGTTCTGCCGCTGGTCTTGCCTTCGTGTGGTGCACTTGGCCTTCGTACTTCTTTCAAAAATAAAGAAAGGCGCCAACCGCGTCCATTTCTGTATTGTGGCCTTCAGTGGTGTCAACTAAAAGTGGTTCACCTGTATGGCATAGGTGCCACGTTGACCCATAGGTCCATCCACGGGTGGTGCTTGGCCGCAAAAGAACTGCGGTCCATTGTGGGTGGCCACCAACATTGCGGTCCATATGGTGTATCGATCCAGGCAGCAAGCAGCGAAAGTGCAGGCCCACAACTGCGTAGCCAGCACCTCTCTCTCCTCTCTCTCTACCCCAAAGCCAGATCCTCGGAGGTGGGAGACAAAAGAAGAGGACAAGTGAGTAAGGTGGTAAGGGCGCAAAAGTGCACGCAACATTAGGTAATGCACACTAGGGGCACATGGGAACCAGGTGAGACAGGTACGTTCCTACCGTACGCCCCCCCCCCCCCACCAGGTAACCTACATGGCCCCTCCCTTACCCCTTACTGTATCCACAAAACACAACACTACCCATAAACATCTACTTTACAAATCAACAAACATCCCTACTGTCTTCCCCGTTCCTCCCATAAACCAAATTCGTCTTCTCTCCCTCCTAACCAATCAAATTTGCCATCTTCAACTCCCATCAAAATTTGCCATCTCCAACTCAACATCAAAATTTGCCATTACCAATTCATCATCAGTCCCTCCTAGGGAGGGAGAGATGGAATCACCCCAATGTCTCATCCACGTCGTGATGCGTCTCACAAATCCAACAGCAGTCCTTACTTCCTGCAACACAAAACAAAGAAAACACAGGTGTGGAGTCATCATCATCACCACAGGTAAGTGGCTGCGTATGGTGCGACAGGTTCATCAATCCTAACTATTTCCTAAATGACTTTAACAACTTTACACTACCCGGGGTCTTTCTCCGGCCAAACCATTGGCCCTCTTACACTATGGGTTCTAAAAACCAATTCCCATTGGCCAAACTGTGGTGCTTTTCAATTTGGGGTCTCACTCCCCCGATTCATCTCCCGGTGCCCTCGCACAATTTCTGGGCTGTGGCGTGTACCTCTCCCAGCGGGCCTACCCACCTGCACACCTCCACCACTGCAGTTGCCTCCGAGCTTACCTGCTCCTTACCCTAACCTAACTACCTGGGGAAGGCCCTCTGGCGCTCTCCCCACTCGGTGCCCTCTCTGGCACTGGGCTACCCGGGTCCATCCTCCGGATCCTCGGGCCCCATCCACAACTCTACCGGCTCCCAGAGCCCACCTGCGGCCTCACCTGGCCGACATCCTCACAGTGGTGGAGTGCCCAACCAACTACACACACTAACAGGCTACACGCCCAGCCATTTCCACAACACTAATGCACCCATCCACAACACCATTCTGCAACCGCACCACAAATGCCAATATCCAACCACAATTTACCTGTACCCTCTACCTAACACTTACACTACCCGCCCCGGGTATCCGTGATGGGGGTCCACTCTTCCCCCATTCACACCTTCGCACCATGCACACCACTCCGTACCACTTACTCCAACTCTCTCCACACACCTGTACCTGCACACCTGTGCTCTCACACCTGGTGCCACCTGCACCCTTCTCTCCCCAAGCGCATTCGCGCTGATCCACAACACTCACTACTCATACACTGTTCCACACACCTGTCCAGTTGCACACCTGTGCAATCACACCTGTTCAATTCTCACACACACGGCATCATCTCAGCTAACTACTCCCTTCTGAAACTTGCGCTTCCCAGTCGTCCCTTTAAACTATTGCGCTCCCTCGTCATTATCATCCACACTAATCTACCTGCGTCCCCACTACAGGTATCAGTCACTAACTAAACTTAACGTTACCTACTGTCATCTTCGCTAGATCCCTACAATATCCTAACCCACCCGGGCTAGTTTTCACTGCCATACACCCCATAATCTATAGCGCATTTGCCCCACCATGGGAAGGGTGGCAGGGATGCCACCCTTACCCACCGGGCCTATCGCTCCTCAATTCCCCCAGTCCTCTGGCACTAATAAGCCCCCCTTATTCAGAGGTACTGGGTCCCGCCTCGGCATCTAAAGCCGAGGCAATCCACGGGGGCGCCTGCTCGCCGGTGTAAGGTCTTATCCGGTCGGCGTGGACGATCCGAGGGAGGGCTCGTGGCCCCATTTTGATCTTAATGACCACGTCACAGATTTGCGACAGGACGACTCCTGGGCCTTGCCAGGGGGAGGTGAGCTTTGGGCACCTTCCCTTCCGCCTCCGGGGATTAAAGAACCAAATCTTCATCCCCGGAGCGTATTGACTCCCCTGGCTCCGGTCGTCGTACCTGCGCTTCATCTTTTCCCCCGCCAGATGGAGTTGGCGGCGGGCGAAGGCATGGACTAGCTCCATGCCTTCCTCTAGGTGACGTGCGTACCCCTCCCTCGGCGGGTTAACCACTGTGTCTGGCACGGGACCGCATAGCAAGTCGGCGGGAGCCCGTAACTCCCGCCCATACATAAGCAACGCTGGACTGCATGCGGTGGCCCCGTGCTGGCTGGTTCGGTAGGCCATAAGCAAATAAGGGAGATGTTCGTCCCAGTCATCCTGACGGGTGGCGGTGAACAGTGCCAGTTGTTGTATCAATGTTCTGTTGAACCGTTCCACCATCCCGTCAGATTGTGGCCGCAAGGGCGTGGTTCTTGTTTTCCGAATTGACAGGAGACTGCACACATCTTTTAGCAATTTGCTCTCAAAATTTCGTCCCTGGTCGGTGTGCAACTCCTGTGGAATCCCACTCCTGACACCAATTGTTACAGATCGCGGTTAGATGTTATAGACCGAGCGGTTGGTGACCGCGACCTAACAAACTTACCCGATTCCACCCGAACTTTGGCCGTATCGCACCGTAGCTGCCCAATGAGGGGAAAAGACAAAAACGACGAATGCAAAGAGGAAAACGAAGGCAAAGAAAGGTTTGGAAATACTACTGAATTTATTGACTATTTACACACAAGCAAAAAGAAAGCAGTCACGTTTATTTACAGGCACATGAGACGCAGGTGACACAGTGAAAATGATTAGCTTACCTACAGACTTAATTTATTCCCAGGACAGAACAAACAAAAGACACTGACTCACGCGGGGAATTGCATCAAATCCCTTACTGTCACCCCTCAGAGCGGCACTGAAATGCATCATCCAAACACCCCAGTCCATTGGCACTGCGGGTCCGGCTATCGCCGTCACATACGGGAGGCTGCCATTTTGTGTGCCTGTAACCTCCTCAACCACACCTTCCTTACTCTCCTCCACCATTTTCTCCACATACATTTCCCCGAGGTCCTGGGTTACCCCTAACCCGTCTATCTCTCCCACCGGCATCCCGTCGCCTTGACCAGCCATGGCGCGATTTCAAAATTCGGGTTTTGTACAACAAAACAAATTTCGGCCGCTCCAAATTTTGACCAAATTTTTTTTTTCCTCTATTCGTTTTTTTTTTTTAAATTTGGTCGGGCCTCGAATCCCACTCCTGACACCAAATGTTACAGACGCGGTTGTGGATGTTGGTTTACCGAGCGGTTTGGTATGACCACGTCTGCACAGTTTACCCGATTCCACTCGAACGTTGCCGAGTCGCGCTACGCTGAATCAATGAAGGAAAAGGACACAACGGCTGGGATTAAAATGACACGACACCAAGGGTTCAGTTCTCAAGACCTCCGGAGGAGGTTATATTAGGGCGGAAGGTCAGATTACAACTACAAGAGGGACAGCATAGAAAGACAGGCACTTAGACACACTTATCTTATTCCCTGACAGACGACAGATAAACAGGACAAAAACTGACTCACACGGGGATTGATGGCAAGGAAAGCGGGCAGTCGATGGCTCAAGGTGCACCGTTCTCGGAGGGGGTGCACCGTTCTCGGAGGTACTGCAATACCGGGTCGATGCGTGGAGCTCGCTCAGCGCTTGAAGGTGGTGACTGGCTCTTCTTCAAGCTGGGGGCGCATCTGACGTCACGTCCGGTAAGTGGCCGCGTATATCCGGCGGGGAGTGACACGCCCTCGGCTCGTTAGCTCCGCCCCAGATGGAATCGGCCCGTTGCTTCTCATTGGGTGCGTGCGGGGGGGTTACCGGCTCCGCCCTTGACGAGGGGCTGACAAGGAGCCCCTTCGTGGTAACCCCGTCGGAGCGCATGGTCAATGGCGGCTAACCGAGCCGGTGTGAGGACGCACACTCCCCCCGCGCCGTTGTTGTAGTTGTTGTTGTAGTTGTTGTTGTAGTTGTTGTTGTAGTTGTTGTTTGGGGAAGAAGATGGGAGGAGGTATGGGAAGGTCCTAAACTCACTACTGGTGCCATATAATCACATTCTGGTGCAACGAAGAGTCAGAATTAATGGAAACGAGTCCTTAACTGACATAGACTAAGAATAACTAGCAAGATGTCCGAAAGTTGTCTACGTGAGATGCGGTGGACCTGGGCACGACATTTAATGGGGGAAAAAGGGGAAGGTCGGTTCTACAGAGTGTTATTTACAGGCAATGGGACTAGGGAATGGGGGATTGGGGATAGTTGGGGAGTATTGGGGAAATAGGGGAGTATTTACAAGCGGATATTGAGGCCAAGTCCCATATCCGCAACAATATATTTATGTCGGGTGATAACTCCTTTTGGCGAAAGATATCATGGAATCTTTGATGTCCGCCAACGACCTGGGCTGGCAGATTGTGACATCAAAAAGGTAAACGATTAACAGCCTTTTCAGCTATTACTTGAAAGGCAAAAACATGTAATTGTGATCAAATAGGTTTTTACCTGGATCGTAATGAAGACCTATCGACCTCGTCCCCAGAACTTTATTTTACGTAGGTCACCCGAGGTCAAAAAGGTCAAGGTCACCGGATGCATTCCATTTTGGATGGCCCGGCCCATGTAAGCAACAGAGCCATTCACATATTTGTGCGAATATGTTTGTGAAAGGCTGTTCTTGGATTTGAACTAAGGATGCTGATGACTCAGCAGGACCAAGGTCTCAAGTCTATACATTCAAGTCTTAAAGTCTATACAAGGAAATTAAATTGTGCTGTAAACGTTAAGGGGATGTAACATAAAGATTGGCATTAAAGAGAACAACAGTGAAGCAGTGACGTCAACGTCAATGGAATTTATCAACTACTATCAGGAGTACCGGGTGGGTGGGAGGGAGGGGTGGGGGAAGAGGGGGGGGGGGGGTAGGAGGCAGGAGAGGGAGGGGTGAGGAAGGGAGTGGGAGGAGTGGAAGGGGATTCATCACCTTTTCGTTGAATATATGCTGGTGAATGTGCCGTTCATCACGTTTCTGAGTTAAGTGTGATGCCAAACAGGAAGAAGAAGAAGAAGCCTTACCACCAACTTCGTACACTTCCGGAATAGTTTGATTAATTTGTATTCAAATGTCTGGTGATTGTTTTGTATTTATTTATGCGACTGTGTACTTGCATACAACTGTCATTAATTTAAAAAAGGCTTCGGCACTATCGAGCGATTTGTTTTTTAAATTCAAAAAACTAACATTTTTTATTTCAGTTTTTCCACCTAAAACACTCCCAGGCACTCACTGATGAACCTCTGAAAGTTTGACGAAGATCCGTTCAGCCATCTCTGAGAAAATGGCGACACACAGACACACACACACACACAGACCAACAGCTCTCTTATATAGTAGATAAGTTGATGAGAGTGGTTTCAAATGCTCAAAAGGTCAGATACACCTCCTTTTTTCACTGGACTAAACATACTCCTATAAACTTCACAAAATGGATTGCTCATCTTGACACAATAATCTTTACAGAGACTTGCATTCCATTGTGACATCATCATCAGGTTGGAGTGGAATTAAGCATTCAATTAGACTGGCTTTGTGGTGACCCTTGAGATTTGAACGTCAACTTGAGACTCGACACTTGAAACTCAGGACTCAATTTGAGCCTCAACCCTTCAGACTTGGAGTTAAGTCTGAACCCTTTAGACTTGGATGTCTCAACCCTTCGGACTTTGGACTTGAGAATTGACCCTTCAGACTTGGGACTCAAATTGAGACTCGATCTTAAAAACTCTGGACTCAAATATTTGAGACTCGACCTTTCAGAGTCAGGAGTCAACTTGAGACTCAACATGGACAAACTTTTAACCATTGATCCCAACCCTCTCTTTCTTCCTCATATGTGATGATTTCAATTGTCACCATGCAACTTGGCTGGGTGTTGGTACCTCTCTCACCGACCTTGGCACTTCAACAAAGGACTTCTGTGACTTCATGGGACTGACCCAATCTGTGAACTTTCCAACGCATATTTCTCCCAATGGCAAGTCCTCCCTTCTGGATTTGATAATGACAAACATCCCCTCAAATGACTCCTGTTCCAATTGGTTCATCTGATCATGTGCATGTGATGGTCTACATCTCTATGGGTATTTTCAGGGAGCTGCCTCAACAAATGTGTGCCCACTCTCAGGAAAGCCAGAAAACAACATCTGTGCAATCTCAAAAATGAACTTTTAAACTTGTCTCCCACCTCTAAAACCTGATGGTGCGTTGTCAATGCCACATCAAGGGCTCTGCCACCAAAGGTGGACGGAAGTTATGTTTTCATCCCTGTCTGTCTGTTTGTCTGTGAGCAGGATAATTCAAAAAGTTGTGGAAGGATTCAGAATAAACTTGGTGAACAGTTTAGGTGTATGACAGACAAATTGATTTGATTTTGGTGAAAGTCTGAATCTGGATCTTATGTCCCAACCTCTCACTCTTGGTGCCTCCCTTCCCTGTCATACACAACTGCTCTCGGACTCTGTGTCTTTTGCACCTGAGAAGGTGGAGAAGGTTCTTTCAACACTTGAATCTGCCTCTGTTACTGGCAGCAGGTCACGTGTCCTAAAAACCTGCTCGGCTGTTCTTGCACATCCTCTCTCTGCGCTTTTCACCCTGTCATTTGCACTGTGTCATCTTCCATCTGTTGGGAAAGCCACCAACATTACTGCTTTACACAAAAAAGGTGTAAAAACAGATCCTTGCAACTACAGACCAATCAGCTTGCTCCCAGTCATCAGCAAGGTCATGGAATCCATCATTGCAGTTGATATGAAATACTTACTTTTCTCCAAAAACCTCATCTCAGATCAACAATTCATATTCAGACCTGGTCACTCTGCCTTGGATATGCTGCTTCTGCTCACCCAACAAGGGATGGAGGCCCTCAATGTCAGAAATGAGATCAGGGCTGTCTCTCTCGACATATCTCGACCTTTCAATACAGTGTGGAATCCTGCTTTGCTCTCCAAACTCCCTGCCTATGACATCAAAGACTGACTTCACACTTGGGTTACTGACTTCCTCTACTATCGTAGCCAACATGTGCCTCTCAATGAAGTCCTTTCATCTCCTCTCCCTGTAAAGGCTGGAGTGCCCCAAGACAGTATTCGGGACAAAGTCCTATTCCTAATCTTCATCAATGATCTCTCTGACTCTCTGGAAACTCCTCTTTATCTATTTCCTGATGACTGCACCCTCTGCCATGACATCCATCATCCTTCAGACAGACAGGCTGCAGCCTCTTCCCTATTTTCAGACGTTGATAAAATCACAAGCTGGTCAAACACTTGGAATATATCTTTCAATCCTGACACATCTCACACTCTTGGGCAAGTGATATTTCTAAGTTGGTCATCGACTGAGCATCCTGCGTCGTACAAAGACCTTCCTTGGCACATCTAAACTCCGATCCACCGACAAGGCCTTCGTCCGCAACTTAGTGGACTGCTGTTTTCCCCTCTGGGTGGTACCCTGCCTCACACCTTGCTCAGCTTCAAGCCATGGAAACAAAGGCCTTCGAGACCATTGGAATCTCCCACGCTGAACCTGAGTCTATTGGCATTTTTCCCATCACAGAAAGCTGCGAAGATTATTCAAGGGCTTGCGTTTTTAAATCTACTGGACCAGATTGGATCCCTGGAATTTCTTTGAAGATGTGGCTTTGAAGTTTGTGGCAAAGATGTGGCTTTGCTTTGAAGTTCCAATTGCAAGTGGAACATGTCTTTCAATCCTGACAAATCTCACACTCTCACTATGTCTCTCCAAAAAGACCGTGTGGAAAACCCCATCTACTTTCTGAAAAATCCTCTTCAAGAAGTGCTTGTTACTTTAAACCAAAAAAAGACCCACTTGTTGTCTGTGTCTAGTTCAACATCACCTTGTTTTCCAACCATGTCTATGGTTTCTTCACCTTTACAGGAACTCCCTGTTATCCATCTGCTCGGATTGTATATCAGCTCAAACCTCAGCTGGGAAAAGTACATCTTCTGGTATAGGTAAAAGAGCCTCCCAGCGCCTTGGCTGCTTATTTTGTGCTCAGCGATACCTTTCTCAAGCTGCTATGCTCTATCTACACAAGGCCTCTATACATCCTGTCATGGAGTATCATTGCCATAGTTGGGCTGGTGGGCCGGCCTGTCACCTGCCATTCTGGCGACCTGCTGCCATTCTGGTGGAACAGGAGTTGGCATCATCCCTGGAGCCTCTTCAGTCTGCCGCTCTGTTGCTTCCTTGTGCTTTTTCTATAGATATTGCCATGGTATGTGCACTGAGGGTCTATCACAGGTTGTTCCACCTGAGCATGCATTTAGTCGCTCCACACGTTTGGCAGTTTCTTCCTATCCATACACTGTATCTGTCCCAAGGAGTAAGACTATGAGGTTCTCTTCTAATTGTTTCCCCCCACATTGCATCACTCTGGAACAGTTTATTTGCATCCTGCTTTCCCCTCTATCCCAACCTACCTCAATTCAAGAGGAATGCCAATAGATTCCTCCTTTGTGTCTAATGTCTAATATCTATACTTTCCTTTGTGTAGTCCCCACTTTGAGAGGCCTTAGAGGTTTTGTGGCAGGTGATATCTCATTTAAAAAAAGATAGGTCGGTGGTCTCTTTGTCTTCTCCCACCTACTTTCTGCTCTTTCCCGTGCTTTGTCCTCCATTTCCCCCATCCCAGTTCTCTGCAAGGTACACGCGATCCACCATCAAACGACGTTTGGTGAAACTCCAAAAATCCAGAATCGCCGCTCACCTCCACTCATTTTGTTCCTCTTTTTTCCCCACCCGTGGAACCAACTTCCACATTCTTTTCAATCTCATTCTTCCTTCCAGGTCTTCAAGACAGCTGTGCACCACCATCTCAGATAACGCCCAATCTACTCCCGTTATTGTCCACCTCCTTCCAAATTTCCAGTTTTTCCTCATTGAGACGTTGCTTCTGTATCCATCTTGTCCACCCGAAGCGTCCTTCCCCACCCCTAATTTCTCTCCACCCCCATTAATTGTTCAAGTTACCAGCAGGTGTTCCTCTATTTTGTCCTTCAGCCCTGCTGTTGGTGTGTCCCCCCTCTCTTTACTGTTCCTTTTGTTCTGTTCCATCCTGATCTGGTAAATGTTTCTAGCTCTTCTATGAGCCTTGACCTTGTATATAATTTTTTTTTTAAATACCCCCCAAAAATAATAGTAAACGTGATATTTACTTCCATTTCGGCCAGGTGTCTGGACCAATCAAATAAATATTCAAGGATGAAAAAAACACCACCTGCTAGTAAATCAGCCCCTGAAGAGTGACTCGTTGTGACTCAAATACCCTAGCTCCCCTAACTCCCTCTCAGATTTTGGAAGCTAGTAAGTACTTGGATGGGAGAGTTCATGGAAGGCCTGGTGTTGTAGGATGATATGAGTAACCCATTCGGTAACATGCCCCCTTCTCTGAGGAGTCTGACCATGGAATAAAAGTGCCTTCCTGGTACGATGCTGGCAAGATGAGCCACATTTTGAAGCACACAATCGTTCAGATTGGAGTGTAAAGCCGGCTATCCCATCAGCATTTAGGACCGGGACACATTTTAAAGATCCCACGATATCTCTCAAAAAGAGAAGGCCATTGCCTGTTGGTGCCCTTGCTATATTACCAGACTTTGTGGAGCCTGTCCACAGCCTCTCCGGAGTCTGGCTACGAGCATGATGGCAAATGATGAGAAACGCTGAGTGTCATGGCAGAAGGGGCAGGATGTTAGAGAATAGCGCAACAACATCGGCCGGCAATGGGTGAGTAAGACTGACATTCTGGAAGCCGTGAGAGTAGGTGGTGCCTGATGACCTTGGAACAGCTCACATTCACAAACGCCATACCGGCGCTACGACTCACCAACGGGTTCCTGTTGTTTACAATTTTGATTGATGTGAATGAGACGTGCACTAGTGATGTATTCGATCTACCGACATTACTGCAATAGGTAGACTGTTTACAGCACCAACAACACGATTATATATGTATATGTATATAGTTAATGTACATTAATGTACAATGATTGTTAATCATAAATCATATTATCATCATTAATTAATCATATCATACATTAATTAATCATTAATCATATCATGAATTAATCATTAATTAATTAATTAATCATTAATCATTAATCAATGATTGTTAATAATTAATAATTAATCATATTATCGTCATTAATTAATCATATCATTCATTCATTAATCATTAATCATATCATTAATTAATCATTAATCATATCATTAATTAATTAATTAATCATTAATCATATCATTAATTAATTAATTCATCATTAATCAATGATTGTTAATAATTAATAATTAATCATATTATCGTCATTAATTAATCATATCATTCATTCATTAATCATTAATCATATCATTAATTAATCATTAATTAATTAATTAATAATTAATAATTAATCAATGATTGTTAATGTTAATGTACAATGATTATATTTGTATATGTACTGTATATAGTTAATGTATTATAGTTAATGTACAGTGCCCTCCATAAGTATTGGAACAATGAGGTCAAATTTGTTATTATTGCTAAAAACTCAAGAAATTTGGATTTCAGATCAAAATAAGAATATGAAGGAAGAGTTCAGACGGTCAGCTTTTATTTATTGTCACTTCTATGCATATATGTTTTACCATCGTAGAACAACAGCACTTTTTATGTTCAGACACCCCATTTTAGGTAAGCATATAAGTATTGAAACAGATTAACTTAAAGTAAATTAAAGTAGTATAATAGTTAGTATTTGGGTGCATATCCCTTGCATGCAATAACTGGATTGAGCATGTGACCCGTTGACAACACCAAACTCTTGGTATCTTCCTTTGAGATGGTTTGCCAGGACTTTGCTGCAGCCATTTTCAGTTGTTGTTTGTTTTGGGGGTTTCTGACTGATCTCCTCTTCAGCAAGTGAAATGCATGCTCCATTTGAATTAAATCAAGAGGTAGACTTCGCCAATCTAAAAACCTTCCACTTTTTCCCCCCAATGAACTCCTTGGTTGTGTTGGCAGTGTGTTTTGGATCATTGTCTTGCTGCATGATGAAGCACCACCCAATGAGTTTGGGGGCATTTCCTTGTACATAGGCAGACAAAAGTCTGTACACTTCCAAATTCATTGTGGTCTGCGAGGTTGTTTGCCCCAGGTCCCATGCTGCCTAGCATTCCGTCAGACTGCAGAGTTATACGTAACCTTCAGCCTCAGGACCAGAGGTCGGGTAAAGGTCCGAGGAGTTCCCTTGTGATAAACCCAGACCCCGAATCCGTAACAATATATTGTAATGTTAAAAGAACCATTACAAAATGGGTGGCGATGTCATCGGTCCTTTAACAATTTTTTTTGCCTCTCCTCCATTATTACTGGGCTGATTATGTCAGACCATCAGACCGCTCTTTAAAGTTTGAAATGTTTTCGACCGCAAATGCACATGATTACAGTTTCATAAAAAAGGAAAAATGCTTACAAATTATTTTTAAAAAACGACAACACAAGGTACCATTTCCAATTTATTGAAGGAATGCGCATACAGTTTATTTAAAGTGCTTAACCAGCCCAACCATACCGCACCGTGAAACAAAAAAAGAAACACAACACCATCATGTACCATTTAAAATAATTTATTTTACCAACAAACGCAACTTTCAAATGATGATGATGGTGATTAATTAAAATCCCATGAATTCATCGAACTCTGAGGATGACCCAAATTATAGTCCTGCAACATCGTGCACTGAGGGAAAAGCAGGAGAGGAAGCTATTGAGGGTGTTGGTGAGGATGCTGGTGAGGACACTGAGATGGCGTCAGGAGAAGGTGCTGATGGTCTTGAGGTGGAGGTAGCAGGGTGAAAGAAATGGGTAATGGAGAGCTGCCTGGCAGATTGCCGCAGGTTTCGATGCAGCTCTTTGTAGGGGAGAAGCAAGTCATCCAAGGCCATCTTGATCTTGAGGTACCTCTCCATGACTGCGTCAGCATCTTCCAATCTGTCGACAAGCTCCCGCATGTCATGCAGCAACTCGTCCAGGAACTGGACTGTGAGGTTAGGCCTCGGCAGCTCTTCTTCATCACTGCCCGCCTCCTCCTCCTTGGAAATCGTTATAATGGCCCCCGACTCCTCCTTGGTGAGGATGTCGCCATGTGAGGAAATGAGATCCTCCAACACCTCAGGCTGCATGTCATCAAATCCTTCCACTCCCAACTGCCGTGCCAACCTGACAATCACATGCCTCTCCTCAGCGCTATCGGGAAAGCCAGTGAAGTTTCTGACTGCCTGTGACCACAGGTTGTGCCAGCACACGTTGATGATGGATGTTCTCACCTCATCCAGCGACTCCTTGAAGGCGCCAATGCAGAGGGGCAATGTTGAATTCCTTCCAACACTGTCCGACGGTGAGTCCTGGGTCAGACTCCATCACATCCAAAATGCAGTGAAAGATTCGATAGGTGTAATACGTTTTAAAAGTTGAAATCACACCTTGGTCGAGTGGCTGGATGAGGGATGTGGCGTTTGGCGGCAGGAGGATCACCTCGACGTTCGGGTGAGCCACGTCCAGCTTCACGGGGTGGCCGGGAGCATTGTCCAGGAGCAAGAGAACCTTGAATGCAAGGTTTTTGTCCACCATGTACTTCTCCACCTGAGGGACGATACAATGATGGAACCAATCCAGGAAGATTGATGCCGTCACCCAGGCTTTCCTGTTGGCCCTCGAAAAACACAGGCAGAGTTTGCTTGTTCTTGCCCTTCGGAGCACGCGGGTTCAGGGAACGGTACAACATCATGGGTTTCAGCATGAAGTCCCCTTTTGCATTTGCACAGAGGAGAAGAGATACCGGGTCCTTGGCAGCCTTGAATCCCGACGCTGTCTCCTTCGAGATGAAAGTTCTTGTGGGCATCTTTTTCCAGAAGAGGCCGGTCTCGTCAGCATTGAACACCTGCTCTGGGAGGTATCCCTTCTCTTCGATCAGCCTTGCGGGTTGAGCAGGGAACGCTTTTGCCGCCTCGTGGTCCACGGAGGCACGCTCCAATGTGAGCTTCACATTTTTCAGGCAGTACCACTCCTTGAAATGATGGAACCATCCCCTGCTTGCAGTGAACGAAGTCATGCTGCTTGTACCATCATCACTCGGCACATCACTCTTGCTTGCACCACCCGTGCCAGATAGATAATCGTAAATTAGTTTGGTCTTTTCACGAATGAGAGGTCCATTCAAAGACATAATCTTCTGCGTGTTGTCCTAGATCCATATGCTAAGAGCCTTCTCCATCCTTTCTATGTGGACATCCCAAACATGGGTGACCACCTTCGTACTCAATACAGTGCTCACTGAAACTCTCTCATGAATCGCCTTCTTGTTCTTCCGTATGTAGCGAACAGTGGATTCGTTAACGCCATAATGCCTGCCCACAGAGGCCGCACTCTCTCCTCTCGAAAGCTGGTAGAGCAGCTCCACTTTCTGGCTCAGGCTCATCACTTTCTCCTGCCTCTTGGTAGTCGACGCATCTGCGGCACTGGTCTTACGCTTGGGAGCCAAGGTTGAACGATGAGCAAAACGAGAGTCAAAAACACAGGTCAAAGCAACGGGACGAGTAGAATGATTGAGACCCAGTACACAGTCTGTATATGTAGGAATGCGAGCATTGTGGGTAGCTGTGGTAGGGGTGAATACTCTGCCCATTTTTTGTGGGGGATGTTATTACGTATTGAGCCTATCTGCTAATTTCAACAATAGGTTTAATGAAGCGTTTCCATTCTATAATTCGCGGGGTTGACTTGTTTACACATCTGGTGGGATATCCCGTGAAGCTCGATAATAGTCCGGCTAAAATTTGCGGACGCGAAAGCCATGAAAACGCAAAGCACGCAGCAGTGAATGTAAAATCAGGTCATGCTCGTGGCTCGTAGAAGATGTTTTTTTGCTGTCCAGCTGCTTTATTCATGGCTGGTGTAAGATTGGTTTTTATAAGTGTATCAAGCTAACATCTCGTGAAAAAAAATATGTTTGCGTCCCTGAAAAACCGTGAATTAATGGAACACGGCCGTGAATAGGGGGAAAAAACTGCGATTTTGCGGAACACGGCCGCAAATCGAAAAAACCCGCAAATTCGCGGGACACTTTTCCATGAATAGACAAACAGGTCGCATTTTATCACACGCGAATAGCAGGGTCCGACTGTATATGTATGTATGTATATATATATATATATATACATACATATATATATATATATATATATATATATATATATATACATACATATATATATATACACACGACATGACTAAAAGTATGTGGACACCCAAGCATCGAACATCTCATTCCAAATTCATTAATATGGAGTTGGTCCCCTCCCCCCTCCCCTTTACTGCTATAACAGCTCCTCTCTTCTGGAAAGACTTTCCACTAGATGTTGGAACATTGCTGTGGGAATTTGCTTCCATTCAGCCACAAGAGCATTAGTGAGGTCGGGCACTGATGTTGGGCGATTAGGCCTGGCTGGCAGTCGGCGTTCCAATTCATCCCAAAGGTGTTTGATGGGCTTGAGGTCAGGGCTTTGTGCAGGCCTGTCAAGTTCTTCCACACCAATCTCGACAAACCACTTCCGTATGAACATCGCTTTGTGCACGGGGGCATTGTCATGCTGAAACTGGAAAGGGCCTTCCCCAAACAGTTGCCACAAAGTTGGAAGCACACAATCGTCTATAATGTCATTGTATGCTGTAGCGTTAAGATTTCCCTTCACTGGAACTAAGGGGCCTAGCACGAACCATGAAAACCGGCCCTAGACCATTATTCATCCTCCACCAAACTTTGCAGTTGGCACTGTACATTCGGGCAGGTAGCGTTCTCCTAGCATCCGCCAAACCCAGATTAATCCATCGGATTGCCAGATGGTGAAACGTGATTCATCACTCCAGAGAACGCGTTTCCACTGTTCCAGAGTCGAATGGCAGCGAGCTTTACACCACTCCAGCCGACGCTTAGCATTGCGAATGGTGATCTTAGGCTTGTGTGCGGCTGCTTGGCCATGGAAACCCATTTCATGAAGTTCCCGACGAACAGTTGTTGTGTTGACGTTGCTTCCAGAGGCAGTTTGGAAGTCAGTAGTGAGTGTTGCAACCGAGGACAGACGATTTTTACGCGCTACGCACTTCAGCACTCGGTGGTCCCGTTCTGTGACAATGTGTGGCTTACCACTTTGCGGCTGAGCTGTATTGGCTCCTAGACGTTTCCACTTCACAATAACATCACTTACAGTTGACATGGGGCAGCTCTAGCAGGGCAGAAATTTGACGAACTGACATGTTGGAAAGGTGGCATCCTATGACGGTGCCACGTTGAAAGTCACTGAGCTCTTCAGTACGGCCCATTCTCCTGCCAATGTTTGTCTGTGGAGATTGCATGGCTGTGTGCTTGATTATATATACCTGTCAGCAATGGGTGTGGCTGAAACAGACGATTCCACTAATTAGGAGTGTCCACACACTTTTGGCCATGTAGTGTATATACATATATTAGTGGGGTATGCTTACACATGCTGTAAGCAATAACGAACCGTGCTCCATATGTAGGTACATATTAAGTCGAAGCTTTATGATTAACGGCAAACATCGCTGACCTGCTGCTAGATATCAATTAAGGTTTTATTTATTTATGAATTTCTTTCACGGACATGTTTATGGTTTTTCTATAAATTTTCACTGAGATTTTTATTTCACAGTATACATATATAGAATTTACAATTTTCAAATGCTGGATATCGATTGAGGTTTTTGATGGACGCGTTTACGGTTTTTAACGTAAATTTGCATTTACGGACGCTTTTTCTTTTTCTTATTTAAAGACATTATGATCATATTTATTTCACAGTTTATAATTATAGAAATTACAATTTTCAAATACTAAATATTCATTGAGGTTGTTTTTTTGTGTGTTTTATTTTACATGCGTTTACCGTTTTTTTTTTTTTACATACATTTTAATTTACGGACACTTCCCAACGGTTCTGTGATTTTTCCCCTGTGTACCTGCTACGATGTCTGTCGGCACGCCAACTTCCAACTATTTACGACACCCGGAAGGTACAGAACATTAATATCAGTCAATCAGTCAATCGGTCAATCAGTGGTTAAAAAGAGATGGTGCGGGTCAATATGAACAGGATTATAAATAAACAATCAATATATGTGGGAAAATTTAATGCCCAGCCCAGGAATCTAACCCATGCACGAACCCAGTACTGGTATGGTTCAACAGAGGACCTGGGTTCGATTCCCGTTCTGGGTGCATAATTTTCCCACATATATCGATTGGATATATATATATATACACACACATGTACAAGTGTATTTATAATACATGTCCTAGAAATTAACTCTTCCCATGCTCTTCTAGCCAAAGAAAAGAAAGCTGCATAAAGCAACCAAGAAAAGCACACAAAAGTAAGCCCTTTGGTGTTTCAAACTCCACCTGAGCTCTACAGCTGCAAAACATTCACAAGTAGTACATACATGAGAATCCCAATGCTACACACCCCATATATATATACAGATGGCCTAGCCAACCAACAAATATAACCAAACCAACCTAGCCAGCC